>NW_012136303.1:4905780-4913509 GCF_000956105.1 Propithecus coquereli
GGTCTCTACTAAAAATAGAAAGAAATTAGCCAGATAACTAAAAATATATAGAAAAAATTAGCCGGGCATGACACCTGCCTGTAGTCCCAGGTACTGAGGAGGCTGAGGCAGAAGGATCTCTTGAGCCCAGGAGTTTGAGGTTGCTGTGAGCTAGGCTGAGGCCATGGCACTCCAACCTGGGGTGCAACAGAGTGAGACTCTGTCTCAACAACAACAACAAAAAAAGGTTGATTTTTGTCCTTGGAGCCTCCAGTCTGGCATCTTCCATGCCATTTGTTCTTTAAACACATGTATGTTAAGTACCAACTCTATATGGGCCCTTTCTAAGCAATGGAATACAGCAGTAAGCAGAGTAATCAAGTCCCTGGGGCTCAACTTCTAGAGTCACACAAATATATAATTACAGGCTGTGATAATGCATTGAAAGAAATACACAAGGTGAAATCCCTGTTTAACAAGGAAAGCTGATTCATTCCTAGGGATCAGGGATAACTTCCCAGAGAAAATGCTTGAACTGAGATAGAAAGGATATATAAGGAGTTGAGAGATGGGAGTGGGGGTTAAGGAAGGGGAAAAGGGTATTAACCTAGGCAAAAGGGACAGCAAGTTAAAACAGCCCTATGGTGGGAGGAGACATGACCAAGTCTAGAAGCAATGAAGTCCAGTGTATCTGTCTGGGTTTGGAAACAGAAACCACCATAGCTACTGAAGAAAGTGATGGGCCCTAGGCTGGGTATTAGGAATTACTCCTAGAACACAACAGAACTGACCTACCAGGGGAGCTACTACCTCTCTCAGTCAGAAGGACAGAAGCCAGAAAGACACACTGCTGAAGCTGCCAACCAAGGACAGGATGCTGGGATCTGAAAGCCACTGCATGGCAGTGCTCAGTCCTTTCCCTGCCTCCACAAAGCCAGAGATCTCTGTGCACCTCTCCACAGCCATATTTACAAGTAAAAACAGACAAAACTGTCTGGCTTCCGTCTGCCTTCCTTCCACCTTCCAAACATCATGCAAATACATCTAATCGCTGGAGCCCTGGCTGCAAGGGAATGGGAAATGTTTTAGATTTCCAGCATTTGTAGCAGAGGAAGGCACATAGAGTGGGGACAGTTGCTGTCTGCAATGGACCATATCCAACCCAACCAGTGAGACCACGATGCAGGGAGGGAGAGGGAGATGATGGTATAAGATGAGGCTGGAGATCTCAGGGACATCTGGTAGGCCATGTTAAGAATGGGGGTTTGAAAATGGTGAGGAGCCACTGGAGGATTTTTAAGCAAGAGTAACATGATTAGGGTTGTGGTTTTTTTTGTTTGTTTGTTTTTGAGACAGAGTCTCACTCTGTTGCCCGGGCTAGTGTGCCGTGGCGTCAGCCTAGCTCACAGCAACCTCAAACTCCTGGGCTCAAGCGATCCTCCTGCCTCAGCCTCCCGAGTAGCTGGGACTACAGGCATGCACCACCATGCCCGGCTAATTTTTTTTTTATATATATTTTTAGTTGCCCAGCTAATTTCTGTTTTTAGTAGAGATGGGGTCTCGCTCTTACTCAGGCTGGTCTTGAACTCCTGACCTCAAGCGATCCTCCCGCCTCGGTCTCCCAGAGTGCTAGGGTTACAAGCGTGGACCAAGGGTTGTGTTTTAAAAATATCATTTGGGATACTTTGTGGGTGAGAGAAGAGCCCGAGTAGAAAAGGAGTACCGTTTATCCAGGTGAGAGATGATGATACCTTAGACCTGGAAGGTGGAAATGGACAGAGAGAAACAGCAGTTTAAAGAGATATTTAGGAGTTTAAGTCAACAAGATTTGGAGCTGTATTTGACATGGGCTGGGAGAAGATTAAGTACCAAGGCTGATGCCCAGGTTTCCAACTTCTGCAATTGGATAGATGGTGGGGCCTTTCCCTGAGAAGCGGAACAAAGGAGAAAATCCAAGTTTGGGGTGAAGGTCTTGAATTTGATTTTGGATGTGTTCAGTTTAAGGTCTCCATAAAGGATGTCTAAGAAGAGGTGTGGTGCAGGTGGTTCGGTATACACAGATCTTAAATTCCCAAAACAATTTTGGGCTTAAGGAGTCATATAGCAGTGGCTTTCAAACTGTTTTACCACATTCCACAGTAAGATAGACATTTTACATTGCAGCCAGCATACATCTGCATGTGTGTATTTATATCTAAATCTGAAATGTTTCCCCAAACAATATTTGCCCTGCATCTGATGCACCTTAGCACTTTCTATTCTATTGCTTTATCCTTTTACAAATGCTTATACGACCTGTTAAATTGATTTCACAGTCTCCTAACAGGTCATGACAGAAAGCAGAGGGAAAGAAGATTACACCAACTCAGATTGTACCTTGAGTGACTCTTTGACATGTGAGAGTTTTCACTGATAGAAGGAAATACAGGACAGCCAGAAAGGGAGAAGGAAAACAAGAGCAGTCCGAGACATAAACCAAGCCAAGTGGAAGGGGTTAACAACTGTATTGAAAGTTGCAAGAGGTCCTGAGATCAGGACTGAAGAGTACCCTTTGTATGGCCTAATGCAGAGGTTAGAGGAGGGTGATGGGGGAGCAGGAGACAAACTAAGGAGCAAGTGATCTTCCTAAACTGTCAACCTGGCACTTTGATCATTTTACTCCTATGTCCGTCACATCCTCTGGAACTCCCTCTTGCCCTCGAAACTGAGCCTGGCACCCAATTCCTTTCCCAAGAGGCTCCTGGACTCCTTTCCAACCTCATTCTCAACCACATTCTCAACCACATTCTCAACCAAAGGTACATCCTGTTTTGTCAACTCCAGGCATGGCTGACAAAGAGCAGGAAGGAGTGCAGTGTGGCTGGAGAGTGGAGTAGTAGAAGACCAAGCTAAGGGTGAGGGGGGGTCAGATCAGACCAAGTTGAGGGTGCAGTTCCATGGGAGTGCACCAAACATGTGCAAAGCCACTGATCCATACAGCACCACTTGCTGGCTTGTCAATGACTAAGAAGATTTCGGGGACGACACTGTACATGAAAATAAACACAGATTTATTATGGAGGAGAATGCAAGCTTTGCAGGGTTTTTAAATAAAACATGGACTAACATCTTTGGAAACTAAGACTAAACTCTGGCACTGTCTTAACAAAATTTAAAATTCACATAATCTTTAACACAGCAATATCCTTTATAGGAAATAAATCTATAGATAAACTTGGACATGTACGCAAAGATATATATACCAGGATGCGAACTGCAGCATTACTTGGGGTATGAAAGACTGGAAATAACATTGCCTGTCAATAGGGAACCAGTATTACACGCTATGGCACATCCAAACAGTGGAACACAATGCTGCTGTTCAAAAGAACAATTTTATATGTATTAATATGGAACAATGTCTAAGACACATTATAAATTTAATGTAATCCCAGCTACTCAAGAGGCTGAGGTGGGAGGATCACTTGAGGCCAGGAGTTTGAGGCTGCAGTGAGCTATGATCAGGCCATTGCATTCCAAACTGGGTGACAGAGTGAGACCTCATCTCTAAAAAAATTAAATTTAAAAAAAAGCATGGTATGTATAGTTTATATTTTTAAATGATGGAATAAACATATATATATGCTTATTTATATATAGGGTAACTGAAAGAATATTAATGAAATTGGTAACTATTGTAACTTCTGAGAACTGGATATTTGGGGTTTGGGATGAAAGGGAAATTTATTTTTCACTGTATATCCCCATTTTTTAAAAACCTATTTCATGTATTATTGCTAACAACAAAAATATTTTAACAACAAAAATAAATGCAAAACACAAGACTTCAGAGAAATTCCTGTAGACTTTGCAGAGACAGCAGCCCATCCTCTATCTTTAAAAATAAGAACTTTGATGGAAAAGTTTAACCCTACAGTAGCCAACTCACTGTTCTCCCTGCTTGCAAGCTTAGTTTTCCTCAATCCACAGGAATCAACCCTCAAAGGAAATCTGATCACATTACTTCCCTGCTTAAAGACTTTCAAAGATTTTGCACCCTCCGTGGGGCCCAGCAGGCCCTATCTGACCTGTCCTGCCTCCTCTGGGCCTCCTCACTTGCCAGGCCTCACCCTGACTTGACTTCCTGGTCTTCTCTAGCTGATGATTCTTGGAATTAGACCTCTACCTCCCCACCCATGGTTAACACTTACCTGCCAGGGTGATCAGCTCTAATGCCACTTCCTAGCTGCAGCCTTCCCTAAATCCTAGACCAGACCCTTACACTCCCCTAGCTCCCTGGCCTCTCCGACCAGTTACTGCAGGTGTAATGGTATGTGCCATGGTTTGATTGACATGCGCCTCTGCCTCTTGACTTTGAGCTCTCTGAGGGCAGAACACATGTCTCTTTTGTTCGTGGGTGTAGCTTCAGCAATTAGGACTGTGCCTGGCTTTTAGCCCAATAAATATTTACTGCATGAATGATCTACAAATTACTTGGCAGAGGTTACAGATCAGGACATGTGTCTACTTGTCCTTCTTTAATGATGCTCAACATATGCTTTAGCATACCTGTCATGGACTCTGCATACTGAAGAAGGGCTTATTCATTCATCTTTAGAAAACGAATTCCATCCCTCAGTCTTTCCACCTTTGGTAAGGGTTTCCTTCAGCCTGGGAGGTCAGGCCCTCGGTTTCCAGTCCATCCTCCTCTATTTCTCTGAGGACATGAAATCACTGAGTCTCAGCTAGTGTGCCTCATGGCACTGGGAGGCGCAGGGGAGCAGCACCGGGCTCCTGGATTCCAAATGTCTGTCTGCCTTTGAAGCCGGACTTCCACACTCCTTAAGCCCTGGCAAGTGTGGCCTCTACCCTGGGTCCCCCATGGGGTGAGGATTCCGCAGACACAAGAAGTGCCCACCCAGAGTCTGTGCCTACCTCCTGTAGAACATGCTCCAAGACCCCCATAATTCCCTTCCAAACTGTCACTGAGCTCATTTACAGGGCCTTCATGGGCGTCATCCCTGGGTTCATCTCACCTGAGGGCAAACTACACTGCCTGATGCACACTTTATACACCTGAGCCTGGCCGCAAGGTAGCTGTTTGCAGGGGACAGCCTGGACGTGGAGGCCTGGGGTGTTCACTCATGCATGCCAGCTCCCTCACTGATGAGATGAGAGGTAGCTGGATGAGGGCTGGATACAGGATCCAGAGGATAGCTCTCCTTGGGCCAACACATTCTGGCACAGAACTCCAAGGGTCCAAATTTGAACTTGGCCTTCTAGGTGGTTATGAAAGTATAGCCATCAAGGAGAATAGAACATATTTTATTTAACACTAGTGAGACTGTCGTGTAACTTCTAACTATGTAGAGACATACGGGATACGAGCCTCCAATTACACTATTATCCTGAGCCCCACAAATGCCCCCATTTGGTTCTCTCATATCTTTGCAGATAAGCTGCATAACTTCTCTGAGCCTCAGTTTCCTCAGCAGGAAAATGGGTGTGATGGCAATTCTCTCATCAGGGCTGGTGAGAAAATGAAATAAAACAATCCATGTCAAGGGCTTGATAGAATGCCAGGCCCTCAGTATACAGCAGGGGATAAAGGATAAAATAACAATACTCATTGTTATTTTATCCTTTATTTTATGCCCTCTGGCTATCATCTCCCATGATTTTCTATATAACATGTACACTGGTCTCTTTTGTATTGTTTCCACACTGCTGTTCCCTCCTCACTCCTTACCCGCACCTCCAACCTCCCCATTCTCTTCCCCTAGTCAAATCTTACCCCCTCTTCGATTGTGACAATAGCTACTGTTACTTGCGCATTTACTATGTTTCAGGCATTGTATTAAGAACTTCACGTGCATTATCTCAACTCAGTTCTGACACCAACTCAATGAAGTGGGTACTGTTTATTATTCCCCCAAATACAAAGACTCTGGGATCTGGAGAGTTGAAGCACTGGCAGCTGGTAAGTGGCAGAGCCAGCGGGGTGTGATGCCAGGGAGGAGTCTTTCTGGGAGACTGTCAGGTCTCCCAAATACCGGGATAGAATCAAGTAGCCCTTGGCTGTCCCACCCTCTTTCAGTGCAGCGGCGACCCCTCCTCCTCCAAGCCCCCTTATCCAAGTCTGTCACACCCCATTAGCTGTAGGGGTCTGTCTGTGGACTCTCAGCCCAAGAGGGCGGGCACTTCGTCTCAGGCCACGTCGTCCACATCATCGATCCTCCCTCCCTCTCTCCTCTTCTTTCCTTCTTTCCTTCCTTTTTCTACCTTTAAGTATTGGGCGCCTACTCTGTGCCAGGCTTTGGTGTTCAAATGTTACCAGCGGAGAGGTCAGAGGCGAATGGAATTATAGGACATTTTTTTCTTTCTTCTTTATGTCCTTCTGTTTGGCTGATTTTTTTCAAGTGAGCACGCAGGCCCGATTCCTCCATCACACTTCGAATGTGGCATTGCTAGGTTGGTTTGGTCCAAGGAAGGCCCTGTCCCCTTAACTCCCAGCCCCCACGCCTCCTCTACCGGCCCTCAAATCCAGGCCGCCCTGCCCCCTCCGGAAAGGAGAGTTGGGGGCGAGCGCCGAATCTGAGTGGCTCTTTCAAGCCTCCGTTGCCGTAGAAACCAGCCCGCGCAGGCCTCGACGGTCCATGACACCATCCTCAACAACGCAGCCAATGGTCTCCGAGCTCCATCGCAGGCGACACCGCCCCCAGTTACCGCGCAGCCTACCAATCGGCAGGCCCCTTGGCTTAGAGCCCTGCCCTCGGCCCAGGGACACTACCAATGGGCTTCGACCCTGCCCTCCCTGTCTTCAATGTAATGAGACTTGCTTTTTTTTTTAAAGGACTTCTCCAAATTATTAATAGAAGGAACTAGCAGTAATGCCTCTGTCAGTTGCAGCGCAAATAATCCTTGGCTGATATTTTATTTAAGGAGAGCAAAACTGTTTCAATTACACAATATATACTATTCTCTACTAAAAATTTTAGACAATGAAAATTTAGGCAATGGGGTTGATACCATCTGCTTTATGTGAATTTCTTTCATTACAAGTATTTTCATTTAAAATGATCAAGGAACTAGTCCTCTTTCCTTGTTTGTATTTCAAATACATACAAATTAAAGACCCTAAGTTTTTTGATGCTGCATGCATGACCTACTTAATTGGGAGCTGACTTTTATTGAAGAATCTAATTCCTGGATTCAGAATGTATTAAAACTGTAGGATAACTGAACATTTATTTCTCTTAATCCATGGAAGAAATTCCACGTTTGAGGCAGACTGCATAATGGCTTTGACACTCTTAAGTCTAAATAAACCAAATGTTTTTAAAACCTTGTGCCATTTAAGAAAAAACAAACTGCATTTTTTATAAGTTTTAGATTTACAGAAAAATTGTGAATACGAAGTTCTCATATACCCCACCCACCCTGCTTCCCCTATTATTTAATATTTATTTTATTATTTTTTTTTTAGAGACAGTATCTCACTCGGTCACCCAGGCTGTAGTACAGTGGCACAATCACAGCTCACTGCAACCTCAAACTTCTGGGCTTCAAGCGATCCTCCCACCTCAGCCTCCCAAAGTGGTAGGATTACAGGCGTGAGCCACCGCACAAGCCTGTTTCCCCTATTAATGTCTGTTACAAATGCACGGTATATTTGTTATAATTAATAAAGTGACAATGATACTTATCAATTAAAGTTCACAGTTTATTCTGATGTCCTTAGTTTTTACCTAGTGTCCTTGTTCTATTCCAA
>NW_012136303.1:4915143-4919281 GCF_000956105.1 Propithecus coquereli
TATTTAATATTGAAATTGGCTCTTATTTTTCAACTATAATGTAATTACTGTGTTTATTATTACAGTAAGACCACCATGTGTTTTATATTTTCATTTTCTCAAAGAAATATATTAATTGAAAAGTATTGATCTAATATTCTTTTCCCTTGTTTGTACTGTAAATATTATTTACTTTTCCTAACATGATTACAAATACAAAGTTCAATAAAAGAATATTTTCATGGCCTGCATTTCTTTTTTGGTCATTATCATTAGCATTATTCGTTGTATTTCATGACTGTTACTGAAAATAATGTCATTTAGAGAAGGTAGGTGTTAAAATATCTGCTCTGGGTGTCAAATGAGCACAGTGCCCTGAAGCAAAGAAACATGGAATTAGGTTAAGTGTTAAGTGGGGGGACAGAGGTGGGAGTGCTGGAAAGAGCAAGGAATGGGCTGCAGCAACATCTGTGTGGGGAGGCCGCATGGCTCATTCTACAAACTGAAAAGAGGCTGGTGTAGCTGGAAACTAGCAAAGGACAAAGAAAGTGGGAGAGGAGGTCTGAGGGTTGGGCAGGGGCAGACCAAGCTAGGCCTTGGGTGCTAGGTGAAGTTTGGTGTTTATCTTGAGAGTAATGGGGAAACCACTGAAGGGTTTTAAGAAGAGAAGAGACACAGATTTGTGACTCTAAAATATCATGGCTGTGAATTCAGGGAAGATACTGGAAGGGAAGGCGGCTTGGTGGGTGCAGGGGGACCCATCAAAAGGCTGGGCAAGAGCCCAGATGAGAGAGGATGGTGGCATGAACCGGTGGGGTGGTCAGCATCTGTCCCCAAGAACCTCCCCCTCTGCCTACTGCAGTCTGGTTTAGACAGCTCAGTGGTGAGCCCAGCCTTGGACTCCTGTGACCCGCAAGGTTTGGATTCTGGGCACCAATTTGAAAGGACTCTGGGTAGTCTGTAGGCACTGGTAACAACCACTTCTTGGTGGCAAATTGGAGTTTTGGGTTTTGTTTTTCAAAATTTTACTTCCTTCTCTAGGCTCCTGTAGTAGGGTGAGTATGCTCTTGATAGAGCAGTGACTTTGATTCATTCAATAAATAGTTTTTGAGCACCTACTGTGTGCTAGGTACTGTCCTAGGGTTAGAGCAATGAACGAAAGAGGCAAAAATCTCTGCCCTCTTTAGAGCAGACATTTTAGCAGAGAGGAGACAGGAAGAAAACAATTGAACAAATAAAATAATTTCAGAATGTGGTTAAGTGCTGTGAAGAAAACAGTGTGATGAGAGATGTCTCACCAAAAATGAAGACATCTCACCACATCAAATGTTGGACAGATGTGGATGAACAGGATATCTTCCGTGCTGCTGGCGGAAGAGTGCATTGGTACAACAACTTAAAGTTTGGCATTATTTTATAAAAGTTAACATTCATGTGTCATCAGATGAAGCTAACCCACCCTCCACGATCTACTCAGGAGACCTTCCTGAACAGGAGCACCAGGGACACATCTAGGACTGCTAATAGCAGCACTGCTCAAAAAAGCAAAACCTGGCAATAATCCAAATGTCCACGAACAGATAGGAAACCTCTGGTATATTCCTACAGTGGAAATGAAAAACTCTATGTAGGTGCAATAATTTGGATGAATCTTAGCACTGTAACAGTAAGTGCGTACCAGACTATTAGTAATACATACAGCATTATAACGTTTTGATAAAGCTAAAGGCAACACAACATATTTTTAAGAAAATATTTATTTTTAAAAGTAAGGGAACGGAGAAATCAGAACCTTCATACACTGCTGGCTAGAATGTAAAATGGTGCAGCCACTTTGGAGAACAGTGTGGTAGTTCCTCAAAAGGTTAAACATAGAATTACCAAATGACTACGACCTAGCAATTGCACTCAGGTATATCAAGAGAAATGAAAACATGTGTCTCTTTCTGTGAAAACTTGTGCATGAATATTGATAGCAGCATTGTTCATAATAGCCCTAAGGTGGAACCCACCTAAATGTCTACCAACTGATTGGCGGATATAGAAAATGTGGTATATTCATACAACGGAATATTACTTAGGAATAAAAAGGAATGAAGTTCTGATACATGCAACATTGATGAATGTAGAAATCATGATGCTAAGTGACAGAAGCCAATTACAAAAGGCCACTTATTGCATGATTCCATTTACATGAACTGTCCAGCATAGGTAGATCCATGGAGAAAGCAGCAGATTAGTGGTTGCCTGCAGCTGGGGAGGGGAGGAGGAGCAGGCGGGAGTCTCGCTGCTAATGAGTACTAATGCTAATAATTGCTTTTAGGGACAATGAAAATTTATTGTAAAATCAATTGTGGTGATGGCTGCACAACTGTGAATACACTAAAAGCCATGGATTTGTACACTATAGCTGAGTGAATAGTACGGTAGGTGAATTATATCTCAATAAAGCTGTTATTTTTGTTTTGTTTAGAGACAGAATCTTGCTCTGTCGTCCAGGCTGGAATGCAGTGGCATGATCACAGCTCATTGTAACGTCAAACTCCTGGGCTCAAGTGATCCTCCCACCTCAGCCTCCTGAGTAGCTGGGACTATAGGCACAGGCCACCACGCTCAGCTAATTTGTAAATTTTTTATAGAGATCAGGTCTCGAAATGTTGCCCAGGCTGATCTTGAACTCCTGGCCTCAAGCAATCCTCCTGCCTTGGCCTCCCAAAGTGCTAGGATTATATGAGTGAGCCACTGAGTGCCCAGCCTTTTTTTTTTCTTTGTTTTTTTTGAGACAAGGTCTCTCTCTGTCACCCAGGCTGGAATGCACTGGTTTGATCATAGCTCACTGTAGCCTAGAACACCTGGGCTCAAGTGATCCTCCTGCCTCAGCTTTCTAAGTTGGTAGGACTATAGGTGCAAGCCACTAAACCTGGCTGCTTTTTTTTTTTTTAAACCTGGCTGTTTTAAAAAAATGTTTTGTAGAGTTGAGGTCTTGCTATGTTGCCCAGGCTGCTGAACATTTTTAAAAACATAACAGAGGCTGGGTGCAATGGCTCATGCCTGCAATCCCAGCACCTTGGGAGGCCAAGGTAGGAAGATCGCTTGAGGCCAGGAGTTCAAGACCAGCCTGGCCAACATAGCAAGATCCTGTCTCTACAAAAAATAAAGAAATTAACCATATGTGGTGTAGTGCACCTGTAGTCCCAGCTATGCAGCAGACTGAGGCAGGAGGATGGCTTAAGCCCAGGAATTTGAGGTTACAGTGAGAAATGATCTTGCCACTACACTCCAGCCAAAGTGACAGAACAAGACCCTGTGTCTAAACAAAAAAATGTTCAGGCAGATTCAGGACAGATATTCCCTCAGGTGAGGGAAGGTAGGGGGATGGATGGCAAAGGAGTTCATAAGAGCAAGTAAGTTATTATCAATGTTCCAGTCCTTGTGTTGGGTTGCTGACTTCACAGGTTTTTATATATTATGTAAAAATAAATACACACAAACATAAAGTGAGCCAAACATGGACAACAATGACACCGTGTCACAGTCTACACAATTCTATGCACCTGAGCTAGAGGGGGAGGGGCAGACAATGGCAGAGAGTGGTCAGGGCAGACCTCTCTGGGAAGCTCATCTAAGCTGAGGTTACAATGAGGAGGAGATGCTCCAGCCACATGGCGCTAGGGGTCAAAAGGGTTCCAGGTAGAGGAGATAGCACAAACAAAAGCCCAGAGGTAGGCCCAAGCTTGTGTTTGAGGAACATCCAGTTTAAACGTGTATATCTTTAGACTGCTGAGGCTCTTTCTGTGAATTTATCCCAAGGAGACAACAGATAAGTATACAAAAACATACGGACAAGGGTGTTGGCTGCCATAATTGTTTTAAAAGAGGAAAAAACGGAAAAACAATCTTAATGTCTTTCAAGAAGGGACTGATTAAATCAATTGCAGTACATCCATAATACTAAGCAGTCCTGAAGAAGTCCTATGCACTACGTGGAAAAAGAAAGAAAAAAGCAGACTACTAGAAATTACATACAGTACTATTCCACTGGTGTAAAAAAACTATGTGTGCATGCGTTTATACACATTAAAATTTTTGGAAATTTATACTAAAATTTAAAATTTATTTAAAATAGTACCCTTTTGGCCGGGCATGGTGGCTCACACCT
>NW_012136303.1:4920351-4921671 GCF_000956105.1 Propithecus coquereli
GGTGGACCCTGCCTCTACAAAAAAATTTTTAAAAAATTAGCTAGGCATGGTGGTGTGTGCCTGCAGTCCCAGCTACCTGCAAGGCTGACGAGGAAGCATGCTTGAGCCCAGGAGTTTAAGGTTGCAGTGAGCTTGTGATGATGATGCCACTGTACTCCAGCCTGGGCAATAGAGTGAGACCCGGTTTCAAAATAAATAAATAAATAAATGTAGAGAGAAAAAAATAACTAGAAAAAAATACCATAATTTTAAGAGTGGGTATTTCTTGGCATTGGGACAATGAATCCCAACAAACGGTTTCTTCCCCTAAATTTCAGTATTTCTGAAGTTTTACACAATGAACACTTTGTGATCTGAAAACTTTCCCCCCCATTCAACAGCTGGTTAAGAATCTTGTACTAGTTATTTATTGCTGCGCAATACATTATTCCCAAACCTAGAGACTTAATAAAGTACACACTTACCATTTCAGTTTCTGTGAATCACGAGTCTGGGAAGAGTTTGGTGGGTGGTTCTGGCTCAGGGTCTCTCATGTGGGCAGTTTAGATGGTTGGGCCAGGGCTGCAGTGATCTGAAGGCTCGACTGGGGCTTGAGAATCTGATTCCAAGATGGATCACTCACATGGCTGTTGGCAGGAGGCTTCTGTTCCTTGCCACATGGGCCTTTCCATCAGGCTGCCTGATTGTCCTCACAACATGGCAGCTGACTTCCCCCAGAATAAATGATACAAGCGAGACAACAAGGAGGTAACCATAAAGCCCTTTATGTCCTAATCTTAGATGTCACATATTATCACTTCTGCCACATTCTTCTAGTTAAAGACAAGTCACTAAGTACCGTTCACACTTAACTGGGGGAGGGGAGGAGGAATCAGTCTCTTCTTTTTGAAGGGAGGAGTAAGAAAGAAGTTGAGGACGTATTTTTGAAACACAACAAAGCGTATGGCTGATCTTTCCCCCTCTAAATTTCCCTCCTCTGATCCAGCCACAACACATAGAACTCCTTAATGTTCCTAAAACACAACTCTGATCACATTACCCTGCAAATAAGAAACCTTCCCTGGCTACCCAGAGAACGGGGAATTCCTTAATTGGTTTCTAAGGTCCAGCTACTACATTGCCCCCCGCCCCCACCAGCTCCAGCTCATCCTGTTCCTCATGTACACTCCACACTCTACGGTCTTGGAGCCTTTCCATGCCCTAAATATCTCTTTTTTTTTTTTTTGAGACAGAGTCTCACTTTGTTGCCCTGGCTAGAGTGAGTGCCATGGCGTCAGCCTAGCTCACAGCAACCTCAGACTCCTGGGCTCAAGCAATCCT
>NW_012136303.1:4922478-4941041 GCF_000956105.1 Propithecus coquereli
GCGTTTATACACATTAAAATTTTTGGAAATTTATACTAAAATTTAAAATTTATTTAAAATAGTACCCTTTTGGCCGGGCATGGTGGCTCACACCTATAATCCTTGCACTTTGGGAGGCCAAGGTAGGAGAATTGCCTGAGCTTAGGAGTTTGAAACCAGGCTAAGCAAGAGCAAGACCCTGTCTCTACAAAAAATAGAAAAATTAGCCGGGTGTTGTGGCACACACCTGTAGTCCAACCTACCCAGGAGGCTGAGACAGGAGGATCACCTGAGCCTAGGAGTTTGAGGTTGCAGCGAACTATGATGACACCACTGCACTCTACTCAGGGTGACAGAACAAGATTCTGTTTCCAAAAAAAAAAAAAAGAGGACCCCTTTTTTTTAGAGTGCAGATGTTGACTTTTGACCTTATATAATTCAATATAGCTTGACTTTTTATCACTAAAATATATTACTTTTTGCAATAATGAAAAATAAAGATACTCTGATAAAGAGAATATCAATAAGCCTTGATATGAAGATTGTCATAGTCAAAGCCCTCCAAAATGGCTTGCCAAATAAATTCATAAATATATTAATTGTGGAAAAATCTATGTTTGTGAAGACTTTGTAGCCACATTAAAAAAATGCTTAAGGCCGGGTGTGGTGGCTCATGCCTGTAATTCTAGTACTCTGGGAGGCCAAGAGGCAGTAGGATTGCTTGAGCCCAGGAGTTTGAGGTTGCTGTGAGCACTCTAGCCCAGGCAACAGGGTGAGACTCTGTCTCAAAAAAAAATTGCTTAAGCTGTAATTTTAAATGAAGACTGCAAAAGACTAAATGAAGTTAGCTAGATTAAAAACGTGCAGACAGGCTGGGCATCATGGCTCACACCTGTAACCCTAGCACTTTGGGAGGCCTAGGCAGCAGGATTGCTTAAGGCTAGCAGTTCAAGATCAACCTGAGCAACACGGGTGGACCCTGCCTCTACAAAAAAATTTTTAAAAAATTAGCTAGGCATGGTGGTGTGTGCCTGCAGTCCCAGCTACCTGCAAGGCTGACGAGGAAGCATGCTTGAGCCCAGGAGTTTAAGGTTGCAGTGAGCTTGTGATGATGATGCCACTGTACTCCAGCCTGGGCAATAGAGTGAGACCCGGTTTCAAAATAAATAAATAAATAAATGTAGAGAGAAAAATAACTAGAAAAAAATACCATAATTTTAAGAGTGGGTATTTCTTGGCATTGGGACAATGAATCCCAACAAACGGTTTCTTCCCCTAAATTTCAGTATTTCTGAAGTTTTACACAATGAACACTTTGTGATCTGAAAACTTTCCCCCCCATTCAACAGCTGGTTAAGAATCTTGTACTAGTTATTTATTGCTGCGCAATACATTATTCCCAAACCTAGAGACTTAATAAAGTACACACTTACCATTTCAGTTTCTGTGAATCACGAGTCTGGGAAGAGTTTGGTGGGTGGTTCTGGCTCAGGGTCTCTCATGTGGGCAGTTTAGATGGTTGGGCCAGGGCTGCACTGATCTGAAGGCTCGACTGGGGCTTGAGAATCTGATTCCAAGATGGATCACTCACATGGCTGTTGGCAGGAGGCTTCTGTTCCTTGCCACATGGGCCTTTCCATCAGGCTGCCTGATTGTCCTCACAACATGGCAGCTGACTTCCCCCAGAATAAATAATACAAGCGAGACAACAAGGAGGTAACCATAAAGCCCTTTATGTCCTAATCTTAGATGTCACATATTATCACTTCTGCCACATTCTTCTAGTTAGAGACAAGTCACTAAGTACTGTTCACACTTAACTGGGGGAGGGGAGGAGGAATCAGTCTCTTCTTTTTGAAGGGAGGAGTAAGAAAGAAGTTGAGGACGTATTTTTGAAACACAACAAAGCGTATGGCTGATCTTTCCCCCTCTAAATTTCCCTCCTCTGATCCAGCCACAACACATAGAACTCCTTAATGTTCCTAAAACACAACTCTGATCACATTACCCTGCAAATAAGAAACCTTCCCTGGCTACCCAGAGAACGGGGAATTCCTTAATTGGTTTCTAAGGTCCAGCTACTACATTGCCCCCCGCCCCCACCAGCTCCAGCTCATCCTGTTCCTCATGTACACTCCACACTCTACGGTCTTGGAGCCTTTCCATGCCCTAAATATCTCTTTTTTTTTTTTTTGAGACAGAGTCTCACTTTGTTGCCCTGGCTAGAGTGAGTGCCATGGCGTCAGCCTAGCTCACAGCAACCTCAGACTCCTGGGCTCAAGCAATCCTACTGCCTCAGCCTCCCAAGTAGCTGGGACTACAGGCATGCACCACCATGCCCGGCAAATTTTTTTTCTATATATTTTTAGCTGTCCAATAAATTTCTTTCTATTTTTGGTAGAGACGGGGTCTCGCTCTTGCTCAGGCTGGTCTTGAACTCCTGAGCTCAAACAATCCACCCGCCTCGGCCTCCCAGAGTGCTAGGATTACAGGCGTGAGCCACCAGGCCCGGCCCCTAAATATCTCTTAATTCCTTACCCTCACCTCTTTCCCCTCTCCAGCCCTGTGCACTTGCCTTTCCTCTGCTTGGAATGTTCTTCCCCCAGATCTTAGCATGGATGGCTCCTTATGATGGAGGTCTAAACCCGCCCCCAATCTCTATCATCCCCCCTGTCCCAGTTACTTCCTCTCAATTACCTTGTTTTCCTATAGCCATAACTACTATTTGAAATTATCTTATTTGTTTACCTGCTCTTTGCTGTTGCCTCCAAAGTGCTTCTTAAGAACAAAGGCCACTGTCTTGTTCATGGCAGTAACCCAGTGGCCCTAGATCCAAGTTCACTGCAGGGCACATATTTGGTATTCAAAAAATCGTTGAATTAAATGTCTTCTTTTCCAGGGAGTTGTTTTACAAAGAATCTCACACCACATAAATGTCTAAGGAAGAAAAGGGGAAAAAAAAAAAACAGTGAAGATGTTATCTCCCTCAGCTGAACTCCCATGCCATCTTGTCATTAATATGTCCTGGTGACTACAGGGGCCCAGATTCTGCCAGACTTTAACCATCTCTAGCTCCCAGAGTCCATTACAGGGCCTAGGTAATGCTAAATATTAACAATTGTTTATTAATGAATGCATGCATGTATGGAAGAAGGGAGGGAGGAGTAGTGAATAATGAATGTATTATTTTCCCTGCTGAGAATAAAGACTGAAACCCTAGTCCAAATCAATCTGGCATTAAGGTTAGGAACTATTCAGATACACTGGAATAGTAAGAACAACAGCAGGAATAGCTAGAGGGGGAAGGATAGACTTTTAAAAGGCTGTAAGCACTGAAATGATGGTGGTGCTCACCATACATCATTTAAAATAAAATGAATATTAAATGGGAAAAGTGTAAAGGTGTTAGAAGTTTCAAGAGAGCTTTTATTTTACCTATGATCACTACTTTGATACCTTTTCTGAAGTTAAAGCCATCCTCTCTTGCCAATTTTTTTTTCATTATGTTGCTGTCTCCGCGTTGCTGTGACCTGTATAACTACCAAGAAATCCAGTCCCAAATGACTTTTATTGAACATTCACCAGTTTATCAGGGATGTGTTTACATCCGTTATCCTGTTTAATCTGTAGAACCATATGTGGCAGAAACTGCATTATCCCCATTTTAAGGATAAGCAGAAGGAGGCACTAGGCTATGAACACAGGAAATTTGACTCCATCGGGCAAAAAACTGCCCAAGCTGAAGCTGTGAAGGTTTCATACCTAGGGATTTCCAGAATTTGGCCTCCAGCTAGGCAGAGGGACCATTTGGGCGGGAGCAGAGCTTTCTCCTTCCAAGGGCCTTGGGCCTTTAAGAGTCGCCCCCTCCCACCAGGGATGCTCCAGTTACCACCCCACCCGCGGTCCCCCGCGCCGCGGAGCCGCACCCCAGCCCTTCTTCCCCGCCCCACACGCCCAGGCTCGGTTCTCCGCCTTCGCCCGCCCAGAAGTGGGTGAGCTCAACCGCCGGAGGTGCGTTCCCCGCGCCCCTACGTCCCAGCGGAATGCTACCTTCGAGACCCTGATCTCGACCCCTCCCAGCTCCTGCTTCCCAGGGGCGAGCCCTCAGCGCCCCCTGCCATCGCCCCTGCTCACGACGCCGTGAAGGTGACCTCCCCCGGGGCCGGCACACGCCGGGTGGTGAGCTAACTGACTCACACGTGGTGAGCGGGGAGCGCGCCGCCCCTCCCCGCCACGCGCCTGGTGCCTGCACCCCGGCCACGCCCCCAGGGCTGGCTCCGCCCCGCACCCCTGCGCGCTTCTCCCCGCCAGGGAGGAAGGACGCGCCCAAGGCGGGCACAGAGCTAGCTGCGGAGCGGCGTGAGACCCGGGGATAGGGCACTCACGCATCCTCGAATCTCGCCCGAGATTTGTGAAAAGTGGCCAGTCCGCCCTGCTGAGGACCCTTGCCTGGTGCCCCGGCCCCTCAGTGCGCTGAGCAGGAGAGAGCAGGGCCCGCGAGCCTCGGACTCGAGTCCTAGTCTGCGTGTCTTCGGTGTTTTCGTATTTGGAAAGTGGGCGTCATCGTCCTTTCTTTCTCAGGATTCCTGTGGCGCCTCACACGAGATTAAAACAAGAAAGAAAGAAAAAGGGGGTTCGTTCGTTGGGTCCAAAAGCATTTGAGCCCCTATGTGGCTGGACCCTGTGTGCAGTGCAGCAGGCGGGGGCAACATCTATGACAACGTGAGTCCGTCCCTTTAAGCTTTCCTGAGTCTTAGTCCCCCCCCCAAATTCTCTTCTGGGACGGTGCGAAAAGGCGTCCTCCAAAGAGGAGAGGTCGGAAATCCTACCTGGCGGCAGGTGTCACGGAATAAGCTAAAATTTCAAAGGCAAATTGGAGCGGGGACAAGCCTCGAGAGCCAGATGGAAAGCACGCTTGGCGTCCCCCACCCTCCCTTCAGCCCCCTGCCTAAGAAAAGAAACCGATCTCATCCGTCTCCCCCAATCGCAGCCCGCAGACCGCTCAACCCCGCAGCCCGAGCCCCGCCCAGCTCCGGCGGCCAGCGATTGGGAGATGCAAATATCGGGTTCTCTGCCCAGCAACGGGTGACGCGCCGCCCGGGCGCGGGGCGTGGCCCGGCCGCAGCCCAAGCGGGCACCTCGGTGTTTACACGGGGCGGCCCCGCGCGCGCCGCAGCGGCCCGCAGACGGCGAGGGGGAGGGGTGGAGCGCGCGCCGGCGGGGCCGCGCGGGGAGAAAGACACTGAAAGGCGTCGGCGGCGGGGCGGGGAGCGGCGCGCGCGGGCCGCGGCGGAGCCGGAGGCTGCAAGAAGAGCCCGCGGGGGCCTGAGGGGGTGCGATTCCTCCGCCCCCGCAAAACAATGTGCGGTGTGCTCCGGGGCGCAACTTGCCGGAGGCGGCGGGGGCGCGCCGAGCCCGCCTGAGACCGCGCCGCTGACCTTCTCCCCCCGCCGTCCGTTGGGCCTGAGCGCCCAGCTCCTTGCTCCCCAGCTCGCGGGGGCCGGGCCGAGCCGTGGGGCGGGGCCGCTCCTCCGTCGCCGCTGCCTCCTCCCCCACCCCCAGCCGCGGAGGATGCGGACGGCCCCCGGCGGCGTCTAGCGGCCCCGGGCCCAGGCGCGATGGTGCAGCAGCGGGGCGCGAGGGCCAAACGGGACGGCGGGCCGCCGCCCCCCGGGCCCGGGCCGGCCGAGGATGGGGCGCGCGAGCCCGGTTGGTGCAAGACCCCGAGCGGCCACATCAAGAGGCCGATGAACGCGTTCATGGTGTGGTCGCAGCACGAGCGGCGGAAGATCATGGACCAGTGGCCCGACATGCATAACGCCGAGATCTCCAAGCGCCTGGGCCGCCGCTGGCAGCTGCTGCAGGACTCGGAGAAGATCCCGTTCGTGCGGGAGGCGGAGCGGCTGCGCCTGAAGCACATGGCGGATTACCCGGACTACAAGTACCGGCCGCGCAAAAAGAGCAAGGGGGCGCCCGCCAAGGCGCGGCCCCGCCCCCCCGGCGGTGGCGGTGGCGGCAGCCGGCTCAAGCCCGGGCCGCAGCTGCCGGGCCGCGGGGGCCGCCGAGCAGCGGGAGGGCCTTTGGGGGGCGGCGCGGCGGCGCCCGAAGACGACGAGGACGACGACGACGAGGAGCTGTTGGAAGTGCGCCTGGTAGAGACCCCGGGGCGGGAGCTATGGAGGATGGTCCCAGCGGGACGGGCCGCCCGGGGACAAGCGGAGCGTGCCCAAGGGCCGTCGGGCGAAGGGGCGGCCGCCACCGCCGCTTCCCCGACACCGTCGGAGGACGAGGAGCCGGAGGAAGAGGAGGAGGAGGCGGCAGCGGCAGAGGAAGGCGAAGAGGAGACGGTGGCGTCAGGGGAGGAGCCGCTGGGCTTTCTGTCCAGGCTGCCCCCGGGCCCCGCCGGCCTGGACTGCAGCGCCCTGGACCGCGACCCGGACCTGCCGCCCCCATCGGGCACGTCGCACTTCGAGTTCCCGGACTACTGCACCCCCGAGGTTACCGAGATGATCGCAGGGGACTGGCGCCCGTCTAGCATCGCCGACCTGGTTTTCACCTACTGAGCCCACCGTCAGCGGGGCGCGCACGCCCCCAAACCAGCTGTTTACATACAGGAATCAGGTATTGGGGCCCCTCGGAGGCCGAGGCTGGCACCCCATCTCCCGCGCAGCCTCCCCCCTCCTGGACGTGCCCATCCCCCCCACAAATCCAGACATACCCCTCCCCCGCAGACACACCCCAAGGCGGCCCAACCCCCACCCCTTCCTTGACATCCAAGCCCCTCCCCACATTGCCCCCTCCCGCACAGCCACCAGCAGCCAGCCCCCCTCCGATACACCTCCCATTTTCTCCTACAGACCTGCACCCCTCCCCCACTTTGCACACGCCCCTCCTCGTGGCCGGAGGACACGCCCCCTCCCTTGCTCCTGAATCCCTCCCTCGCCCAGCCTGCCTTCTCGGTTAGGGGGGCGATGCGTCTGGGCTGCACCGCGCGCTCCTCCCTTGCCCCGCCCCACGGGGGGGGAGGGGCGCGCTCTTTTATCCCCAGAGCGTTAGGGCCCGCCCCCCCGCTGGGACCCACCCTCTTCTTGCGCATGCTTAATACTCCTTGGGAGGAGGGGGCTGGTGCCAGTCCAGCTTCACGTCTCTGCCTCCTGCTCCGGGAAGAAGGGGGGCAAGTGTAGAACGATCCTGAGAAATCCTTTGATCTGAAAGCCCATGGCTTCCTCTCAACCCGACGGGGCGTCACTGCCTTAATGGGAGGAGCACTTGGAAATAGGAGAAAAAGACTAGGTGGCTTGGAAGCGTTGGTTTGGGCCTGGAACTCTCCCAAGTGGCATAGCCCCGTTTCCCTTATGGGGTCGCCCACACCCACGCGTACCGCCTCCCCGACTGCGTGACTGCCTCTACAGCCTATCTTGGTCCCCAGGAACGTCCCTTCCTTTCCCCCAACTGGGAATTGGGGGTAGGGTCTTTCTCTGGAATTACGTCAGTAGAGGAAGGGGCTGTCCAAGAAAACTCAGAACCAAGATACCTTACCGTTCTGTTTGGGGACAGGGTCTCTGCTGCTCCCTTCCCCCTGGAAGTGCCCTGTCACCTCAAGGCACCTTCTCAACTTGGGCCTCTGTCAAACCCAAGTCCACCCTCATTCAGTATTCAGCGGGACGAACTGAGGTACGTCGGTGCTAAGGGTTTGGGATTGAGGCATGATAGCAGATGGGGTGGCAGGAAGAGTCCGTTGATCGGGCCAGTGAGACTGATGGGCCATTTGCGCCTCAGTTTTTCCATGTGAGAAACGGGCACAGCGCTGCTGTAAGGAGAAAGTTCTGTCCAGTTCAGGGTGCCCTCGGGGACCCGCCCCTGATGCTGTTACCCCTCTTACTGCATCTCCCTACTCGAGACCCGCCCCTCCGGCCTCCCCACACCCCCTTTGCCCTCACTACCTGTATCTCACCGGCGTGTGTTCACCCTCCCGGGTGGTCCACACACTCTCATTCACATACACAAATCTCAGGAACAAACGGTCCCCAGAGTCCTCCGGGACCCCTGCCCAGGGTCTCTGCAGGTCTCTGCCCCACGCGTTCCCGTCGCTGACAAAGCCACCAGCTGCCTCCTTTAAGCTTGGTGCTCCGGCTCTGGGCCTTTCTTGCGCTCTTTCTTTCTTTTTTTTTTTTTTTTTTTTTTTTTTTTTTAAGAAAAACAACAACAAAAAGACAATGAAAAAAACAGAAAACGTCATGTGAGTGAAGAGATGTCACTGTCCGTGGTCTTGGAGAATTAGTCTCGTAGCTAAGGGGAGGGGTTCCTCCGTCTGGGGCACTGGCACCCACAGCAGGACTTTTGCCAGTCTGATGCCAGGACTGAATAAAGTGTATTTGCCCCGACCTCGCCCTGTGGTTCTGCATGTCTGTGCTTTTCCTCAACCCTCTCCAAACAGTTTGCCAGGTCCAAGTCCATGTGATTTAGGCCCAAGCTGTCCCAGGGTAAGCCACCTGGCCACTCTAGGCCTCTGTCTCAGGACTCCCTGACCTTCATTACGGACAGCAAACTCATCCCTGTAGGGGCCAGAAATGAGTAAGTAAGTCTGAGTGGACGCTGGCATGATGACCCAATGTCCAAGGCTGGCAACTGCCCACCTCCTGCCAGTTGTGACCCTGTGGGAATGTGGTCCACAGTGGCCAGACTGCCAGATTTTTCAAGAGAAGCTAGAGATATGAGTGTTTCTTGAGTCATCTGAATTTCAAAATGACAGCTGACTCAAATATTTTTAAATCGTGGGCCACATGAAACAAATGTGCAGGCAGGTCTAGTCCAAGGGGGCCAGCTTGACCCTGCCCTCGATGAGGATTAAGAAGCAGGGTTGAGCCATGCTGGGCTCAAAGCGCAGCTCCACCACTGAGCACCTGTGTGACCTTGAGCAAATTAACTTTGTCCCACCTCTTCTTTCCATATGTGTTAACATGGGGATGACAGTACCTCCTTCAGAGGATAAAATGTTTGAGGTGAGAAGCATTTAAGGTGGTGCTCCATAGATCTTATCACTCTTGTCCAGAGGAAGAAACTGGGCCAGGTGGGGAAGCGACTCGCAGGAGGACCTGCAAGCGGCCAAGGTCAGAGACAGGGCCCAGAATCTTGGTTCTGCCTTCTGCTGCTGCAGTGTTACTTCAGGGTGCTGCCTCTCTGTTTGAATCTGCAGGTGGTGCTAGGCCTGGCTTGGTGGGGTTGGCCCCAGTGCCTGGCACACAGTGACATGCAGTGTAGATTTATTAAATGACCAAAGAGCAGCAGCAGCCTGTCTTTGGAGTTCTGACCAGTGCGTTTTGGAAACTGAGACCAAGGCTTTCCCCTCCTTTGTCCCTCTGATACCCCTCCTCCTAATTCTTCCTTTGCCAGATCCAGTGAATTCCTAAGCTTGGGACAAAGCCTCTTTTCCCAGTAAGAGCCAAGGCTGAGTGTGGGAATTACAGTGACAGCTTGGTTGGAAGCAAGCAGGCAAAAAAAAAAAAAAAAAAACTACAAGAAGAGGTATAGTTGAGAAGGTGTGAAAGACAGGGCTATGTGCCCTGGGCTAAGCCCCTTTAAGGAAGGACTTCCCCAGCTGTGGCAAGTGTGGTCAGGGCCGGCCTTAGCTGCAGAGAGCCACTTCGCCCGAGACCACGCCCTTCCCCCCCTCCCCTGCCCCCGCAGCCTGCATCTGGTGTCTGAGCGAGGCATGGTAGAAACACCTCTCCTCGGCAGTCCAAAGTGGGACACTGACAGGCAGTACTTGCACCGGGTCCCCAACCCTTCCCAGGGCAGCCAGGGCTTTGTCAGGCCTGCCACACGGTTTGCCTTCTTCCTGTGCCCAATCCTGCTTCTTTTTTTCACAGGTATTCATCCCTAATAAACATCTTGCAACCCAAACTCAGTCTCCGTGTCTGCTTCTGGAGGAGGAGTCTTGTCTGCAGTGGAGGGTGCAAGGGCTGGGACAAAGGGAATGGGGTCACTGGCCCAGCTACTGCAGCTAGGCCCCTCCCCTTGCTATCCCCCCATCTCGGGAGTCTCTTCCCTTCACCAGCACCTACCTCGGCTCGGCTGCACCCTGTCCAAGTCTATACCCATCAGCATTATTTAGAAACTCCAGCCTCAGCCCACAAGTCCCTCCAGAGCTCTCTGCTGATGCCATTCTCATAGTCCCTCCCCTGGGAAAGGCGGGAGGAAGGGAGGGAGGGAGGAGGTGATCATCTGAATTTGTCCTTCAGAATGGCCTGGGAGGGAGACAGAGCAAGGGGAGGGCAAAAATGCCTGACCCGGATGGTGCTGGAGCTGTGGGACCTTGAGCAAGGCTCTCCCCCTTTGCCGGCCTTAGTTGCCCCTTGTGTAAAGTAGGGGAATGGGCAAGAGGACCGCAAGAGAGACCGTCTCCTTTTGGTTTCTCCCATTTCAGATGCTGCCCTGAAAGGTGGGGGGATGCCTGCTTATGGGGGCTCTGGGGACACCTAGTGGCTGGGAAGCGTATAATGCAAGTTCTGTGCGGTTGGGGGTGGGAGTCAGGGTGTGTCTCACTCTGAGGAACTGACGCCCCTCCAGTCTCGCTCCATTCATGTAGCATTGACTCTGCTGGGTCATGTCCCTTGCCTGGGTGACTTGAACCATCTTGGTTACAAAGCTTTAAAAACAGCCACCCACTGATACATTGGTTATCTTCTATCCTGCACAACAAATTGCCACAAACTTAGCAGCTTCAGACAACATGCATTTATTATCCCAGTCTCCACGGGTCAGGAGTCCTGGCGTGCCTTAGCTGGGTCTCTGCTCAGGATCTCACGAGGCAGCAACCAAGGTGTTGGCCGGCTTGCATTCCTTTTTGGAGCTCAGCATCCTTTCCCAAACTCATGTATTTGTGGGCAGAATTCAGTTCCTTGTGATTACAGGATGGAGGTAGGTCCCTGTTCTCTTGCTGGCTGTTAGTTGGTGCCACTCCAGATTTCTAAGAGCTGCTCACAGTTTCTTTCCACATGGCCCCTGCATGACTTCCCTAGTCCTCACACAACATTGTAACTTATTTTGTCAAGATCTGCAAGAGGACCTTTCTGCTGCTTGGAGTCACTTGGCTCAGGGAAGGTTTAAGCTCTCTTTTTAAAAGGCACCCCTAATGAAGTCAGGCACACCCAGCAAAATCTCCCTTTTGATTAAAAATCAACTAATTTGGGACCTTAAAGTATATCTGCAAAAATCCTTTCACCTTTGCCATATATTGTAGCCTAATCATAAGAGTAACAAGCATCACACTAGCCTCCCCCACACTCCAGGGGAGGTTACACAAGGCACGTGCACCAGGGACTGGAAATCTCGAGGCCATCTTAGAATTCTGCTTTATTGCAGCTAAGATTCTCAGGTCTCCGTCTCCGGCCTTGACATTGCCAGATGAGCTGCCTTCTTGTCATCTCCACTGGATATCTAATAGGCGCCTCAAACTTGACAGGTCAGAAAATGAATTCTTTTTTTCTTTTTTTTTTTTTTTTGAGATGGTGTCCAGGCTGGTCTTGAACTCTTGGGCTCAAGAGGTCCTCTCACCTTAGCCTCCTGAGTAGCTGAGATTACAGGCCTGTGCCACCTCACCTGACTTCTTAGAAAATGAATTCTTGTCTCCACAGTGCTCCTGGGCCTGGTGCCCCACCCCACATCTGCACAGCTGATGTGGAATTAAAGGCCCAAACCCTTCAGCCATCCTAGACTGCTCTTTTCCTCATAGCTTTACATCCCTTCTGTCCTGTTGGCTTCACCTTTGAAATGTGTCCCTGTGTCCTGTCACTTCGCACATCTTCCATGGCCACACTCCTCGTTCAGCCACCACCGTCTCTCGCCTGGTATCCTGTACCAGCCTCTCTGACTTCATTGCTTTTCCCTTTTTCCCACTTAGAGTCGTATTGTCCGCATAGCAGCCACAGTGATCCGGTTAAATATTCATATAAATGAGACTATCATCTGCCCTCTGCTCACAGTCCTCCCATGGTTCCCATCTCACTCTGTAAATACCAAAGTCCTCAGCATATCCTGTGAAGCCCGATGAGAAGTGGCCTGTGGCCTGCTCGGGGACTCATCTCGGACCACTTTTCCCTTCTCTCACCATGCTGTAGTCACACTGGTGTCCGTGCTGTTTGCTAGAACTGCCAAGCACACCCCTCTCAGGCCCTTTGCACATGCCGCTCCCTCTGCTCGAAATGCCCTTCCCCCAGATAGCCACATGACTGACTTCCTTCCGGTCTCGGCTCCTATGTTACCACCTCTAAGATGTCTTCCCTGACCATCCATATAAAGTATCGCCCTCCTTGCACTATCACCTTACTTTGCTTTTTCTGAATAGCATTTATCACTATCTGGCATTTATCATATATAGTTTTTAACTTTTATTTATTTATTTATTTTTGAGACAGAGTCTTGCTCTGTTGCCTGAGCTAGAGTGCAGTGGCGTCATCACAGCTCACAGCAACCTCCAACTCCTGGGCTCAAGGGATCCTCCTGCCTCAGCCTCCTGAGTAGCTGGGACTGCAGGTGCACACCACCACACTCAGCTAATTTTTTCCATTTTTAGTTGCCCAGCTAATTTTTTTTCCATTTTTAGTAGAGATGGGGTCTCACTCTTGCTCGGGCTGGTCTCAAACTCCTGGGCTCAAGCAATCTTCCACCTCAGCCTTCCAGAGTACTGGGAGTACAGGTATGAGCCACTGCACTGGGCTTTATTATTATTATTTTTAAATCTAATCAGTAAGCTTCATAAGGAAGCCTTGGCTCATCACTCACCTATTCAACAAACATGTATTAGGGGTCATGCCGCATGTCAGGTGCTGAGCATACGGAAGTGAAAAAGACACACACAGTTTGTGCTCACCGAGCTCATGGGTCTGAGCAGGAGACAAATGCATAAACACAAGAGTGAAAATGTATTTTATTTATTTTTTTGAGACAGGGTCTTACTCTGTCACCCAGGCTGGAGTTCACTGGCATCATCACAGCTCACTGTAACCTTGAACTCCTGGGCTCAAGCAATCCTCCTGCCACAGTCTCCTGAGTAGCTGGGACTACTAGCACGTGCCACCACGCCCAGTTAATTTTTAAATTTTTTGTAGAGATGGAGTCTTATCCAGACTGGTCTTGAATTCCTGGCCTCAAGCGATCCTCCCGCCTTGGCTTCCCAAAGTGCTAGAATTGCAGGCATGAGCCACTGTGCCCTGCCTGAAGTGAAATGCTTTGATAGTGATGGACGGTGTGTCTGGAGGAACACAGAAGAGGCACTTAACCCAGGCATGGAGCAGGGCACGGGCACTGGGAAGCCTCAGCTCATTGTGATGGTTTTAGAACATGGCTACACGTTCTTTAACATTCCTCCCCTAAATTTCCTTCCCCTTGAATCTGAGCTGGCCTTCGTGATCCACTTGTAACAAATAGGATGTAGCAGAAGTGATGCTACAGGATTTCTAAGACCAGGTCACCCTGAACGACCATGTTAAAAGACCAAAAGCCACAACACTGTCATGCTTCGCTTGGGTGAAGAAGCCCAAGCCACATGGGGAGACCACGTGTAGGTGCTCCAGGTGACAGTCAAGTCCTGGTCCCAGACGTGTGAGTGTAGAAACTGCCAGATGATTCCAGTCCCCAGTCATTTGAGTCACTCCCAGCTGTTGGAAGGTCTTCCCAGTTTAGGCCCAGCCATCATGGGGCAGAGACAAACCATCCCCTCTGTGCCCTGTCTGAATTCCTGACCCCACAGAATCCATGAGATGGTAGTTATTCATGCCATTAGGTTTGGGGGAGTTTGTTATGAAGCAATAATAACCGGAACAGGTCCAGGTGAAGGAAAGAACTTTTCAGATGCCAGCAACAGCCAATGGGAAGACTCTGCAAGAGCAGCTAACACAGAAGTTG
Organism: Propithecus coquereli; assembly: GCF_000956105.1. Lineage (NCBI taxonomy): Eukaryota > Metazoa > Chordata > Mammalia > Primates > Indriidae > Propithecus > Propithecus coquereli. The sequence goes on from NW_012136303.1 coordinate 4,936,363, forward strand.
ACTGGCTGGAGGGGAAGGCGTGGGGAGATGAGGTGGAGCAGCAAGAGCCGGGAGGGCCTTGAAGGTGTTTGGACTTTATCCTGAGTCTCCACACTGCAGCCCGAGGGGTCATTTGAAAACAAACCTGAGCATTTGCTGAAAACCTTTGGATGGTTCCCATAACCCTCAGGATACAGTCTAAAGGTTTTAACCCAGCATTCAAGGCCTTCTCTCTTACAGACCCATCTTCAGCTACCAGCTCTAGCCTCAAACTGCCTCAGACATGCCAGGCCACTACCAGTGACAAGCCCCCCAACCCCAGCCCATGAAATTTGTCTTTGCTCTTATTGAGGAACTGGAGGGACTTTGGCTAACCACCTTGCCTTTGAGACCTCCGTTTCCCCATCTGTATGATGAGGTGGTTGGACTAGAAGTATCTAAGAGCATGTCCAGCCTGGCATTCTAGGAGTCTGTGAGAAGGAGGGAGAAATGTGTCTGTAGCCACACCTGCCTGTCTAGCCTCTTTTAGGTTGCCTAGCAATGGATGCCAACCCTCTCCCCCATCCTTGGGGGTTTCTTAGCAACCCAGTTTCTCACCCTCAGCTGTTTTCAGGGTTTCCTTTTAACTAAATGTCAAGTTCTGCTCTTTCTCTTCCAGAAAACCTGAGGTCAAAGGTCCTTGTAGAGACTCGAATACAATCCAGAATGGAGGAAAGAGGCCTGAGTTTGAGGTCAATGGAGGATTTGCTGTGAGACTGGGAGCCCCCTGACCTCTCTGGCTTTTATTTGAGATTGTGATTGTCTGTTATGTGCTCCTAAGGCTTTCCCTCTTCTCCTGCATGTGTTTGATTTGACTGCTAAATTTATTCACTCTTGTAATAAACCTTTCCTGAGCACCTACTATGTGCCAGGCACCATCTTAAGCATTGGAGATTCATCAATGAATAAAACAGACATAGTCCCTGCCCGCATGGAGCATACACTCTGTGGATGGAAACATAAAATAAGTAAACAGATACATATATGCAATTATGTCATGTGGTGAAGGGGATAGAGTGTGAGGAGGGGCTGCTATTTTAGATGAGGTAGTTACATCAGTCAGAAGAGGCTAGGGAAGCCAGAAGACGTTGGGAAGAAAGACCCTGGCTTCTCCCTTTCTCCCTTCAACCTCCTGTGGGTGCCTCTCATTGGCTGAGCTCAGCTGGAGGCCAAGTGACAGGGGGCTCAGAGGCCTCTGGGAGCAGCTCTGCCAGCAGGAAAGAGCAAGGAATCCACCAGAAGGCAACATGGTCCAGAAGTGCCTCTTGCTCCTTGGTAGGTAAACACATTTTGCAGTCTACTCCCTGCCTGTAAACTGTTAGAGACCTATCTTTTTTTTTTTAAGTGTTATAACTTTTTTAAAAATTGTGACGAAATACATATAACAAAAAATGTACCATCTTAATCATCTTTAGGTGTCCAGCTCATTGGCATGAAGCACAGTCACATTGTTGGCAACCACCAGCAGCCCCATCTCAAGAACTCTTCATATTGCAAAACTAAAACTCTGGACCCATTGAACACTAACCCCTCGTTTCCCCATCCTCCTAGCAACCACTATTCTCCTTTTTGTTCCTATGAATTTGACTACTTTAGATGTCTCAAACAAGTGGAATCACACAGTATTTGTCTTTTTTGTGACTGGCTTATTTCACTTGGCATAATGTCCTCAGGGTTCATCCATGTTGTAGCATGTGTCAGAATTTCCTTCCTTTTTAAGGCTGAGTATCATCCCATTGTATGTATACACCACCTTTTGTTTACGCATTCATCCAGCAATGAGCACTTGGGTTGCTTCCACCTTTTGACTATTGGGAATAATGTTGCTATGAAAATGGGTGTGCAACTATGTCTTCGAGATACACTGCTTTCAACTTTTCTGGATATATACCCAGAAGTAAAATTGCTGGATCATGCAGTAATTCTATTTTTAATTTTTCAAGGAACCCCCATGCTGTTTTTCATAGCATCGGTACCATTTTACACTCTCACCAACAATTCACAAGGATTCCCATTTTTCCACGTCTTCACCAACACTTGTTATTTTCTGTGTTTTTGGTTTTTTGGAGTCTTTTTGTGTGTTGGTTTGTTTTATATGGTAGCCATCCTAATGGGTGTGAGGCAACTAAGATCGTTTTAAGACCCAATCACAGGATTTTTAATCTAGGCTTGTGATTTCTTTGGCAGTACAGTTCTCTCAAAAACTTCAGTTTCTTATCCATTTGACTCTGGTCAGTTCCAGATACTAAAACCACACCCACAATACTTTTCAATAAATTGTCCTTAGGTCTGCCTTTTTTCTTTGCCTTCTTACCCCAAAGCTCTTGCTATCAATTTCACAGCAGTTGTCAAGAATAACAGGTGGCAGAACCACACCTCTAATGTGATCTTGGCCCTCAGAAGTTTTACAGGGTTTCATTCAAAGCCTTTTAAAATCCAGTCTCTTATGTTAATTGATTTTAGCCTTGAGGTACTTCAATTGATAGAGGGGAAATTTTAAAAATTGATGTGAAAGCCATACCCTTAATCTTTGCCCCCAAAGCATTTTAAAGAATTGATAGATTTTACTACGCTCAGCATCTTTTTAAAGCTCATCTCTATTTGAATCTGGAAGCCTTAGACTTATCCAATTCTTCAAGGACCTAAATTTCCAAACTCACTTCCCTTTTATTTTTGCAGACAGACCAGCCAGTTCTCTTCTTGAGCTTTTCTCTCTCTTGAATATTTTGACAAACGCAGCCAAAGGTGCCCATAGAGTCTGCTTTCCAAGTTACTGCAATAACAGTTTTACCAAATGTTTTGCTTTTGCATAACAAGGATTACCAGGTTTCTTGGTCACTGCTGTGTGGTTTGGTTTTGGTTGCATAAGTACCCCACTTCTGGTACCAATTTCTTTATCGGTCAGGATAGGCTGGATTATGACATATTAACAGATGAACTCTGATTCACACAACAAAGGCTTATTTCTTGCTTAAACATATTCTGTTATTGTGACTCTGCAGAGTGGCTGTCCTCTACTTGGTGACTCAGCAATTCGGTCTGCTTCCATTTTTCTGGTCCACCATGTCAATGTGTAGCCTTCACAACAGTTATGGCAGGAGGAAAGATAACTTGAGGGTCATACAGCAGCTTTCAAATGCTGTAGCAGTTTTAAAACATGGCCCCCAAATTATTTGATATTTCTCCTACTGGGAGATAGGGAGCAGGTCTCCTCGCCTTGAATGTGGCCTCTGTGACCAATAGAATGGAGTGGAAGTGATACTACACTGTACCAGCTTCTAGACTCTGGCCTTAAGAAACTCAACAGTGTTCACCTCCTCTTTCTTGGGATGCTCATTCTTGGCATCCAGCCACCAGGCTGTGAGGAAGCTGAAGAAACTATGGAGAGTCCCACACAGAGAAGAACTGAGCCCCCTTGCCCTCAGCCCCAGCTGAGCCCCCAGATAACAGCAATCCCCAACCTGCCAGCCATGTGAGCAAGCCATCTTGGAAGCAGGTCTTTCCAGTCTTCTGTTGAACCACCTAGCTATTGCCAAGCAAAGTTATTTCAGCCTTCCCACTGAGGCCTGCCCAAATTTCAGATTTGTAAGCAAAATAGTGATTGTTGTAGTTTTGAATCACTAAGTTTTAGGGTGGTTTGTTACACAGCAATAGCAACTGGAACAAATGCTTTGGGCCCAGAAGTGACATGTATGTCTCTGCTCATAGCTCATTGGCCAGAGCTAATCACATGGCTTTGCCTAGCTCCAAGGGGACTGGGACATGGACATGAAGCATATGGACATTTGGTGAGCAGTCTGTGTCCCTACCACACTGTTGAATAAACCCTCTCGGATAAGATGACATTTGAGCTGAGAGCTTCTTGAAGGCAAGAAGCTAGTTATGCGGGTGTCAAGAGAAAAGGCAATAAAGGCCAAAACAAACAAATGCAAAGACCCTGAAGCCTTGAGGTAGGAGTTTGCCTGACATGCTTGGTTCATTCAAGGAACAGCAAGGAGGCCAGTGTGGCTGGACTGAGGGGATAAAAGAAGGTGACTTGGAAGAGGTAAGTCGGGTTTGGAGAGGAGCAGTAGCTCATCTAAGGACTTACAAACCACAGTAAAGACTGCTTTGGGATATCTGTTGCTGCAAAACAAACCATCTCACACCTTGGTAGCTTAAAACGAAGTCATTTTATTATCGGTCAAGATTCTGTGGGTTTTTGAGATTCAGCAGGGTGGTTCTTGTGCTCATCATCATGATGTCATCTGAGGGCTCAAGTGGGCCAGAATAGTCAAGACAACTCACTCTCATGACGCTGTCTCATACAGCAGTGGGTGCTAGCTGTGGGCTGGAAGTGTGGCTGGCGCTGTCAACTGCAGCACCTAGGTGTGGCCTCTCGGCATGGCTTGGGCTTCTTTGACATGAGTACTGGGGTCCACGAGGGAGCATCTCACAAGTGAGTGTTCCAAGAGACAGGAAGAGAAAAATTGTCCTCTTGAAAGCCAGATCCAGACTGGCACAGCAGTACTTCTACCATATTCTATTGGTTAAAGCTGTCACTGGGCCAACCCAGATTCAAGGGGAGGGCATAAACACCACTTCTTGAAGGGCAGAGTGACAAAGAATTTATGACCATCTTTAATCCATGACAGTCTTTTCTTTTTTCTTTTTTTTTTTTT
>NW_012136303.1:4941826-4955132 GCF_000956105.1 Propithecus coquereli
TGAATGCTCAATAGCCAAATGTGGCCAGCCGCTCCTGGATTGGCAGCACAGATGTAGAACATGTCCATCTTTGCAGAAAGTTCTACTGGACAGTGCCTACTGTCCTACAAATTTCCACATCTGAAATGCTTCGCTCCGGGGTCCCACATTCTGACCTCAGACTCCCTTCCTTCCTATTCATTTTTGGACTTCATTGAGCTCCTCAGGCTGGAATCCCTACATCTCCACAGCCAGCTGCTCCCCTCCTGGGCTGCCTTGGCATCCCTCCCCTTGAGCCAGGATCCACCCTGAGGTTCATCATGGGATCTGCTCTCTTCCCTTCTTTCTGCACGCCCGCCACCTCCTCTTTCTGCCTGACCTGTCCAGGGGAACTCCAACCCAGGAGCTGGGGCCAGCGGCCTTCACTCCCGCTCCTGACACTGCCAAAGAAAGTCACATCCATGCAGACCGTTGTCTCTACAGATCATGGCCTCAGAGTTATCAGAGCAAATTCAGCTTCTGCCACATCTTGACTAAATGTCCTCAGGCAACCACTCCAAGCCTCCCAAAGGATGAGCAAGTCACCAAGCCAATCAGAGGCATGCTGGTGGGTTCAGTAAATGACATTTTACCCAACTGGGGGCAAGGAGAATCAACATCAGGGCTTTTTCTGGAACTATAGGGAAAGAAAGATTCTTTTTCCAAAAGTTAAATTTGAAGGATTTGGCCATTTTGCCACCATGGGGGAGAGTCTGCCTGACACACAGAAGAGCACAGCAGAACCAAGAGATAGAGAGATTTCTAGCATCTGGATCCAGCCATACCTGAAGCCAGTGTCCCTTGACTTCTCAATTATCAGAGTCTTTACATTTCCTTTATTTAAGCTAGTTCAAGTTTAGTTTTGTCATCTGCAACTAGTACAATTACCTATACTGTGTCTAAGGCCAAGACCTTGCCCCTGACTCCAGACCCTCCTAGACAGCGCCATTTGGCTCTGCCAAAAGCTAAGGGGATCAACTTCTCCCCCTCTTATGTTTTACACTCTGTTGGTGGAAGCATCACCCACCTGATCTGAAAACTTAACAGTCATCCTCTATTCTCTCTCCTCCTATCTCACACTGCCCGCAATTCTTAGTCACCAAGTCTTACAAACTTTAATTTGTGGACATTGTTCAGACCTGCACCCTCCTTTCCATCTCTCCTGCCCACACCAATCCTTCATTATCTCTTACCCAAATTATTACAAAAGCAATACAAAACCAATCCACAGGTGTACAGTGAAAAGTCAATTTCCTTCGCACCCTTGTCCCCAGCCACCCTCCCCAAAGGCATCTACTGTTACTCTTTCTTATCTGTCCTCCCAGAAGTTTTAATATCTCTGTATGTGCCTCCCTTTTGAGAATTGAAAATGAAAGAATTTTCAGAACATTGCATTTTTCTTCACTGAGCTTGAAGTTTGTTTCATATCAGTAACAATTTTTTCTTTTAATGGCTGCATAGTATTCCCAGGATAGATATCTTATAATTTGTGTAACTTCTCTTCTATTGATGGATATTTTAGTTGTATTCCACTTGTCTATCAGCACATAACAAAGTCCCCAAAACCTACTGGTATAACGTGACAACCATTTTTTTTTTTTTTTTTTTGAGACAGAGTCTCACTCTTTTGCCCGGGCTAGAGTGCCGTGGCATCCGCCTAGCTCAAAGCAACCTCAAACTCCTGGGCTCAAGCAATCCTTCTGCCTCAGCCTCCCGAGTAGCTGGGACTACAGGCATGCGCCACCATGCCCGGCTAATTTTTTCTATATATTTTTAGTTGTCCGATTAATTTCTTTCTATTTTTAGTGGAGGCGGGGTCTCGCTCTTGCTCAGGCTGGTTTCGAACTCCTGAGCTCAAAAAATCCGCCCGCCTCGGCCTCCCAGAGTGCTAGGATTACAGGCGTGAGCCACCGTGCTCGGCCCATGACAACCATTTTATTACGCTTGTGGGTTCTGTGTGTCAGGGATTCAGGCAGGGCGTAGCGGGGCCAGTTTGTCTCTGCTCTACAATGTTTGAATCTTCAGCGTGGAAGACTTAAAGACCTGAAGGTTTGAAGGCTGAAGCTGAATTGAATGGCTGGAGACTGGGATCATCTGGATGCTTCTTCACTCACTTGTCTGATGCCTGAACTGGGATGACTCAAAGGCTAAGCTCAGCTGGGACTGTGGTGCCTTCACCTGGCCTCTCCACGTGGTCTTGGCTTCCTCACAGTGAGGCAGCCTCCAGGTAGACAGACTTCCTGCGTGATGCCTCAGGGCTCCCAGAGCTAGAGTGCCAGCAGAAGTTGCATATGCTTTTATGTCCTAGTCTTGGAAATCAGAGCGTCACTTCCACCATGCTCTGTTGGTTGAAGCAGTCATCAGCTCACCCAAGGTTCAAAGAAAGGGTACAAAGATCCCACCTCTCTACAGAGGAGTGCTAAAGAATCTGCAGCCACGTGTTAACACCACCAAAGGTTATTTCCAATCTTTTGCTGTTGTAGTTCATTTTACACCCTAACATCTCTTAAATCCATTCATTTCTCTGCACCAGACCAAGACACCATCATCTCTGATCTGGAGCATCCTCACTGGTCTCTTGCAGCCACTCTTGTGCCCTCCATTCTGTTCTCCTGAGAGCAGCCAGAGGGATCTTTTCAGAGTGCAGATCAGATCGCATCCCTTCCCTCTTACAACCCTTCCGTGGCCCCCTCACCACTCTTGGGCTGAAGTCCAAACTCCTTACCTTGGCTTTCAAGGCAGTGCAGGGCCTCACTTCTGCCTGCCTCTCCAGCGTCCTCTCCTGTCACCATTCAGGACCTTCAGTTTGAGTTGCAGGAGTTCTTCCCACCTCTCACCCACCCCACCCACCCACAGTTAAATGAGTAAGGAGTACACAAAAAGCACTTAAGCCCTTTGCACATAATGAACATCATATGTTTGCTACTACTATTAGTCTGTGGTCAGTAAACTCTTAATTAGCTGCATACTCAGTGCCAAGCTCTATGCAAGGCTCTCAGATACAACAGTGAACAAGAAAGATGTGGCCCTGTCTTGCAGAGCTCATTCATCCCTCTGTCCCCAACCCCTAGCACAGGAGAAACACAATGAATTTTGAAGGCATGACAGCATGTTTGTGCAATGGTGCTTGATGAAGTTCAGAGAGGCACAATGACTTTCCCAAGACCACACAGCAAATGTGGGACAAAACCAAGGCTGAGAGCACATGACAGGCATGAAGCAGACACAGATGCCTGGCACTGGGAGATGGGCAGTTGGCACACACTGCCCAAGGCAGAACTGGGAATGGATTGGGAAGGTAAAAGAGAGGCTGTCTCGTTGGCTCCTTCCAAAGGGGAAAGGGTGAGTCCCTTCTCTCCAACGCCTCGTCCCCCACCCCAGCTCCCTTCTCAAGGGAAGTGGGACCAATCCTAACAAGGGAAGGGACTCACAGAGGAAAAGAGGATGGATCAGTGAGGGATAAGGGGCTCCTGATGCAAGCAGGAGGAGACTTGCCGGTAGGCGTCCCTTGAGAGAGGTGGGCTCAGCGAGGGGTCGGGGCGCAGAGAGAGTGAGATGGGACTCTGTGATCAGGGTGGGGGCTCGGTGAGCAGATCTGGGTTTCTGTACTGAGCTGGGGGCTCCATGAGGGGGATGGAGCCCAGAGAAGACCCTGAGGACACAGTGAGGAGATGAAGACTCAGTGAGGGGATGCGTCTGAAATGAGAGGGGTGGGAAATTGACCGAGTGAGTTTCAGGAACTGCATGAGGTGGAGGGGCCTAGGGAGGGGGGGGGGATCTCCGTCAGGGCCTGGGGTCTCAGGGAGAGAGAAGGAAACTCTGGAAGGGGCAGGGGCTGGGGGAGCTGCAAGGGACCGCTAGCTGCAGAGCCGGCCCCTGGGGCGGGCCGGCGCCCCCTCCTCCTCCCGCCCGCGGATCACCCCCGCCCCGGACTGCGGCGCAGGCGCGAACCGAACCTGCTTTTGCTCTGCTCCCGCTCGGGTTCCCGCTTGCTCGGCGGAGACAGCAGGGAGAAAGGTGAGCTTCGCCCTGCTCCACGCGCCGCCTGTTCCTCTCCCCCCAGAACCCTCGCCCTCCCCCTGCACCCCCAGCCCCCGCGGTGTCCCGCCCGGGGCGGGACGCCTGCACCTGAGCCTTGGGCTTTGGGAGGTGGGGTCTCGGGGAACTAGCAGGGGCTAGAGATAGCACCAGCCCCATTGCCCTTCCACACCTCAGGGTTGACAGCCTGGGCGGAGACTTCAAAGGACAAGACCATCCCTCCACCTGTAACTAAAAACCCATTCCTACTCCCCTCTGCCTCAGTTTCCCTCTAGGGGAAAGGACGCAGTTAATCTCGACCCCGGGGACCGGTAGTTAGTGAGAAAGAGTGGGGCGGGGGGTGGTGGCTTGATTTCCCTTGCTACCCAGCCCTCCAGGAGGGCGCCCCTTCTCCCCGCTGGGCAGCCCCAGACCCTGGAGTGGGAGGGTCAGGGGGTCTGGGAAGGAGAACGGAGTGAGGCCGTGCAGAGACAGCAGATTCCATCCAGCCGGGGGCCCTCGCGCCCGTCACCTTCGCGTACGCCTCCCTCCTCTGTTTCGCCGCCGCAGTATCCCCCCTGGGACAACGCAGCCCCCTCCTCTTCCTGTTCCCTCCCCACCAAGCTCCTCCCCTCTCCCGGCTAGGGACACCTCCCTAGCGGTTCCCATGGCAACCCTGGTCCCGGCATCTGCTCCCGGTCCTCGGCACCCTTTCCCCTCTTCCCCACCCCGCCCCGCCCCGGCTAGACCTCCTTCCTGCAACCCTAAAATGGGAGGGGGGGGCTAGGCCTAGGGGGAGGCACCGTCAAGGTCACCTTCCTTCTCCAGTACCCGCAGGGTTGAGTGATTATATATTGCGAGGGAGGAGGAGCGGTGAATTGGAGAGGAGGAGCTGACCCGGCCGACAGTCCCTGAGTCCCGTCCCCGCCCCCTCACCTGCGGTCTTTAATTAAGGGTCTCTGCACTGAGGCTCCGATGGCCCCCCGGACCCCCATTCGCGCTCACCACCCGACCTCCGTAGGGATTGGAGGGCCCATCTGATTGGTGCCGTACCCTTCAGAAGCAGCATATTGTTCTATTTTGTTTGAAGCTGCTCAAGGGGAGAGGGCCATCGTGGGGGTGTGGCTCAGAAGCCCCATTCTTCTCCAGCAGCTCCTGGCTTTGGTTTTAGCCATACCTGTGTATGGGTACACAGGTACCTTCCCTTCCCAAAGCCTCAGTGTCCCCTTTTGTGAAAAGGAGTTTCTTAAATAGGTTTCTCTGGGAATCCAAAAGCCCTTAAGTCTAAGAGCGCCTAATCCTGAGGGCCCCTGACTTTGACCTCCCATGGAGTCAAAATTCCTTGGAATTTGGAGGCTGATAACGGGTAGCCCTGGGGATGGACCTTTTTAGGGCCTCGTAGCTTGGAGACTCCAGCCTTATTGGACAAGTGTCAGCTATGACAATTAGAGGGGCCATGAAGGGGAGTAAGCGTTTGGGGGGAGGGGAAGAAGAGGATCTCTCACTCCAGACACGGGGCCCAAAAAGTTCAGGATGAAAATAATTAACAAAGAAATTACAGTAATAATCACAACAGCTACCATTTCTCAGCACCAGACACAATAACTGTGTGAAACAGGTATGGTTATTAGCCCTGTTTTACAGATGGGGAAACTGAAGCTCAGAGAGGTGAAAGCATTTGTCTGAGGTCACACATCCAGGAAGTGGCTGCCCTTGGATTCCAATCCAAGTGGTCAGGCTCCAGAGAACACAGTTCCAGCCGCTGGCGGCCTCCAGGGTAAACGTGCACATTTACTGACACCTACAACCGCCAGGCACCGGGCTAAGCACTCTGGTGCATTGGCTCATTCATTCACAGTGCACTTAAGGAAAGACGGGCTAGGATTCCAGAAGGCCAGGGTGTCTAGGGTGGGAGGAAAAGCGAGTGGGGCACAAATGTTTGGGGGGTTGGGAGGGTCACCATGGCAGCTCTCACTGACCTCTCCCTCCGTCAGCTGCACCTGCCCCATAGGAATCCATGATGCCGAGCTACGATCGCTCCTGCAGCTGCGGCCGAGGCCCCAACGTGGAGGACGGCAAGTGGTATGGGGTCCGCTCCTATCTGCATCTCTTCTATGAGGACTGTGCGGGCACTGCTCTCAGCGATGACCCCGAGGGACCCCCGGTCCTGTGCCCCCGCCGACCCTGGCCCTCACTATGCTGGAAGGTAAGGCAGAGGAGCAAGTCCTCTGATTTCTGTGGCTTCATGGAGGAGATGGGACTGAATTTAAGGCTTAGAGGGGAGAAAGAAAAGGAATGGTGTAGTAGTTAGGAGTCTTGCAGTTTCAGGCAATAGAAAAGCTGATTCAAATGGGTTTAAACAATAAAGGGAAAACATTCCTGATTTTTTAGAAGAGACCAGAGGTTTGGTGCCTTCAAGCAAAGTTTGATCCAGCAGTCCAAGCCATTACATTGAGGATTTTGCAAGATTTCTCTTAGTCTTCAGAGTCGCCCTGGTACCCTACCCTTGGAGCCTGTTGGCTTCAGACTTTCCCCAGGTGTTCTCCAAGTGGCTGCTACAGTGCTGATCCTCAGACCTTCACTCCACACCATCCGAGGGAAGCTTCCTCCAGTATTTCCTTCAGAAAAGAAATAATGCAGAGTAGCCAAAAATTAAAAGCACATTACCACTGACATTATCCCCCCGAAAAGAAAAACACTTAGGTGTAAACCTAACAAAATATGTACAATATGACGAAAACTACAAAACTCCAGTGAAAGATATCAAGGAACTAAATAAATGGAGAGATAGTCCATGTTCATGGATAGGAATACTCATTACTGTTAAGATGTTAGTTCTTCCCAACCTAATCTATAGATTCAATACAATCTCTATCAAAATCCTAGCAAGTTAGTTTGTGGACATCAACAAACCGATTTGCCAGTTTATATAGACAGGCAAAAGATCCAGGAGAACCAGAAATTAAAAACACATTGCCATTTACGAGAAACGATGCTTTCATTCCCAGAAGTCCTGACAAGCATTGCATAGGCTCTGATTGGGTCACTGGCCATCCCTGAACTAATTACTAATTATGGCCAGGAGATGGGATACACTGACTGGCGGAAGTCGGGTTCCTCTCACTTAAATCTTACTGTGGTTTTCCAATGATCTACCGTTGCCAGGGCAGTGGAAAGATGTGAGAGAAACCCAATTGAAGTCTGTAACAGCCAGGGACAGTGGTCAGCCAGGGTGCGCCACATGGGTAAAGGTGTGGAGGTGACAATGAGCTGAGTCCCTACGATGAGCATTGCTCTTTGCTAAATACTGTAGGGAGACTGAGGCAGAGGGTCCCTCCTGCTTTCGGACTTCACTCTAGTGGAGAGGTGAGGCACCAATCTGTACAACCTCAGGTCAGGTGTGCAGAGGATGCCAGGAGAGGAAACAGTCTCAGTGCCTGGGGTGATCAGGGAAAACTTCAGGGGAAGATGAGTACATATTTAAAATTTTTAAGCAGGATCTGGGTGTGGCAGCTTATGCCTGTAATTCCAGCAACTCAGGAGGCTGAGGCAGGATGATTGCTTGAGGCCAGGAGTTCAAGACCAGCCTGGGCAACGTAGTGAGACCCCATCTTAAAAAATGATAATAATAGGCCAGGCGCGGTGGCTCACACTTGTAATCCTAGCACTCTGGGAGACCAAGGCATGAGGATCGCTTGAGGTCAGAAGTTAGAGACCAGCCTGAGCAAGAGTAAGACCCATCTCTACTAAAAATAGAAAAATTAGCCAGGTGTGGTGGCTCATGCCTGTAGTCGCACCTACTTGGGAGGCTGAGGCAGGAGGATCGCTTGAGCCCAGGAGTCTGAGGTTGCTGTGAGCTAGAATGACGCCACAGCACTCTAGCCCAGGCAACAGAGCAAGACTCTGTCTCAACAACGATAACAACAAACAATAATAATAATAATAATAATAACGTAGCCAGGTGCGGTGATGAACACTTGTAGTCCCAGCTACTCGTGAGGCTGAGGCAGGAGGATCACTTGAGCCCAGGTGTTTGAGGCTGCAGTGAACTACGATCACACCATTACACTCCAGCCAAGGTGACAGAGAGGGACCCTGTATCTAAAAAATAAATAAATAAATTTTAAGCATCTTATTGCCAGGCACTATGCCAGGCTTTTGTGGACACAGAATTTAAGAAGACATGGTCCCTGGGGAGGGGTATTTGTATACATAAGGAGGGCAATGCGCACTACCCGAAGGATGGACATATTTCAAACACGGACTTGGGGGGGGGAACCAAGGGCAAACACACGTAACCTAAACATCTGTACTCCCATAATTTGCCGAAATAAAAAAAAAAAAAAAAAAGAAGACATGGTCCCTGTGCTTAAGGAACACCTAGCTGTGGTTCATTTAGTCATTCAGCAAACATTTATTCAGTCTCTGTTCTGTGCCAGTACTGTGCCAGGCGCAAAAGACACCTAGTAAGCAAAAACAGGCCCAGTCTCTGCTCTCACAGGGCTCTCAGTCCTGGGGGACAGGCAGACATTACTTAAACGGTAACCAAAATACAAGTCCAAGTGTGCACCAAGGTGAGTGCATTGAAGAATGAACGGGCATGAAGTCTGCACAGAGTGCAGAGCAGGGGACCTGACCCAGTCCAGGGATCTCCTCCCTGAGGAGGTGAGGTTTGAGATGAGATCTGGCAATGCATAAGAGTAGAGAAATAGAGGGTAGAAAGGATAAGGGGATAAGGTGGGACCCAATAATGATGGAGGGGCCTCAAGGTTGGCCAGAGAAACCCACTGTTAGGAGGGAGCTGGGAAGGAAGTTAACCAAGAGGCCTCCAGATTCCAAATAGAATTGGGTGTGGTCGTGTGCACCTATAGTCCCAGCTGCTCAGGAGGCTGAGCCCAGGAGTTCAAGACCAGCCTGGGCAACATAGAGAGGCCATCTCAAGAAAAAAAGGAAATTAAAAAAAAAGATTCCAAATAGAACATGACAATTTATGTCCCCTGGCAGTTAGACCCCAGCAGGTATGTTCTATGATTTCTGTCTCTCCAGTTTGGATCAAGGGGTTCCCTTTAAGTGCAGTTGGGATCCAAGGCCCCTGCCTGACCCTGACTGCCTCTGTCTGCCTCTCCCCAGATCAGCCTGTCCTCAGGGACCCTGCTTCTGCTGCTGGGTGTGGCGGCCCTGACCACCGGCTATGCAGTACCCCCCAAGCTGGAGGGCATCGGTGAGGGTGAGTTCCTGGTGTTGGATCAGCGAGCAGCCGACTACAACCAGGCCCTGGGCACCTGCCGCCTGGCAGGCACAGCGCTCTGCGTGGCGGCTGGGGTCCTGCTGGCCATCTGCCTCTTCTGGGCTATGACGGGCTGGCTGAGCCAGGACACCAAGGCAGAGCCCTTGGACACTGAAGGTGATGGCCACATGGAGGTCTTTGGGGACAAGCCAGAGCAGCAGCTGTCCCCCATCTTCCGCGATGCCAGTGGCCAGTCATGGTTCTCGCCCCCCGCCAGCCCATTTGGGCAGTCTTCTGTGCAGACCATCCAGCCCAAGCGGGACTCTTGAGCTTCCCATGAGGCCAGAGGAGGAGCCAGACCTGGGGTCTGGACCCTTCCTCCTCCCCACCACACCCCGCCCTCTCATTGTCTCCCCATCTTCTCCCTTCCAGCAGGGCCCTTTTATCTAAGCCCCCAGAAGGCCCATCTCCAGGTCAAGCCTGGAGCTCAGATCCCTGTGCCCCTTCCGCAGGGGTAGGGCCCAACGTATCCAAGATGTCAACTTCCCTCAGGTCCAGACTGCCCACCCACCCCTCCTTCCCAAGGCCCTTCAGGGGCAGAAGATGCCTCCCTCAACCCATCCCCACTCTTCCTCCGTGTGACCTTGGGCAAACCCCTTACCCTTTCAAGCCATCAGGTCCTGCCTGTCTGCTGCGAGGGGTTTGGACCACATTCTGGAGTTCTGTGATGTTCCTATTCGCCCAGGATATATGCGCCACCCTCCACAGACAGAGGTGGGAGGGGCGATCATTCTCCCACCAGGCACCTCACTTGGACTGCCCCTCCAGGACGGTGTGAGAACGTGGACCCTCGCGGTGTGCTTCCTACCTGGGTTTTGGCATCAGAGCCCCACAGCTCACCACCGAGGGCAGTTACTAACCCCAGCTTACAGGGGGTGATGGAGGCAGGGAGGTGATATGTCCAAGCTCACACAGCAAGGCTAGAACCCATGTCAGGCTCTTCCTGGGCCAGTTCTAGTTCTGCAGCTGGAGCAGAACCCCGCACGTCTTGGTTCCCAGGGGATCCCCATGGCAGAAGACAGGTTGGGCCCAGAGAGAGTAGCTGGTAGCCTGATGGCCCCACGTGGCTGCAGAGATACGTTGGATGTGGATTGAAAGGGTCTCTAAGAGCCAGAGGGCAGGAGAAGTGGGATGTCTTTGCCCTTCAAAGTCCACCCACCTAGGAACCGACAGGGACAGGCCCTGACCCTGACCCTGATGACAAATGTGCCCTCTCCAGGGACACCAGTCCCTTCCTCCTACAGGCTCCCCAGCCAGAGGCGTCATCTCTTCTCGGTACCAGTAGGGGGAGCTCCAAGGCAGCTGGAGAGAAGCCTCAGGGCTCCCGCCCCGCCCCTCTCCCTAGGTCTCCTCCAGCCTGGAGGGCTTGGGGGAGGGTCCTCAGTCCTCCCTCATTAGGCCAGACTCTCCGTCCTTGTGCCCCACGCGCCCTCCCCACCCTGCACCCCCCCATCCCACCTTCCCTTCAATAAACAGCTGGGATGGATGTTGACTTTGCTTCCTTTCTCCCTGACGCTGGGGCGTGGGGCGGGAAGAAAAAAAACAGACTGTTATGAGCACCTACTGTGTGCTGGGCACTTAAATCCACTATTTCTCATTTGCTCCTGAGGATAACCCTTTGAGGGAGAGACCATTGTGTTCGTTTCACAGATGCAGTAACTAATGGCCAGAGAGGTGAAGTCCTTCCCTGGCGTGGGGTTCAGAGCTAGCCAGGTCAGTCCATTGCCTGACAGTGTGGCACTCCTGTCCCTGGGCGGGAAGGAGATTCCTCGGCCACCCTGAGAACCTACTGCCCAATCCCTGGGAGGAATGTGAGGCCGGGTGTGGGAGAGGGGCTGGGGTCAAAGGTGGGATCTTTTCCAGGGCCCTATTGGCACTTAGGGGCGCCAGGCCCTGTTCTCAGTGCCTTGCAGACAGGAATTCATTGAACCCTGATGACAACCTATGAAGTGGGGACTGTTAATCCCACACCTGGCTCCTAAATTCCAGACTTGTATTTCCATCTGCATCCACCTGGCTGTTGAATGTCAACTCAACCCGTTCTCCTCCCACACCCGCCCCTGCTGCGCTGTGATGGCCCTGCAATCTTAGACAGTAGCAGCCCCATCCTGCTGGCCGCTCCAGCCAAAACAGTGCAGTCATCCTCGACTCCTCCCTTTCCTCACACCCTGAGTCTAACCCATCAGCAAGTCCTGTTACTCAGCCTTGGACACACAGCCTGTAGCCACCCACCTCTCGCATGCCGCTCCCTGATCTGAGCCACCATCACCTCCCGTTTGGATTATTGCATCAGCCTCACCCTGGTCTCCTGGCTTCTGACTTTTGTGACCCCCCAACTCGCCAAGTCTAATCCCTATAGAGCAGCCAGACAGACCTGCTAGAACTTAAGTTAGGTCATTCATGTTCCTCCTCTGCTCAGAATCCTCCCACGGCTCCCATCTGACTCTCCCCGTGGCCTACAAGGCCCTACACAATTTGCTGACACCCCCTTCCTCTGTAACCTCAGCTCCCATCACTCTCCCTGTTCCTGTCTTCTCTCCAGCCACAGTGGTCTCCACTTGTTCCTCCAACATCAAACCAGGCCCCTGACTCATGCCTTTGCCTAGCGGTTCCCTCTGCTGGTGAGCTCCTGCCCAGCCAGCCACGCGGTCACTTCCCTCGCTTCTTCAAGCCTTTGCTCAAGCATCACCTGCTCAGGGCTCCCCTGAGCAGCCTATTTCAAAATGCAACCATGCACCCATCCATTTCCCTGTTCCCTGTGCACACTGGGTTTTGTTTTTTCCTTTCCCATGGGATTTATCACCTTGCAACATACCATATAATTTACTTACTTGTTATATCACTGTTTGTTACCTGTCTACCCCTGCCACGTATAAGCTCCACGAGAGCAAGAATCTTTACTTGCTTTGTTTACTGATATATCCCAAGTGCCTAAAACAGTGCCTGGCACATAGAAGACACAAAAATAAAAATTTGTTGAGTAAATCGATCTTAGTTTTACAGATTAGGACACTGAGGCTTAGCACCATTTGAACAACTTGCCCAAGGACGCCACGGCTAGTAAGTGGCAGAGCTGGGACTCACACGCAGGGAGTCGGGCTCCAGAGGTCACAGCCCTGGTCTCGACACTACACTGCCCCTCAGTTTGAAGGCCAGAGCTGGAGACTCAGCATGAAGTGCACACGAGTGTACTCAGGTGTTTGTTGCCATGTGGAAACGTGAACACAGTGTTAACAGATTTTTTTTTTTCCTAGAGACATTCAGACTTCTAACCTTCAGAGCTGTGAAAGAATAAATTGCTGTTGTTTGAAGCCACCTAGGTTGTGGGACTTTGTTATGGCAGCCCTAGGAAACTAACATAGGGTATAAATTGTTGCAGCCTACAAGAGAGGCGGTATCTAAATGGAAAATACACATGCCCTTTGAGTCCTCCCTCTTCTGTACCTGTAGGTTAAATTCTACATGTTGGAACACTACAGTGTGGTTCGTAATAGAAAGCATTTGGAAACAACCTTAAGTGCTCATTGGCAAGGGGCTACTTAATAAAGGTGGCACATTCACACACTGGACGCTACGTAAAGAACGAGAAAGCTCTTTATGTTCTGATCTGGACTGATCCCCAAGTTATATCGTAAGGTGAAAAGGTGCAAGGTGCAGAACACTATGACTACTTTTCTACATTTGTGTAAAAAGAATACTTTTGGACAATATTTGGCTGCCTTCAGGGAGGGGACATGAGTGGCTGGGGACAGGGGTGAGAGGGAGACTTTTACCCATTTTTAATTTTGAACTATGTGAATGTATTACATTTTTTAAAGAGATGTATGGGGATTTTTCTTTATGCATTCAGGGAATATTTTACTTATTTTTAAAGACATAGGGTTCAGCATTAGTTTTTTTCCTATATAAAGTTTTTCTGATATAAATGACAGGAAAACATGTTTACATAAATAAATAGATGGGAATGGAAAGATTTACATTATC
>NW_012136303.1:4956517-4967068 GCF_000956105.1 Propithecus coquereli
GGGGTTCACCTTCTGTTCCGTCCCTCTTCTATCGAACCCCCACAGCACCCTGCAGCCTGCCCTCCCCTATCCCTACAGCCCCAGGGGACTAGGTCATTTCAGAGAAACCCCTCTCCCTCACCCCCAGCTGGACCAAAGAAAGAGGTGACCTGGGGCCACTGCCTGGTCTCTGGGGCACTGTGCCAGGGCAGGGAGCTGAGATGCCTCGTGGTGAGAGAGACAAAGCGACGTCCATATCGATGGGGAAGGTGTTCGTGGGGAGGTGGAGTCAGACAGACAGAGAGCAACACTCATGTCCCAAAATCTTTGTCCCAAATCCTGTATCCAGTGCAGGCTGAGCCTGAGTCAGTCTGCCAGGGTTCAAGCTACTGTGTGAGCCTGGGCAATTTCTTTACCTCTCTGAGCTTGTTTTTGGGTCTCTAAAATAGGGACAACAAGGATACAAATCCCTTGGGATTGTTCAAAGACCCAGTGAGCTAACACAGTGCCTGGCACAGAAGTGCCCAATAAATGCCAGCTACTATTCTGAAAGAGAGAAATCCACGTTTGGAATCATCAGGCAATTCATAGATTGTAACTACGGATGATGACTCAGACAGGGTCCTGCCTTCCAAGGACTCACAATCTAGTGGAAGGACATTCCTGTGGACAGACGATGGCAATATAATAGGACAAATGCTGAAACAGAAGAACAAAGTAATGTCACATCACAGGGGACAGACACAGGGAGAATCAGAGAGCAGCACATAATAATCACATATATAACACTTGTCCATGCCGGGTGCTGTACTTAGCACTTCGCACAGATTAACTCTTTCAGGTCTCATGCTACCATAAGGTGGTTACCATAATCTCCAACATGCAGAAAAAGAAACTAATCGCAGAGTGTTTCAGCATCCTGCCCAAGATTGCGCAGCTAGCAGAGTTGAAATCTGAACACAAGCAATCCAGGTCCAGAATGACCCACACTTCTGGCATCCACAGATGCAGAAATGACCTCACAATTCGACCAACTAACTAAACTGATGAGGGGTGGGAGTCAAACTTAGAACCCCTCACAAGGGTGCACGCAGACACAGGCAAGCATATGCGTGTCTATTCAGATAAACGCCAATTCCTGCCCATGACAAGAAAATCCTCTGGAACACCGCCCCAGGAATGGTGTGCATTGTTGGGGAAAAAATCAGCCCCAAGTGACCTCACAAACATATGCTTTCATATGTAAATTGGTGGGCCCATATACAAGTCCTTGAATAAGCATGTTACATGCCCGGATGTGCATCAACATGCATTCACATGCATACCAACAGGCATGTAAATTGTGATGAGTCTGTAGACACACTGACATTACTCACAGTGTATTTGTACTTACTCAGCTACTGAATTTTTTAGCAGCTACATTTATTGAGCACCTACTATATGTAAGTAAAGATGAGGCTTATGGAAGGCAAGTGGCTTATTCAAGATCACACAGCTAGTGAGTGGCTGGGATTCAGATCCTGGTCCTACAATATTAAGCCACTGTGTCTACCCCTACTGCTGTGCAGATGCATCCATGAGCAAACACTGTGCCGTGGTTGGATTGCCACGTTGACATTGCCTGTGACGTTGGACATGTCATGTCCTTGTCTGGGCCACATACCCCTGTGAGTCTATTCACAGGTGTGCTCCACAGACATGAACGGTGATGGGACTCACTCCTGGTTGATGTCACCAGGGCCGTGAGCTACTTTCCCTTAAAGATCCCGGCTGGCCACATGCACCATCCAATATTGCCAGACCAGGCCCTTCCCACACCCCGCCCACAGTGCTGGCCTCTCTCCCTGCACTGACGCAGCGCCTGCCCCAGCCTATCCCCAGTGGTCCTGCCTGACTCCACCTGCAGCCCCCACCCTGCTGAGCTCTTAAGAAAGTTTCTGTGACCAAGTCATCTGGGGCTTGAGTCGAGGTTTATCTGGAGACTGGGGTCACAAGTAATGGGTCACAGCTAAATCTGCCTCCAGGACTGTAACTCAGGAGCTAGAATTGGAATTCAGATCACAGATCAGGACAGGAAAGCTGAGTGCCCCGTCAGTGACCGAGTGAGTGTGCAGTTTGGGGCCAGGGTCAGGGGTTAGCCATGGCCGGGGTCGGTGATCAGGGCTCAGATCAGAGTGTGGCTTGAGCCCAGAGTCAGGCAACAGGGTTCAGTCTAGGACCAGAGTCAAGGATCAGGGCTTGGTCGGTGTCCAGGGCACCAGCCCAGTGTCCTCTTCCTCCGGGGAGGGACCACGTGGGTGACGTTGGATCCGAATGCCCTGAGGAGCACCTTCCAGCCGAACTTCCATCACTCGGGCAGCCTACACCCTCTCAGCACCTGCCCCAAGCCTCCCTTCCATCCCTTCCCCCTCCCTGGCCGCTCCCTGAGGGCCGGGCCTGGCTCCGTGTCTCCCACAAGGCTAACTGTTCTCACTCTGGCACCCCAGGGACCAGGATGGGGGTAGGGACGATGGGACAGGGATCCGTGCCTGACCCAGGAGGGCACCTTGCGCAAGGCTTTCTGATGCAACTGGCTGAACACTTCAGCCCCCCCCCCACCTCCTCGAGCTTTTCGCAGAAAGGGAAGAGCTGGGCGGTGGCCTGGCTTGAACTCTCATAATCCCTTTCTGTCCCCAGCCTCTGAAGGCTTCGGGACTGCAGGAGGCAGGCAGGAAGGCCAGAAGGAAGGGAGGAAGGAAAGAAGGTCAGATGACTCAGCAACAATTCCCCTATCAGGAGGGGGCGGATCTGGGGCTCCTCCTCCCCAGAGGAAGGAAGAGAATTGGGATCCCTGGAAATCTGGAGATCCCCTCCCCCACCAAAGCAGTAATTGTGTGGATGAGCCTCGGGAGCGACTTGCTGCCCAAGGTCACCCAACTCTCAGAGGCAAGGTCAGAACCAGAGCAGCTGTCCCCTACTGTCCTTCCCCCTTGAGGAGGGCGTGAGCCTTCCCCAGGAACCCTCTGTCCATCCCAGTGACCCCGTGGGCTTGCTGCGTGACCCTGGGCAGGTTACTTCTACTCTCTGACCCCTGATTTGCTGTCTTGTAAAATGGGCATAAATCCACGCTTAGTGCACAGGGCTGTGGTGAGAGGCACAGCCTAGGCCTGCCCCATGGGCCACACTCAGGAAACAGCCTGTCCCCACCTCCCCTTTCATCCTCAGCTCTCGCAGGGTGTGTGTGCTGGGGGCGGGGCGCAGCCGCCCGGGGCCCACTGGAAACAGTCACAGCCGTTGAATCCGGTAAGAGGCCCCTGCCAGAGGGACACTATTATCAATCCCATTTTCTAGATACATGGGTCTCAGAGTCGCCTAAGCAACTAGGCCAACGTTGTACGAGTACAGGTGGTACAAGGCAGGGGACAAGAGACCACAAGCGTTTTGAGTCAGACCGACTGGCTCCGAATCCCCTGGCCCCTCGCTCCTCCCTTCTCTGAGCCTGGTGTCCTCATCTGTCTCCAGGGATGAAAACAGCAACTTCGCGGGGAAGTTTGAGGGTGCCTTGAGATGATGTAAGGGAAGTGCTCCACAGGGTCATGCTCCACTCTCGGGCACAAGAATCACATTCCTCGTGAAGAAACCCAGGTCCCCACATGCCATCGCTGGGCTGGCCTTCCTGCCTCTCTCGAGGCCCAGCCTGGGCACGGTCCAGATGATGAGAGATTCCTGCAAACAGCCTGCCTCCCCACCCATCCTCCCCATGAAGGGGGAGGTGCCCAATCTCTCAGACAAGGGCCCCCCAAGAGGAGCACAGGCCTCCAGCGAGTGGCAACTCTAGAATCATCCATCGTCTTCCCCAAACTGGTTGGCCCAAATCCATCTGGCCATTTGTAACATTAGTTCCACAATGTTTTTCTTTCAACTAGCTCATTTTTAAAAACTTAGGGAAATTTAAGTCACTGACCTCAAATAGAAAACTACTATCATTTGCCATAAAGAAGAGTTAAACATAAAATTAAATGCAAGAGAAGTAAAACAAGATTATCCAATTCTGGCTAAATCCTTTCTTGCTGGGGCTCTGAGCTGAGCTGTACCCTCTCTTCCTTAATAAGAGGGGTGTTAAAAACACAGAAGCTATTGAATGGGACTTCCTCCCCAAGTCACCGAAGACACAGGAAGAAAACTGAAAGGGAATCACAACATGATTCAATGTTATTTCGTGCACAGTCTCAAGACCCTAAAACCTTCTGGCGTCCCACCATTGTTGTACATAGTATAGTTTGGGAAACACTGACCTAATCCAATTCTCTCTTCCTATTTTACAGATAAGAACACTGAGGCCCTGAAAAGGAAGGCGACTTGCCCACAATCTCACAGCGTCAGTGGTTTCAGCAGACCTGGAATCCAACCAGACGTTCCAAAGCATCATTTCACTTTTGTGGGGAAACGTATGAAGACGAAAAGTTTCAAGGACACCAATGGTGGACTTTCAGGCATATGGCACTCAGGAGGGACACCCGCTTGGAAGGGAAGGAGGCAGGCGTGGCTCCTGTCATTGCCATGGACCCACACATCCTCCCTTCCCAAAGAGCACAGCCCTCTGAGTTCCTCACTCCGCCACTGGGGGTGGGAAACCAGGCTCATCAGCCTGGAGAAAAACTCAGCCTGCTTAGCTCAGAAACCTGGAGAGAGATGGTCTGAGCTTGGAGAGAAGGGAATTCACGAAAGCTCAACTCTCTCTCCAGAAAAGGGCTCATTTATGCATTTCATGAGGGGGGGGGGTTGGTCACCATTTATCTTCTCACTTTTTAACAACTGCTTATATATAATAGCATTTGTATTCCAGGCTCTTCACAAATACTGTCATTTTATTCTTGTGACAAACCAATGCGGTAGGTACTATTATGATCCCCATTTTACAGATGAGGAAACTGAGGTACAAAGAGCTTAAGTAACTTGCCCAGAGTCTCAGTAGTAAGATTTGAACCCAGGCAATGTTAACTATGACATGAGGCAGGCTTGACGCATTTAACCCTTATGACTGCAATGCAAGGAAGGTATAATTAATTTCATTTTATAGATGCAGAAACGGAGGCTCAAGGCTATTTGGTGTCTGTGTTGTAGATCCAGGAGTCAAACTCCTGTCTACCTACTCGTCACCTCTTTGCCATACGCCGTGGATCATGTGTCAGGAAATCTTGGTCTGGGGGTGCACTGCTCAGCATGGCACTTGTTTTAGTCCATTTTCTGTTGCTTAAACAGAATACCTGAAACTGGATGATTTATAAAGAAAAGGAATTATTTCTTACAGTTACGGAGGCTAAGAAGTCCAGGGTAGAGGGGGAGCATCTGGTGAGGTACTTCTTGCTGGTGGGGACCCTCTGCAGAGTCCCAAGGTGGCACAGATCACATGACGAGGGGGCGGAGCGTGCTAACGTGCTAGCTCAGGTCTCTCTTCCTCTTCTTAGAAAGCCACCAGTTTCCTCCCATGATGACCCATTAATTCAACCCATTAATCAATAAATGGATTAATCCATACTTGAGGGCAGAGTCTCCATGAGCCAAGGTACCTCTTAAAGGCCTCACCTCTTAATGCCACAATGGGGATACACATGAAATTTGGGGGACACATTTGAACCATAGCAGTAGCCATTTGCCACATGTGGATTTTGAGTCCTTCAAGTGTGGCTGGTGTAACTGTACTGAATTTTTTTTTTTTTTTCTGAGACAGAGTCTCGCTCTGTTGCCCTGTCTAGAGTGCTGTGGTGTTAGCCTAGCTCACAGCAACCTCAAACTCTGAGGCTCAAGCGATCCTCCTGCCTCAGCCTCCCGAGTAGCTGGGACTACAGGCATGTGCCTGTAGGATTGCTTGAGCCCAGGAGTCTGAGGTTGCTGTGAGCTAGGCTGATGCCACGGCACTCACTCTAGCCCAGGCAACAGACTGAGACAGAGTCTCGCTCTGTTGCCCTGTCTAGAGTGCTGTGGTGTTAGCCTAGCTCACAGCAACCTCAAACTCTGGGGCTCAAGCGATCCTCCTGCCTCAGCCTCCCTCCTGGTGTAGAAAATGAGTTTGTTCCCTCCCCAGCAGGGGACTTGCCACGGTTAAATGAGATCCCAGAATCCCCTGGCTGCCCCAAGGCTCTGAGACACAGGTAAGCTGGTCCCTGGGGTTCAGGAACCAGAGAAACAAAGATGACTCTGCCTGCCTCCCATCCAGCCTCTGCCTAGAGGAGTTATTTTTTGACACTGATGAGTTCAGGTCAAAAGGGATTTCCAAGAAAGGTGCTGGAGCCCCAGGGCCTCACAGGGATGTTTCACTCAACAGCAAGTGGCACCAGGGCCTCCCAGGTGTGGGCTGCAAGTCCTATTATAGGTCCCTTCCCATCCCAGAGTCTCCATTGTTTTCACTGTGTTTCATTGTTTTCACCTAAGATGTGCCACACACCGTTCTAAGCATTTGACATGTACTAAGTTATTTAACTCTCGCAACAACCTTATGGAGTACTATTATGAGCCCATTTTATGGAAAAGGAAACTAAGGCAGGGTTTTAAGTGGCTTTCTCGGGGTAGCACAGGGCGTGGAGCAGAGGTGGAGTGCACACGTAGGCAGGGTGGCTCCATGGGGCATGTTCTTAACCACTAGGCAGCACTGCCTTTTCCAGTGACTGCTGGGAAGCTCAGCCGACCTCACGTCTCCTCAGGACACCACCCTGGTTCTTCTGAGCCCAGAGTCGCCTCTGAAGTCTGCACGCCTCCTCCAAACTCCTGGGCTTAGCCCGGCTCTCAGCAGAATGGGGAGAAGGGAGCTTCCCGCCTGCTCAGCGCTCCTGCAGGTTTAAGAAAAGCAATGGTGGGAACGCGCTTTATAAACGCGGAAACACGAGGCAACAGTCACCGTTTGCTCTTTTCTCTCCAGCACCATCCTGAGAGGGAAGAACATTCTTCGCATTTCAGAGACAGGGGACTGAGGCTCAGAAAAGCGAAATGTTTTTTTCCCAGGTAATAGAAAGAGTCCGCGGCTGGGTCTGCACTCGAACTCCGGGCGCCGGGCGGGACGGGTAGGGGTCGGGACCTGGCACCGCCAGCGGGGCGGCGACGGAGGGTGCGGGGCCGGCGGACGGCCGGAGGGGCGAGGCCCGCGCTCGGGCGGCGTCCCGCAGAGGCGGGGCGCGGGGGATGGTGCAATCACCGGCGTGAGGACATCAGGCTGCGGCTGATTAGCTTAGGTTTGCATCACCCGGCCGGGAGCCCGAGCCGGCGCCGGGCGCCCTCCAGACACCCGCGGCGGAAGCGGCGCCGGCTCCGCACGCGTCTGCGGCTGGGGACCCGGCGGGGGCCGGGACTGGATCGGATCCCGAGCTCAGCCGCAGCGGAGCGGGTTCCGGTCCACCTGCGGGTGCCCCGGCGGCTCTGATCGCCGGCAGCTCCAGGGCCCACGAGGGACACCAGGACAAGGTACCCCGCGGGGGGCAGGAGAGAGGACCCGTCCCGAGACTGGCGGGTGGAGGGGGCGGCTGGGGCAGCGCGGGCACCGGGGCCTCTGAGAGTCGGCGTGTTGCTGCGTGTTACACACACACGACTTTTAACATACCCGCCGTCCTGGGGACGCCTTGGGCCGAGTGTCCCCCCAGGGTCTCAGGTGACGCGGCCCCGCACGGCGTAGGGTGGCCCGAGTGTGGTTGAGTCGGGCTGGGGCGGGGCCGCGCACCTGCCGGGCTGAAGGAGCCGGGGACCGAGGTGTCGGGCTGTCACCTGGAGGGGAGGGTGTGCCGTTGTCTGTTTTGTGTGAGTGTGGGGCAGGGGACGTGTGTGGTTAGGCGAGGGGACGTTTGTGTGTGAGGGGATCTCGGCGGGCTTTGGAGGTCTGTGTACTTGTGGGGGCGTCTGGGGACGCTGCGGAGGTCCGCGGGGGGTGGCGGTGGGTCTTGAGCGTCTGTGTGTCCGTGGATGGTGAGAGCTGTGCGGAGGGCTGGGCACCTGGGCGGGGGCTGGCTGTGCGGGGGACACCGCCAGCACCAGGCTGGGGTGCCCTGGGAGCGGGCCGCAGACGGAGCGCGGGGTGCGGCGCAGAGCGAGTGGGAGCGAGGCCTCGGCGCGCGGGATGCGGGGCCCACAGGTGCGCGCCGCCCGTGTGGCCCCGGCTTTGCGGGCTGTACCGTGCGCGTGTGTGCTTTGTGCCTGGGGACGGTGTGTGCTGTACCTGCAGACTGGAGGGGTCCGCGAGGCGAGAGCCCAGGTCCGTCTCTTCGCTCTGGGGCCCACCCTCCTTACCTTTGCCTCACGCGCTCCAGTCCCGGGGCCGCCCCTCAATTTCCGCTGATCCTTCTGACCCCAGACACCCTCCGCCCGCCGCTTCCGCTCCCACGGGAGGGGCCTGGCTGCGGAAGGCGGGGCGAGGCGAGGCGAGGCGAGGTCGCCTGCTGCCCTCGGGCCAGGCATCCGGCCGGGCACTGGAACGTTCGTGTGGCCTTGTTGGTGTCGCTGCGTGTGTGTGTTTGGTGTAATCTGCCCTGCTTCCCCTGCGTCCCAGCGTAGATACCAGGGGCTGCCCCCCACCATACCACCCAACAGGTAGTACTCCAGCAGGGCCGACAAAAAACCCCCCTCCTCTGTAGAAGAACCAACCACACCAGCCCTCCGGAGCAGATCACACCACCACCAAGCTCTGAGGATGGTTAGGGGCTAGGCAGCCTGGACTACTGGTGTGGCCCGGACCAGAGTCAGGCAGCCTCCTGCTGCTCAAGGCACACAGCATTTGCCAGGTCTTATCTTGGATGATAACGTGGAACAGTCTTGATAGGTAAGGAGTGCCATCCCTGGGGAGACTTATGAGACTCCTCACAGTGGCACTTAAGCGTCTTCAGCTATGAATAATAATAGCAATGCAGCAATAGTAGTGATCATTTCCTGACACCGACCCTGCAACAGGTCGACGCTAAGCTCTACGTGCTTTATTTGTGTTTTCATTTCAATGTCACAAAAATACTGTGAGCTCAGCATCCACTTTACAGGAACGAAGGCTCAGAAAGATGGAGGCACTTGTTCAGAACTACCCAGCCAGGAAGGGTCTGAGCCAGGATTAGAACCCAGTAATATCTGCCTATAGCCGCCCCTAATTGCTTAAGCCAGGACCGTGACCTTTCACTCAATGTGGGGCTCCCTCCCTCTCAAGACAGAACTGGCATTTGGGAGCAGCATGATTAGAGAAGTGCGTCTCAGTTTGAAAACTGACTCTGATGTTTCCCCATTACACCTGCCTCGGACTCTTGGGAAGGTCTTCAACAAGGCTGAAGTCTGTCTACCTCTGTCTCCCTCATCCCTGGGCCTGGGCCTCCTTGGAATGGAGCCGAGATGGGTCCTGGAGAGAACCTTCCCACCGTGACATGCCATTGCCCTCTCCTCCACCCACCCGACTCGCCATCACATAGCCTTGAGGGTGGTGGTTTCTCTGTCACGCTGAGTGAATGAATCTTGGAGCCTTTGAGAGACCCTCTAGCCCCGCCCCATTTCCCACCTGATGTGAAAGTGAGCTGTCTTACGGACCGACTCTGCATGTGGGCCCTGTGATTCCAGAAGCTCTTGGGCCACTAGGCAACAGTAGATAAAATTCACATTTGGAAAAAAGAAATACACTCTGTTTTGAAATAAGCAATGAATGAACGCAGAATCTTTATCGTAAGGTGTCGAAACTGTAAATTCCGCTGCCTCTGTCAGATCCCTTCCTCTCCAAGAGGCTAGGAGCTACTGTGGCCAGTGTAGCCTGGGCCCTTCCAGGCCTTTTCCTCACACATACAGATATGGAGATACATCATTTTATATACTGGTGAGGTTTTTCACATAAATAGGATCATCTTGTGTATATCATTCAGCAGCTTGCTTCGTTTACTTGACAATATATCTATTCCAGAACTGTGTACACTCAGTACATCCCTCATTCATTCATCATCCTCCCTCCCCGCTTCCATAGATAACAGATGCCTGCTCTACAACACTCCACGGATGCAAAGTTCTCTCCCTCCCGCTCACCAGCCACCAATTCCATCTCTCCACTTTACTTTTTTCTTTTCATTTAACAGTTCACTCTGGAGATCTTTCCAATTAGTACATAAGGAGTGGCCTCAACCTTTTAAATGGCTACGAATTGTTCCATTGTGTGGATGAAGTATAGTTTATTTAACCAGCCCTCTATTGATAGCCATTTGATTATTTCTATCACAAACGCTGCAGGAATAACCTCATACTTGCATCATTACACAACACAAACACACACACACACACACGCACACACACGTGCACTTGTGCCATGGGATAAATTCCAGGCAATGGGATTAATTGCCAAATCAAAGCTCATGAATGTTTTTCAATTTGATATCGTCAAAACGCACTCTGTGAAGGTTGCACCATTTTTTCTGGGTGTCCTTGCGCTCAGCTGAAAGCCTCAGGTTCTAATCCCAGATAAGAAGAGGAGATCTGAGATTGGGGGACCACTAGCTATCTCTGCCATGTGGTGCTTGCAGAGCCCTTCAAAATAGGGCCTCCAGTAACTTCACCAGCATTATATTTTTTGAAACTTTTCACATTTTTCTGCAGATA
>NW_012136303.1:4967703-4972341 GCF_000956105.1 Propithecus coquereli
TTTACAGGGGCCATGCTAATCTTCTCTGTATCATTCCAATTTTAGTATATGTGCTGCCAAAGTGAGCACTGTTTTTCTTTACTATGATTTGTAAAGGAACAAGCTGTGTTTTCAAACAGGTATTTATTTCTTTAAATATAAATTTCTGATTGGGAAATATATTTACATGGTTCAAAATTCAAAATGTATAAAAGTACAAGTTTCCTTTCAACCTTGTGTGTCCTTCCGGAGAGAGTCTATACATATATAAACCTATATATACACAGTATAATATATTTATATTCGTATATTCTTCTTCAACACAGAGCATCGTGCACACATAATTCCATGTTTGGCTTTTTTCTCTTCGTACATCTGGGAGATCAGTCCACATCAGTATACGGAGAGCTTCCTGGTCCTTCTTCAGAGCTTGATACTATTCCACTACAGGGCTGTACCATGATGTTTGATCAGCCTCCTACTGCCAGACATTAGGGGTAGTCCTGTCTTTTGCTATAGACACAAGGCTCTGATCATCAGCCTTTCGCATATCTAATTTTTTTGTGAGCAGTTTAACTGGAGGATAAATTCCGAGAAGTGGGACGCCAGTCAAGAGTATGTGCTTTTGTCATTTTAACACACACTGCCAAATCACCCTCCATAAAGGCTGTGCCATGTACCCTTCCACCAGCAGGGGAAAAGAGAGGCCACCAAACAGCCCCCGCTTAGTGCCTTTCTCCCCTTGTTTCTAGATGCAAGCCACCCCCCTTGCTGCTCCTGCAGACGCCCCCTCCAGGAAGAAGCGGTTGGAGTTGGACGACGACTTGGACACCGAGTGTCCCATCCGGAAACGAGCTCGAAGTGTGCCCCAGCCCAGGCCACCCCGCTGCCTGCTGCCCCCGAGCCCACCCCCTGCTCCAGATCGTGCACCTGCTGTGGCCACTGCCTCCCAGCTTGGGCCTTATGTCCTCCTGGAGCCCGAGGAGGGCGGGCGGGTCTACCGGGCCCTGCACAGCCCCACAGGCACCGAGTACACCTGCAAGGTACGTGCCCACGGGCCTCTCTCCCCCAGCATCACAGGAGGCCTTGAAAGGCTCTTAGCTCCAGAAGATTGCCAGGGCACTGAGGGGTCCTTATATTCATCTATTCCTGTGTTTACTGGGGAAGCAGCCAGTGAGTCCCTGGCTAGGCTGAGACGAGAGAGGTGAACCAGACGTGGTCCCAGCCCTGGGGCAGTTCACAGCTGAGGCCCTATCCTGAGATAAATGCTTCGAGGGTGCAGCTTAGGGAGCATGTGAGCACACAGGATGCCTCTAATGTATTCACGGGGGTGTCAGAAGAGGCTGAATAGGAGTTAGCCAGGTAGCAGTGGGAGAAGGGAGTTGCAGACAGGGGGAACAGCTGTGCAAAGGCCTAGAGGAGTGAGCGCATGGCACTTCAGAGGCCAGAGGGAGAGGGTGTGCAGAAAGCGGCAGGAGGTGGGAGCTGGCAGCAGCTGGGCACGAAAGCATCAGGAAGGAGCTTCCTCTGGGCTGTGGGGAGCCACTGTAGATGTTTGCGTGTTTACATGAGAGAAAGGTGAGATGTGGTGGACATCAGAACTCCTGGGACCCAAGAGGTGATTGAGCCTAACCTGTGGCCATTTTACAAATAGGAAGACTGAGGTCAAGAGAGGGGAAAGGCCATGCATGAAGTCACATAGCATCAGGCCTGGATCCTAGGGGGAGGTAAGGGGTACAGAAGTCCGAGCACTCCTGGCAGAAATCAGGAAATGAGCAGGGCCAAGGCCCCCTGAGGGTCAGGCCATGCAGGACATTGGCAGGTCACATCACCAAAAGGACCGAGATGAGAATACAAAGTCTAACAATAGATATTTACTGTGCACCAGGTTCTATGTTGATTGCTTAGTGTGCACAGTTTCTTTTAATTTTCACACAACCAATGAGATAGTTAAAATTATTGTGCCCATTTTACAGATAGAGGACACTGAGGCTCAGAGAGATGTGGTTACTTGTCGCATCACAGAGCCAGGAGGTGGCAGAGCTGGCAGGCTGAGCCCAGAGAGTCCTGTGTTCCACGTTAGAATAAGCGTTTCAGACACAAGCAGGGCAGGCTGCCCCTGGTAGGCAGGTGTAAGGAAAATAGGGGAGACCCAGATACACAAGGGAGGAGCAGAAGGCCACCTGGGTCTCTTGGGGATGCACAGAGAGGTGGAGGGACTTAAGTTTCCTGCTGGGAGCAGCAACAGCTGGCTGCAGCGCCTGCCGAAGGGGCACAGTGTGCAGGCGGGGAGATCCACACAAGGTCCAGCCCCCAGCTTCACCTGCGCTCTGCGCTGCCTAATGCTGGTCCCCAGTGCTCTAACCCAGGTGCTCCCTGGAACCCTGAACTCTGGGTCCCCTTCCTGCAGCATCACAGGTTCTTTTCCATTCCCACTGCGGAGGGGAGCCCATGCCGAGAGGAACGACCCAAGCAGGCCCGAGGCAGAAGCGCCATGCTGTCACAGGGCCCCATTCACCAGAAACATTTGGGGAAATCCACTGGGCTGGGCCCGTCCCCGTGCCAGTGTGAATTGCGGGGGCTGAAGTATCACTGCCAGAATAGCCTTGGCTTTTCCGGTCAGTGTGTAGAAAGAGCAGCATCCTATCTTTGCAGAGTATCACCTTATTCGTTGATTCGACAAAGCTTCATTGCGCACCAGTACATGCGGCGCTCTGTGCTGTGGCTAAAACACAGCTCTGCCAGCACCAACTGATGTTCTCCTGGGAAAGACCAGGAATACACGGTGAATAAGGAAAACATGTGCCATGTGATCATAAGTGCTATGGAGGCAAAATAAAGCTGGAAACAGGGACATCAGGGGACGGGGAGGGCAGTGGTGCAGTGATTTTAGCTGGGGAGGTGACGTGCGAGCGGCGACTTCCTGGATGGAAGGAGCCAGCCTGTGGGTCTAGGGGAGGCGCGTCCAGACACCGGGTACAGCAAGCGCAAGTGCACAGAGGCAGGAATGGGCTCGCCCTAACTAAAAAAAAAAAAATGTAGTTTCTGTGTTGAGTTATTTCCTCCATGTCACCTCAACTGGGTTTTTAAAGTTATATGCTTTCAATTTTTCTCATGGATTAAATATGTATATGCTTTCTTTTTTTTTCTGTGTGGCATAGTTAATATAACATGCAATGGGTTTAAAGTCAGACGAACCAAAGCGAGCATACTGGCTCTGCCACCGATTGGCTGTATGGCTTCTAACAAGTCACTTCCGTTCTCTGAACCTCAGTCTTACCATCAGTAAAGTGGGACACACCTTTCAGGGCTAGGGTGAGTTTCGCTGGAATGCCCATTAACCCCCAGCACGTTTCCCAACAACCTCGCCACCCTCCCTGCATGTTCCTCTTCTCGGCCCTCACCATTGCAGCCACACTGATCTTTGCCTGGGTCTCAAGAGCAGGTGAAGCTCTCTCTTGCCTCAGGGCCTTTGCACTGTCTGTGCCTCTCCACCCAGAAAGCTGTCACTTTTGGACCGCACTTTCTAAAATAGGTGCCCCCTTCCAAAGTACTCTCCATTCCGGCATCTTTCTTGGTTCCTTTGCAAGGCATATCAGAATTTGTAAATATTTAATTTGTTGGCTTGTTATACTGTCTCCCAGTGGGCGCCAGGAGAGCAGGGCCCAGGGCTGCCAGTCCAGTTAGACGCTGGTGGCTGGCTCAGGTGGGCTGCACGCCGGCTTGCGGAATGAGCGAAACCGGGGTGGACAGCGGAGACTAGTGAATGTAGCCCTGAAGATGATGGGCATAAGGTGACTTCCGCATTATCTGCCCTTCTGGATTTCCTCTGCTTTGAGGGTTATTTTTCTGTTTGTGTGACCTGTTATTTCAATTATCTGACATTCAAGGTCATTATAGGGCAGTCGAGAGCACAGATGATGGAGCGCATAGGTGCGATCCCAGCTGCGCGCTTGCTGGGGCCTCTCAGCTTCCTTAAGTGTAAAATGGGGCAGGTCATAGTACTTAAAGGACTGTTGTCAGGGCTGAGTGACAGCTGGGACCGTTTTGCGAGGCCAGCCCAAGTTCCTTGGGGTCCCCAGCCGTGCTCACACCATGCTCCACCCACAGGTGTACCCCGCTCACGAGGCCCCTGCGGTGCTGGAGCCCTACGCACGGCTGCCCCGCGGCGACCACGTGGCCCGGCCCACCGAGGTGCTGGCGGGCCCCCAGCTCCTCTACACCTTCTTCGCTCGGACCCACGGGGACATGCACAGCCTGGTGCGCAGCCGCCGCCGCGTGCCCGAGCCCGAGGCCGCTGCACTCTTCCGCCAGATGGCCGCCACCCTGGCGCACTGTCACCAGCACGGTCTAGTCCTGCGTGACCTCAAGCTGCGTCGCTTTGTCTTCACCGACTCTGGGAGGTGAGTGTGGCCTCAGAGACCCCACCCACAGACACGCTCAAGGGGTGGGCCATGGTGGAGACCCAGGAAGGCAAAGTAACCTAGGCAAGAGGTAGACAAGCCTGGCCTAACCAGCGCGCGCCCACTAGTTCCCTCGGAAAAGTTGACTCAGTCCTGTTGGAAGCCCCTCGAGGTGGAGCTGTGATAATCACGGTAGCTGACAGTGGCGAGGGCATCGCTGCACGATCAGGCTTGTCCTGGATCCTTACAAATATGA
>NW_012136303.1:4973381-4976679 GCF_000956105.1 Propithecus coquereli
TACCTTGGTGTCCTCCAATTTGAGACAGTTCCTCAGTCTTTCCCTGTCTTTCACGACCTTGAGATTTTTGAAGAGTACTGGCCAGTTACTTTGTATGTCCCTCGATTCGGATTGGATTGATGTTTCTCCACGGTTAGATTGCAGTCACGTGTTTTTGGCAAGAACACCACAGAAGTGATAGGCCCTTCCCAGCACATCGTGGTGGGAGATGCGTGAGTTTATAGGTCATTACTGTGATCACTTGGTTAAGGTAGTGTCTGCCAGGTCTCCGCACTCTAAAGCTCCTAACTTACCCTTTGTAATTAATAAATACCTTGGGGGAGTACTTTGAGGTTATGCATATTAATGTCCTGTGTTTTTGTCAACTTTCACCCACTAATTTTAGCAGCCATCTGTCTTACCTCCAGCAGTTCCTACTGTGGTGTGTGCTTAAGGCTGATGTTTCTATTTCCTTCTTCTACGTTTTATGTTAAAACAAACATGCCTTTTACTAAGGAGAGTGTAAAAGGTATAATGATTTTTAAGCTAGTACATAACTTCAAACAGATTTTAAGCTTAGGGTGGGTATAACTTCCCCAGACCTCCTGGAGGAGCGAAAGTACTTACTTCTCTTCTCAAGGCGACAGTTTTGAGAATCGGTGGCAGAAGAGGGACTGAGTCAGACAGAACTAGGTTGAAATCCTACTTCTGCTTCTTACCTGCGTTTTGGCCTTGAGCAATGGCTCCACCTGCCTGGGCCTTTGTTTCTTCATCTGTAAAATGGGCCAATAGTGTTGTCTCAAACACACACACACACACACACACACACACACACACACACGTGCAGTACTGTGATTCACAGGATTAGTCAGCATTTGTGAAATGCCATAAGGCACCCAGACAGTGGTGCCATATGGAAGAAGATTAATCACGGTGGTAATAGGATTATTATTAACACTATTAAAGCCATCTAGAGCACTCCATGGGAGTTGTTTAAAATAAAAGTTGCAAATGGCAGGCTACACACACCTTTTTTTTTGCCCCAAATACCTGCTTGTTTGTGTTTTTAATTGAAATTAGTTGCCAACATTTTAAAAACTGGGCTTTTTCATTAAAATATGATCTCTGGATTCTCAGAGAAAAAATGGGAACATGAGGCCACCTTGGGAACTACGTGAGTGGTTCATAGCACTGGCTCTGGGTGGGCGAGAGCCCGTGTTACCCCCCGGTCTGACGCCCTAGAGCTGGAAAATGGTGTCTTCCTTTCAGGTGGTGGCCAGGACAGAATGAGATGAGCCAGGGAACGAACTTAGCCCAGGGCCAGGAACGCAGTGGACACTCAATAAATACTAGACTGTGCCAGGCACGGTGGTTCATGCCTGCAATCCTAGCATTTTGGGAGGTCCAGGTGGTAGGATTGCTTGAGGTCAAGAGTTCAAGACGAGCCTGGGCAACAGCAAGACCCCATCTCTACAAAAAATAAAAAAAATTAGCCGGGCATGATGGTGCGTGCCTGCAGTCCCAGCAACTCAGGGTGCTGAGGCAGGAGGATCACTTGAGCCCAGGAGTTTGAGGTGGCAGTGAAATAGGATCACACCACTGCACTCCAGCCTGGGCAACAGAGCAAGACCCTATCACACACACAAAAAAAATAAATAAATACTATACCGCGTTGATGTTAGTTGTGACCTTTTTAGGCAAGGCTTGTGCTGATATGTCTGACACACTTCCTGTTTCTCTCATTTTGTTACCTGCCTGGGCCCTAAGTTTGCATCTGGTTTAAGAGAGGCTTTTTTTTTTTAAAGTCCCAAAGTGCTGGGATTACAGGTGTGAGCCACCACACCCGGCCTGGTTTAAGAGAGGCTCAACCCTCTCAGGTCCCTCAGTCCCTTCCCCAAGGGACTGTTGGGAAATGTGTTCCTTTCAGAGTGTTAGTTTACATTTAATTGCTCTGTGACCTTAAGAAATGACTTACGCTCTCTCAGCCTGGGCTTCCTCTTCTGTCAAACGGGATCAGTCATCCAGCCTCGCAGGACTGGCTCACATCTGTCAAATGCCAGCAGCCACTCGGGAAGTGTGTGCCATTATGGTGACAGTGTGGGGCACTGACATGGGGGTTCCAGATAGGTCTTGACCCTCCATCTCTCCCCTGCCCCAGGACGAAGCTGGTGCTGGAGAACCTGGAGGACGCCTGTGTGCTGACCGGGCCAGACGACTCCCTGTGGGACAAGCATGCCTGCCCGGCCTACGTGGGACCCGAGATCCTCAGCTCGCGGGCATCCTACTCGGGCAAGGCGGCTGATGTCTGGAGCCTGGGTGTGGCGCTCTTCACCATGCTGGCCGGCCACTACCCTTTCCAGGACTCAGAGCCTGCCCTGCTCTTTGGCAAGATCCGCCGAGGGGCCTTTGCCCTGCCTGAGGGCCTCTCAGCTGCTGCCCGCTGCCTGGTCCGCTGCCTCCTTCGACGGGAGCCAGCTGAGCGACTCACAGCCGCAGGCATCCTGCTGCACCCCTGGCTGCGGGAGGACCCGATCCCTTCAGCCCCATCCCGATCCCACCTCTGGGAGGCTGACCAGGTGGTCCCCAATGGACAGGGGCTGGAGGAGGCAGAGGAAGAGGAGGGAGAAAGAGAGGTAGATCTATATGGCTAGGGCCACCTTACTTGACTCTCAGCTACAAACAGTGGATTGCGTTTGGGGTGTCCCCAAGCTTTCTCCTGCTACTTTGAACTGAGCCAAACCTTAAGTGCCTTCTAGGAGGGAGAAAGGAAGCCTGTGCAAGTGTGCTGTGTGCTCACCTGTGTGTTCTACACACACACAAGGCCTGCTTGGGCGCTTCCTGTGTGCCAAGCTCTGTGCTAGGTGCCAGGAACACATCAGTGAGCAAAGGAGACAAAACTCCCTGCTCACAGAGCTGGCAGGCTGGCATTCTTTTTTTTTTTTTTTTTTTTGAGACAGGGTCTCACTGACTCTGTCACCCTGGCTAGATTGCAATAGTAGCGTTGGCCTAGCTCACAGCAACCTCAAACTCCTGGGCTCAAGTGATCCTCCTGTCTCAGCCTCCTGAGTAGCTGGGGCTATAGGTGTGCATGACCATGCCTGGCTAATTTTTCTATTTTTTGCAGAGACAGGGTCTTGCTGTTGCTCAGGCTGGTCTTGAACCCCTGACCTGAAGCAATTCTGCCTCAGCCTCTCAAAGTGCTAGGATTTACACGTGTGAGCCACTGTGCCTGGCCAGGCTGGCATTTTTGAGCTGACAACACTTTTCCACACCCAGAGGTCAGTGTCTACACAGGGCACACTTAATACCAGTGTCGGCC
>NW_012136303.1:4977384-4986853 GCF_000956105.1 Propithecus coquereli
GGGGGACAGAATTAGGCAGGGTCTCTCCCGTGGCCACCTGGAAAGTCCCAGGCCCTGTTCTGTGGGTGCATTTGGGTCCAGATCAATACTGTGGGTTTTGGATACCATGAATATATATTTTTACCTGTGCCTAATAAAGGAGAATTATGAAATACTTTTATTTCTCCAGATTTCTTCTATCCTCTCCTACTATCTCTTACCAGTTTTCCTTGCCTTCAAAACTGTCCCCATGGTGAAAGGCCAGAGGCCTTGTGTCCCAGCCTCAGCTGAGTGGTTTGTGAGAACAGACAGATTCCCTGCAGCCCAGTGGGTCTTTCCACACTCTCCGTTTCTTCTGGAGGCAGTGGCTCTCAGTTGGGATACTTTTCTGAGTCAAGGTGGCTTAACTAAGAAGGAAATAGGTTTCACACAAAGCAAGAAGTCAACAGATGGTGTGGGCTTCAGTGCGGTTCATTCAGCCCTCAGGGCTGTTTGCAGGGACAAGGCTCACCAGGCTCCTTCTGTCTCTTTGTCGTCCCTGGAGATTGCTGGCGCAATGGCTACAGCAGTCCCAGATGTCACAGTAGCAAGGTCCATGACCAGAGGAGGCACTTGACCCCTCTGCCTAGTCCTTTCCAGTCACACGACTAGTGAGGCATTGTAGTACTTGAGAACTTGGAGTCAGGCTGCCCGGAATTAAATCCTGGCTCAGCACTCACTAACTGTTTGACACTTGGCAAGTTTCCGAACCACTCTATGCCTCAGATTCTTCCTCTGTAAAATGGGGGATAATAATAGTACCCAACTCATGAAAACTGAATCAGTTGTTTTATGTGAAGCACTTGGAACAAGCAGTACCCGGCACAAGCCCACAATGAGAGTTAGTTGCTGTTCCCATAGCTCTTCCTGGGGATGGGGGATGCTTTCCCAGAAGCATGGCTAATAGACTTTACCACACATCTCATTGGCCAGATTGAGTCACATGCCCTCGACTGACCAATCACCAGCAAGGAAAATGCGTTCCCATTAATCATGGCTGTCCTCCAGCTGCAGGCAGGGGCAGCCTCCCTGGAGGAAGTTAATACTTCATGCAGGAGGGGGAGTGAGACCTGGACAAAATCAAGTTCTGAGAGGGAGGGGATAGTAGGAAAAAGAATGTGGAGAAGAAGGGAGGTGGCCTGGCCAACTGCCTGCCCACTTCGGATCTGCAAGGCAGTCCTGGATCATCTGGCAGCATGCGGCCTCCAGCTGACTACAGACGTGGAGCTCAGCCCAGCCCGCCCAGACTAGAATTGCCCAGCTCACCCACAACGTCATGAATTAAATAGAACCATTCTTGTTTTAAGCCACTAAGTTTTGGGGTGTTTTGTTATACAGCAAAAGCTAACTGATACAGACAGGGATGAGTTGGCCTCGTCTCTGTGCACCCAGCATTGCCCAGGGCTGCCTCGGGACAGGTACTGTGCCAGCCCTTCACCACGTTACACAGAGAGGCTCATTTACGCCTCTCGACAACCCGACGAGGTCGACGCTCTTGTCATTTTACAAATAAGAAAAATGAGGTTTAGAGGGAGCAGAAGACTCATCCAAGACCTCACAAGAGAGAAAAAGACTTACCTGGTTTTGCCTTGAAGCAGGAAATTTTGACAAGCCTGCTCAGATGCAGCCGCATGAAAACTGCCCCATAAAGAAGGTGTAAAATCCACTCTTTTCTTATCAAGTAATGGGTGTTGCCACGCCCCTGGCTCTAATTAGCGAGATTTTTGGTGTTCCACTGGTGTTCTTTTAGTCATCACCGTATAAGAGTTTTACAATATCAAATGTAATGCATGTATGTTACTGAAGGGGAGGGACTGTTAGAAATTCAGTTGAGAATTTTCTCTGCCACTGGGAGCTAAACACACAAGATCCTGTTGTGTGTTGTGGCCTGCCTGGTTATCCCTTCACTTTGCAATTCAGCAATGATTGCTGAGTGCCTGCTATAGGCCCAGCACCATGCAAGACAGATGTGGTCCCTGCCCTCAAGGATTCAGTCTAACTGTACAGACAGATGTTAAACAGATAACCATACAAGTGGTTAGTTCTTTGTGGCAAAGACAGGCATCCAAACATTTCAGGTGCTCCCCTACATTTTCCAGCCCCGCTTTCAGTCACATGTCTGGTTCTGACCAATGGTGTGTGTGGAAGTGATTGGCAGGAGCTGGGGTCACTTCTTGTGTGGAAGTTTCTGAAATCCAGAAGGGTCACTTCTGGGCTGAAGCAATTGAGAGCTGGTGGGCCTCCAGCCCTCTCTTCCCCTGGCACACCTATCCTGAGGCCACCAGTTCCTTTAGCCACAAGATGGAGGAGGATCACTAGATTCATGCTGGATTTCACTGAGCAAGAAATAAAGTTTTTTGTGTTAAGTCTTTGAGATTCGAAGTTTGTCTGGTAGGCAGTTAGTGGTAATTACTATGGCTAAGGAACATTTGCCACAAGGGACAGGAGGAAAAATACTTTCCAGTAGTAACCAGGCTGTGTCAGTCTGCTTGCTATATTACAACCCCCCAAGCTTGGTGGTTTATGCTTCTCTGGGTTAGCAATTTTGGGCTGGGCTCGGCTGGGTCACTCACGGCTGCCTTGGCTGGACAGCTCTTCCCTGTTCCACGTGGCCTCATCCTCCCACAGGCTCAGCCTCCTTCCTGTGGTGGTCTTGAGGTTTCCAAAGGCAACAAGAGAGGACAAGTCCCAATGTGCAAGCTGGCTTGTGTCACATTAGCAAAGGTCCCAATGGCCAAAACAGGTCACATAGCCCAATTCAGGAAGCTGGAAAATAGATTCTCTCTCTTCACGGGAGGAGCTCAAAATCATTTGGGGCCTTTTTTTCAAGATACAGTGGCCCTCCCTTATCAGTGGGGGACATAGTCCAAGACCCTTAGTGGAAGCCTGAAACTAAAGATAGTACCAAATCCTATACACATCCATGTTTTTCCTATAGATACATACCTATGATATAGTTTAATTTATAGGCCGGGAGTACTTATGGGATATGTTTCAGGCAAAAGGAAAATGATCCCAGATAAAAGTCTGAGATTCATTCATTCATTCAACATATAGTCCTTGAGCACCTACTGTATGTTAGGAACTGTTCTAGACACCAGGAAAACAGTAGTGAGCAAAACAGACAAAAGTCCTTGCCCGCTAGAAGAGGAAAACAGACCATAAACAAAATAAATAGATAGAATAAATACACTACTGTGTTAGACAGTAATATATATTGAGGAGAAAAAGAAAATGAAGCCAGGAAGGAGGATATGACATGCTGGATACACGTGTGTCTGTGAAATTTCGGATAGGGTAGTTAGGGAAGACTTTCAGGTAAAGGCTAACACAAAGGGAAGGAGGCAGCTATGCAGATATTTGGGTTATGGCAAATGCAAAGGCCCTGAGGTGGGAATGAGACTGATTTATTCCAGGAGCCGGGAGAGTGGAGAGCGCCAAGGGGAGAGCAGTCAGGGACAAAGGCAGAGGCTGAGGGTCGTTTTCAGGCCTTGGGAGGGACTTCTGCTTTTATTTTGAGTGAGCGGGGGAGTATCCGAGTCAGGGAGCGGCAGGGGCTTGACTTATACTGTCCAGCGGGGTGGAAGTGGGCTGTAGGGGGCAAAATGAGACACAAGGAGCTCCCTGTGGAGGCTGGTTCAGGACCCCTGAAAGGATGGAGCATGGAGGAGGTGAGGGGTGACAGATTCTGGATCTATTCTGCGGGTGGACCCCACAGAATCTTCTGCTCTATGGGGACGAGGAGAAAGGGGGGAGGGGGCTGGAGGATGCAAAGGGCTCCCAGCCTTTGCCACGCGAATGCAAACTTCGCCAATGGCTCAAAGAACAGGCAGAGGCAGCGCCCAGCTTGGCTGAGGTGAGAAACGGGGGTGGGGTGGGGGTGGGTTTTGAGCTTGCCAGGCCTGGATTCAAACCCCGGCTGTGTGGCCTCGGGCCGGCCATAAACAAGCAGAGCCTCTCTTTCTTCATGTGCAAACGGAGGCATGGACTGGGCCTGCCCACTGGGGTGCCCGAGGCTCGGGGAGCTGGTTCGGGCCAGGCCGCGCCGGGCCCCCCAGACGCTCCTCATCCGCCCAGCGCTGCCGGACGCGGCCGCGTCCCCGCCGCCCAGCCACCCCTCCCCGGGCCCGGCCCCTCCCGCGGCGGCGCGGACCGGCGGGTGAGCGGGTCTGGGGTTCGGAGGCGGCGGGCAGCCTCAGGGCCGGGGTGACTGAGCGCCCGGGACGGCTGTCATTCCACGCCCGGCGTCCACTGCCGCTGGGACGGCCGCGCTGGGGGGTCCCGGATGAGACGACAATTTTCCGGCCCCCTCCGCCCCGCCCCACTTCCGGGCCGCCACTTTCACTTTCTCTTCCGCCAAAGCCGCTCCCCTCCCGCTTCCGAAAGACTGGGGCGGACCGGGAGGGGAGTTAGGTTGAAACCCGGGACGCCGGGGGCGCCCCCGTAAGTGGGGCCCCTCCGGCCAGGTGGAGCGCCCCCGCTGTGCGGCGTCGGACCGTCCTTCCCCCGCCCCCCCGTGTCCGTCCCGTTTCCTCTTTCGCCCATTGCTGACTCAGCTCGGTGCCCCTGCCCTTTCACCGTCCCACGCGGGGTCCCGGTCCCTGGGCGGTGTAAGGCTGCCGACTGCCGCCGGGGACACCGAGGCACAGAGAGGACTTGGGCCGCGCCAGAGGCCACCGGGCCGGGGCTGAGTTGTTCCTGGTCGCCTGCCTCTCCCAGGTGACCCGCAGGTAGCATTTCCCTGGAGCCGCAGCCCCCCCGGGGGGATGGGCGCAGCCACGCCAGATGGACGAGAAGACCAAGAAAGGTGGGCAGAGACTCGAGGTAGCTGGGGGACTTCTGGTGGGAAGTGGGTCCCTCTGCCTCCCTGCCTCTCGGTTTCTGCCCTTGAAGCCCATGGGCTTCCAGAGGCTTTTCGGGGCCCCGAAGCCTCCTTTTGGAGCAGCTTTGTGCTGAGATGGGGGTGGAAGGTTCCCAGAGGACACAGGGCATTGAACTTGGAGACTGCCCAGGCTGGTGGGGAGACAGACCTCAGTTGACCCGAGTAGCAGAGGTCCTTGCCTCTTCCCTTGCCCCCTGCACCCAGCGTTGTAGAACATGAGTCACATCATGGCCTGCTCCAAACCCTCCCATGCTCCTCTGTGTTCTTGGAACAAAGCCCAGAGCCCCTGGGCAGCCCACAACACCCTGCTGGCCCCTGACCTCCGGGCTCCCCCAGTCACCTCCTTGCTTACTCTGCTGGAGCCCCGCTGGCTTCCTTCTGTTCCTGTCCAGCCATTTCTTGCCCAAGGCCTTTGCATTTTCTCTCCACCTGGAATACTCTTCCCCCGGTCTCGACATGTCTGGCTTCTCCTCCTTTGGGAGTCAGCTTCAGTGGTACCTCCTCCCAGAGGTATTTCCCAGTCTCCTTGCCCAGCAAGGGTCACAATCTGGCTTTTTTTCTCTCTTGTTAAACTTAATTGGCTGTCTCCCTCCTGGGCAGGGAGGTGAATGAGAAAAGAGACCCTGTTTACCTTAATCACTGTCAGACCCCAGTTCCTGAACAGTAGGTGGCACACAGTAGGAGCTTAGTAAATGCTTGTCAGATAAATGAATAGAAATATGGGGACCCTGTGAGTATGAAAGAAAAATGGAACCAGATGGGCCTAGGGTGGGGAGGAGTGGGGGAGTGTCAGAGAAGCCCTCCCAGAGAAAGGGACTTTAAGTCTGGGTGCTGAAGGATATGTAGGAGTTCACCAGGAAGACAGAGAGAAAGCAGAGCATGTACTAAGGATCACCTCCTTTCCCACCCCTTTGCCCCCAGCTCCTGTAAAATAAACTCTGTGCTAACCTGCTCTGATTGTGTTGGTTTCCAGCAGAGGAGATGGCCCTGAGCCTGACCCGGGCAGTGGCAGGCGGGGATGAACAGGTGGCTATGCAGTGTGCCATCTGGCTGGCAGAGCAACGGGTGCCCGTGAGTGTGCACCTGAAGCCCGAGGTCTCCCAGACACAGGATATCAGGTGAGCACTGCATGGCTGGCCGGGGACTTAAGGTTTCCCGAACCCTAGTGGACAGCAAGACATTCTTGCCTATAGAATAATTATCCTTAATGGCAGGTTCTGGTGTCAGGAGACTTGGCTTCAAACCTCAGTTCTGTCGCTAATCAACTGTGAGATCCAGGGCAGGTCACTTCACCTCTCAGAGTTTTGTTTTCTCATTTTTAAAATAAGACAATAGCAGTAGCTATTTCATAGGGTTGTTAGGAGGTATACTGTAGTAGGATGTTAGGACTGATAGAACAGGAATAAACGTAACAGTGGCATAAAGAAATTTGATGGCAGCAGTCCAGGTGTGGAGGTCCTGCTCCCCGTAGACTCACAGGCTCATGCTGCTGAAGCTCCAGCCATCCCTTCAGGACAAAGAAAGGCACCCCCCCCACATTCCTCTGAAGAGCACAGCTCCTAAGTTGCGCACACTCCCACTCAATTCCTAGGGACCAGAATTTATTCTCACAGCCACACTCAGCTTGGAGGGAGGCTGCGTAGCTAGGTATCGACCTAGAATTCAGGGGTTTTATTAGCAAGGGAGAATGGACACTGTCAGTCTCTGTCACGGAAGGCTTTTTTTTTTTTTTTTTGAGAAGACTGAAACTCAGTGCTGAAACTCTTAGCACAGTGCCTACTACATGCTAATCACTCAATAAAAGTTGGTGTTTACAGTTGTTTTTTTACTGTTTATTTATTGCTGCAGAGTAAAATAATAGTTTTGTAGTTTCTGATTTTCAGTTCTCCTGATGGGCCCCATTTGATTTTTTTTAACAGTTTTATTGAGATAAAATTCTTATCTATACAATTAAACCATTTAAAATATTCAGTTCAATGGCTTTTAGTATATTCAGAATTGTGCAACCATCACCGCAATTTTAGAACATTTTCATCATTCTGTAAAGAAACCCTGTACTCATTAGCAGTCACTCCCCATCTCTCTGCCTTCTCTCTAACCGCGCCCCCAACCTTAGGCAACCACTAACCTACTTTCTATCTCTAGGGATTTGCCTTTTCTGGGAATTTCATTTGGTGGGGGGTTCGTTTTATCATCCAGCCCAAAATGTCATTCTGGGAATTTCATATAAATTGTATCATATGACATGTGGCCTCTATGTCTGGCTTCATTCACTTAGCATCACGTTTTCTTGATCCGTCCATGTTGTAGAATGAATAAGAACTTAATTCCTTTTTATTGCCAAATAAGAATTGATTGTATGGACATACCACCTTTTCTTTATCCATTAATCCTCTGATGGCCATTTGAGTCTTTCTACTTTTTAACTACTGTGAATAATGCTGCTGTGAACATTTGTGGCCAAGTTTTTGTGTGGACATATATTTTCATTTCTCTGGGGTATATAGTAGGAATGGAATTGTTGAGTCATATGGTAACTCTATGGTTAACCTTTTGAAGAACTGCCAGATTGTTTCCTAAGTGACTTTTTACATTCCCACCAGCAGTGTGTGAGAGTCCTAGTTTCTCCACGTCTTCTCCAACACTTATTATTTGTCTTTTTGATTATAGCCATCCTAGTGAGCTGGAAGAGATATCTCGTGGTTTTCAT
This sequence comes from Propithecus coquereli, assembly GCF_000956105.1. Lineage (NCBI taxonomy): Eukaryota > Metazoa > Chordata > Mammalia > Primates > Indriidae > Propithecus > Propithecus coquereli. Next base: position 4,984,995 of record NW_012136303.1, read on the forward strand.
TTGCGGTTTGATTACTAATAATGTTGAGCATCTTTCCATGTGCTTCTTGGCCGTTTGCATATTTTCTCGGGAGGATTAACTATTTTTCTTATGCTCATTTTAAAATTGGGTTCATTTGTCTTTTTATATTATTGAGTTTAGGAGTATTTTCTTCATTTTAGATACAAGTGCCTTATCAGATATGTGATTTGCAAAAATTTTCTCCCATTCTGTGGGTTGTCTTTTCACTTGATTGATGGTGTACTTTTTAAAGTTTTTAATTTTGATGATGTCCAATTGATCTGTGTTTTCTTTTGTTGCTTGTGCTTTTGGTGTCATATCTAAGAAATTGCCTCATCCAAGGTCATGAAGATTTACTCTTATATTTTCTTCTAAGAATTTTACAGTTTTGGCTCTTACCTTTAGGTTTTTGGTCCATTTTGGGGTTTTTGGGTTTTTTTTAGACAGAGTCTCTCTCTGTCACCCCGGCTAGGGTGCAGTGGCATCATCATAGCTCACTGCAACCTCCAATTCCTGGGCTCAAGTGATTCTCCTGCCTCAGCCTCCCAAGTAGCTGGGACTGCAGACGTGCACCACGACGCCTGGCTAATTTTTCTATTTTTAGTAGAGACAGGGTCTCAATCTTGCTCAGGCTGGTCTTGAACTCCTGAGCTCAAGCAATCCTCTCACCTTGGCCTCCCAGAGAGCTAGGATTACAGGTGTGAGCCACTGTGCCCGGCCCCCAACTTCATTTTTTTACATGTGGATATCCAGTTCTACCAGCTGTTAAAAGGATTATTTTTTTCTCCATTTATTCATCTTAGCACCCTTGTTGAAAGTTAATTGACCATAAATAAAGCACTTATTTCTGGACTCTCATTTCTATTCCATTGATCTACATGTCTGCCCTTGATACCAGTACCACACTGAGTGATATCCTCATCTCTACTAAAAATAGAAAAAACTAGTCAGGCTTGGAGGTGAGCGCCTGTAGTCCCAGCCATTCGGGAGGCTGAGGCAGGAGGATCGCTTGGACTCAGGAGTTTGAGGTTGCTGTGAGCTAGGCTGACGCCACTGCACTCTAGCCTGGGCAACAGAGCCAGACTCTGTCTCAAAAAACAAAAACAAAAAAGAAAGAATGAAAGACAAAAGAAAAGTTACCAAAAAAAATTGTTAACACTTTAGGGTGAGACAGTTATAAAAAAAAATATATTAAAAATACAGAAGGGTCCTGTACTCAGATACTTCAAGAGTGTGTTTATGTTCTTGGTCCACTTTAAAGAAGCTGGTACTGGAAATTTTAGGTCATGTGTTATAGATGTGGTTTATAAAAAGAAAAAAATCATGGGAAACTCCAGTCAGCAGATTTATACCCAATGAAAAGCTGTTAGCCATACACCTAGAAATTGGCCAATGAATGTTCATTTGTAGCATGTAAGTTAAAATTAAATGTTTAAGCTTAGTCTGCGGCTGTTTTAGTGATTCTCTGCTGTTCACCAGTGATCCCGATGGCATTGAATAAGAGGGCTCCGACTATTTTTTTGTTAATAGCATTAAGATTATAGTTTTTAGATTTTGTTTTCTAACTATAATTAAGGCTTCTCTGCTTTTTCCCAGGTTGATTCTGAAAACGTAAAGCCATTAAATAGGATTTATAGCATTTTGATTATGGAAATATTTACTATAGAACAAGGAGAAGGCAGGAGGATAGCTTGAGCTCAGGAGTTCAAGACCAGCCTGAGCAAGAACAAGACCCCATCTCTACTAAAAATAGAAAAATTAGCCGGGCGGGGGTCATGCGTGCGCCTGTAGTCCCAGCTACTCAGGAGGATCACGTGAGCCCAGGAGTTTGAGGCTGCAGTGAGCTGTGAGGATGCCAC
>NW_012136303.1:4987388-5010923 GCF_000956105.1 Propithecus coquereli
TGCTAGGATTACAGGCGTGAGCCACTGCGCCCGGCCCTAACACTTAACTTTTTTAATGTCCAGGAACCCGTCCTCATTTTCTGGTTCCTTCTTGCCTGTCCTGGCTTTCAGGAAGGCAAAATCTTCCTGAATCTCTCTACAGGAACTGGTTCAACTTCACCATTGTTCTGTACCCTAAATGATCTCTGTTTCCTTTGGGGTCAGTCTGTGTTTTCATCTTAGCCCTTTTTCATGCTTTTGGTCTGCCAGAAATGTTTGAGGATCCTTGAGAAAGTTAAAACCACTTTCTCTGAAATAATACTGTTTGAATTTCAGTCCTGCCTCTAACAGTTAATTGCTCACTTTGGCGCTGTCACTGTGAACCTCTCTGTGCCTCATGTTTTTATCTGTAAAAAAGAGACACAGCAGTGCCTGCTCATGGGTTCATTGAGACGATTAAGCGAGTTAATGCACATTAAGTAAGCGTGTTGAATAGTCTTGGCGTGTAGTAAATAACAGCTTTTGGTGGTTTGGCTAAGGAGCAGGGGAGAGAAGACAGAAGAGGTTGGAGAGGTAGGGGAGGCGCCAGATCGAGGAGGCCCTTGTGTGCTGCAGTCAGTTTATTCTAGAGCAGTTGGAGCCACTGGAGGGGCTTGGGCGGTGAGTGGGTTCTAATAAAGGAGGAGGGACAGGGGCGTGGGAATCCGGGGGGAGTCCCTGCCCCAGACTAGGGGATATATGTGTGTGACTGTATGTACATGCATGTGCGTGCACCTGGGTGCAGGTATACATGTATGCAGCTGGTGGCCAGAGCCCTCTCCCCGCCCCTACTCTTCCCTGCAGGCTGTGGGTGAGTGTAGAGGATGCTCACCTGCACACGGTCACCATCTGGCTCACAGTGCGCCCTGACATGACAGTGGCTTCCCTCAAGGACATGGTGAGTGAGGAGGCCGAAGGGAGACATTGAGCAGAGGCCCCGCCCGATTTCGCTCCTCCCCCCTGTGCCCTCTCTCCTCCCTTCCCACTCTTTCTCTCTTGGTGCCCCTGCCAGGTATTCCTGGACTATGGCTTCCCGCCAGCCCTGCAGCAGTGGGTGATTGGGCAGCGGTTGGCACGAGACCAGGAGACCCTGCACTCCCATGGGGTGCGGCGCAATGGGGACAGTGCCTACCTTTATCTGCTGTCAGCCCGCAACACCTCGCTCAACCCTCAGGAGCTGCAGCGGGAGCGGCAGTTGCGGATGCTGGAGGGTGAGGCTGCCTCAAGTAGCACGGGACTTGGGGGGCCCTGGACTCACCTGAGGCTGTAGGGCACCAGGGAGAGGGGGGACAGAGCCCCTGGGCTTGCAGTCAGGGATTCACCTGGATGGCCTTACCCAGGTGGAGAAGTGAGGAGCTGAGACACCTGGAGCAAGCATTGCAGGGAAGCATTTGAGAACAGCTGGCGTGGGGGAGGGGCTGACCCAGGCCGGCTCTGGCAGTTACCAGGTGTGTGACCTTGGGCAGGTTCGTTCCTGTCTCTGCTCCACAGTGTGCTCAATTTGTAAATTGGGTATGATGACGATGATAATTAGTGTGTATTCTATATTTTTTACTTTGGAAATATTTCAGACCTACTTTGGAAAGTTGGAAAAGTGTAGAAAGAATTGTATAAAGAATTCCCAAGTACATTTCACGTGGATTCCCTAAATATTAACATTTCACCACATTTGCATTGTTTTATCATTCTCTCCGTATATAAAGTTATTTTTTGAACCATTTTGAGAGTAAGTTGCAGACATGATGTTCTTCCCCCCTAAATACTTCAGTGTGCATTTTCTTAAAAAGAAAGGTCATTTTCTTACATTACCAGGTACAACTGTCCAATTCAGGAAATTTACATTGATGCAGTAGTTATTGAATCTGTAGATCTTAGATTTTACCAGTTGTCCAATTAATGTCCTTTGTAGCAAAAGACTTGGCATTCAGCTGTCATGTCTCAGTCCCTTTCAAAGAGTCCAGGCCAGTTTCTTTGTTGGTCTCATGTTTCCTCCTGAATGGATTTGAGTCAGTAATTTGGCAGGACTGCCTCAGAGGTGCTGCTGTGTCCCTCTGGGTGTGTCCTTCAGGAGGCACAGGGGGCCCAGCGAACATAAGAGCATTCATGGGTGGCGCGGGACCCGGACCCTGGGATGCCGGATGCGCACCTGGCCGAGAGGCGGCGGAGACAGCTGCAGGCAGGAGGGCGGGATGGAGGGTGGGTCTGCCTGGCTGGCTCAGGGTGTGGGCCAGGCGGGCTGCGTGGATCCGACACCCCTTAAATTCTCCTCCACAGATCTGGGCTTCAAGGACCTCACGCTGCAGCCACGGGGCCCCCTGGAGCCAACCCCTCCAAAGCCCGGGGCCCCTCAGGAGCCCAGACAGGTTCAGCCAGATGGGGTACCTGAGCCCCCGCTGGTAAGCCGCCTCTGCGTGCCCCCTGCCCCCGCCCTGCCCTGCCCCGCTCACGGTCCCCTCTGCTCCCAGGTGGGCTGGCAGTGCCCCGGTTGCACCTTCATCAACAAGCCCACGAGGCCTGGATGTGAGATGTGCTGCCGGGCGCGGCCCGAGACCTACCAGGTCCCCGCTTCGTACCAGCCTGACGAGGAGGAGCGGGCGCGCCTGGCCGGCGAGGAGGAGGCGCTGCGCCAGTACCAGCAGGTGGGCGCGGCAGTCCCCGACAGACACCTGCAGGCCAGGCGGGGGAGGCGTAGGCCAGGAAGGGAGACACCTGCACATCGCTGCTCCTCCGCGTCACTGCCTCGCCCCCTCACAGCCATGCCGCTGCCAGTGACCCTGCACTTGGCTGTGACCCGCCCTTTCTCGGAGGTCACCCTGTGGTTGCAACCCTGCTCCCTGGCTATGAGGCACATCCAGGTTCACGTGCCCCGCTCCCACGAGGCCGTGGCTCTGCCCCTAGCTTTGACACACACCCTAGTACACAATTGTCCCTGGCTGTGACCCCAGCACTCGAGCCGTGACTCTGACCACGCCTCAGCTTGGACTTCACCCCCATTGGCCTGTGACCTAACCCCTGCTCCACCCGAGACCTCATCCTGGACCCTGCTACTCCTGACCCTACCCTCTGGCATGGCCCCCCCTCACTGCTCCCTGGGGAATGACCCCTCTCTCTGTCCTGTCCTCCCTCAGCCACACTAAGCGTGGCACAGACACCTGGCCCTGCATGTTCCCCCATTCTGAGCACATGCCCACTGCTCCGTCCAGGCGTGACCCCACTCCTGGGCCCATCCACAACCTTGCTGTGCCCCCTAGCTCTCACCTCCCTGTCCCAACCTTGACCTGGCTCCACCACCACCCCCTGACCCCAGTTCTTGGTAGGGATGTGAGCCCTGCTACCCCAACTCCCCAATCACCTTGGCCCCCTTCCTGCCGCAGCGCTCTCTTGCCTGGCCCCGCCCCCGGCTGCAGCCCCAGCCTGACCTACCTGGTCACTGGGCTTCCCCAGTTCTGCCCAGCCCTGTTCCCAGTCCCCTCCCAGCCTGCCTCCTGCTGTCCTCACCTGCCCACCCCCACGATCCTGCGCTCACCCCGCATTGCCCGCCTCCTGGCCCTGCCCCCTTCATGGTCTGACCGGGCCCCTGAGACCCTGACCCGCCCCGCGGCCCCGCCCCGTGTGCCCAGCGGAAGCAGCAGCAGCAGGAGGGGAACTACCTGCAGCACGTCCAGCTGGACCAGAAGAGCCTGGTGCTGAACACCGAGCCCGCCGAGTGCCCCGTGTGCTACTCGGTGCTGGGGCCCGGCGAGGCCGTGGTGCTGCGTGAGTGTCTGCACACCTTCTGCAGGTGCGGCCCCAGTCCCACCCCCGGCAGAAGGTGGGTGGGGCCCTGTGCTCTGACGTCTCACTGGACGCCCACAAAAACCTACGAGGTAGGCTCTATCTCCCCATTTTGCGGATGAGGAACATGAGGCACAGAGAGGTCAAGCAACTTATCCAGGGCCACACAGCTCATAAGAGAAGCCCAGAGGTGAACCCAGGCATCCTGGCTCCAGAGCCTCTGCCCTTACCCACTACCCCCGACCACCCAGGCAAGGGAACTGGGGCCCTAGTCCTGGCAGCCTGCACTGTGGGCATCTGAGACTCCCTCTCTCAGTCTCTTGTCGTTACCCTTCCATCCCTGGGTGCAGAGAACATGCACCCATTCACCATAGCAGTTGTTTACGGAGCAGCCCCTGGGGGCCAGGCTCTGTTCCTGCCTCCCGGAGCCCAGCACTGCAGTGCGAGGACTAAGATCACCACTGATTGATGTTGTAAATTGTGTCAACTGCTAAGTAACAGTGGATTATGATACAGGCAACAGAGCCCAGGGAGGGTGGATGGAGGCCTCCAAGGAGGTCTGGAGCCCCAGAGCAGAGCCTGGAAGGTCTTCCATGGGCACGGGCCTGGCCTGTTGGAGGAGACCAAGGAGGTCTCATGGCCAGAGCAGAGGGATGAATGGGGAAGTCGGAGAGGAGGACAGAGAGGTGTTGGGGAGGGCAGGCCACCGCAGGTTGTTGGGTTTGTTCTGGGTGGGATAGGGGCCCCTCGGGAGGCCTGGATGCTGTGCTGAGATGGACTCTAGGGGCAAGGTGAACACAGGGACCCCGTGAGGAGGGTACTGCAGCCATCCAGGCCTGGACCAGAATGTCAGGGGTGGCAGTGGAGTGGACAGAGTGGAGGCCATAGTGGCGGGTGGGTGGGAGGGATGGGAAGGAAGAAGGGTATTGAGGAGAAGCCCACCTGGGGTGGCTGAGAAAGGCCCCTGGGCTCAGGCCCTGCCATGTGAGGGGTGGAGTCCTTAGTGGACAGGGTTCCGATGACGCTAACTCCCACCCCCCACCCAGGGAGTGCCTGCAGGGCACCATCCGCAACAGCCAGGAGGCGGAGGTCTCCTGCCCCTTCATTGACAACACCTACTCGTGCTCGGGCAAGCTGCTGGAGAGGGAGATCCGGGCGGTAAGGACTGGGGGTGGGAGGGGACACCCTGGGTCCCCAGGAACTGGGCCTGGAGCTGGCAGTTGGGGACTGGCTAAGAGTGTGGGTCTGAGGCAGCACCCATGGCCATTTGCCCAGAGGTTTTGCCTGTGAAGTGCAGCCCTGCCAAGGGGCATCGTGACGGGCCATGGTTCATGCCAAGGGGCTGCGTGAACTTCTCTGGAGCCCCTGGGATTTGACCCAAGTCTCAGAGAAAGGTCAAGTGTGGCAGAGAGAAAAAGGAACAAGGATCAGCAGAGTAACGCAGTGGAGGTGGTTTCTACAAAAACAAAACATGCTTGAAACCACATAGAGCCCGAGTAGAAGTCAAAGAGAAAAATCACCCACAAGGCCACCACCCCAAGAAGTCCTCCAGTTGCATTTTGTCCTATTTCCTTCAGTGTTTCTGGGCAGACATAATTTTTTCCTTTTTAACTCAATTTAGTAAAGTATACTTTGCATACAATAAAATGCATCCATTGTAAGTGTGCAGTTAGATGAGTTTTGACAAATACAACTCGTGTAACCACCACCCAATCCAGATACAGAACACAGGCATACGCGTGATTTTACCTCGTTAACAAGCATGGATGCAATCGGCTTTCGCTACTTTGCTACAGAATCTTTCTAAAGATTATTATAAATCTCTGTGGTATATATACTGTTTGTACCTCTTAGGAATTCTAGTTTCTCAGTTTGTAGGTACTGCTTCAAGAAACATTTTGCATGGTGCCTCTTATATTAATGTATTATTTTCTTAGGATAAACTTACAGAAGTGGGATGGGTGCCAAAGGGTCAGAAAACTTTGGGCTGGTTGAAACATTATTGCCACATTGCTTTCTCAGAGTGTGACGTACCAGGATACTAGTTTAACCACATCTTCCCTGGTATTGTCTGTTACTATTTTTGTTCATTTTTTTTTTCCTTTTTTAAATTGTGGTAAAATATACATAACATAAAATTTGAACATTTTTAAGTGTTCAGTAAGTTTTTTTTTTTTTTTTTTTTTTGAGACAGAGTGTCACTCTCTTGCCTGGGGCGAGTGCCGTGGCGTCAGCCTAGCTCACAGCAGCCTCAAACTCCTGGGCTCAAGCGATCCTACTGCCTCAGCCTCCCAAGTAGCTGGGACCACAGGCACGCACCACCATGCCCGGCTAATTTTTTCTACATATATTTTTAGCTGTCCAATTAATTTCTTTCCATTTTTTGGTAGAGACGGGGTCTCGCTCTTGCTCAGGCTGGTCTCGAACTCCTGAGCTCAGAACAATCCGCCCGCCTCGGCCTCCCAGAGTGCTAGGATTACAGGCGTGAGCCACCGCGCCTGGCCTAAGTATTAATGTATTCACATTGCTGTGCAACCATCACCACCATCCATTTCCAGAGCTTTTTTAAGTCCACTTTTGAATGGAGTTTTTCAACACCATGGAGGTTACGTGAGGAAAAGAGCCTGGGCCTGGGTCAGAGTTTATGAGCTGGGGGCTTTCTGGAGGGTATTTGGTGGCAAGGAGGGGCATGTATTAGGTGTTCTGAACCCTGAGCAACAAGGACATGGTGTGTTGGTAGCTGCTGACCCCTGAGGATTACCAGCGATTTCTAGACCTGAGCATCTCCATTGCTGAGAACCGCAGTGCCTTCAGCTACCACTGCAAGACCCCAGACTGCAAGGGATGGTGCTTCTTTGAGGATGATGTCAACGAGTTCACCTGCCCCGTGTGTTTCCACGTCAACTGCCTGCTGTGCAAGGTGGGGACAGGGACCCAAACTGCCTACTCACTTGTACTGCTGGGAGCTCACGACTTAGAGCTACATGTCAGTGAGAGCGCATGACTTGTCCAGGATTGAGCCCTGACCCCATAGACCAAGTCTCAGACCTGGCCCCAGATGCAGCTTCAACTTACACAGCCCTGGCCCACAACTGAGCACTAGCCCCAGGCCCAGACTGAGCCCTGACCCAGCTCTGGCCCCAGTCACAGACTGAATCCCAGTCCCATACTGAGCCCAGGCCCTGGGCTGATTGCTTAACCTGATCCCATACTGAGCTCAACCCCAAGCCAAGCTCCAACCCTGGTTTCTGACTGCCCCTCAGTCATCATAGACCAAGCCCTGACCTGGCCCCATACCAAGTCTCCACCCTTGTCCTGAACTGAGCTCTGACCGGAACCCAGACTCAGCCCTGCCTGATCCTTCCGCGGGCCTACCCCTGCCCCGGTCATCTCAACACTTGACCACTAAGGTGAGGAGCAGGCAGGCAGGTCTTGAGCCTGGTCTCAGACTTGGCCAAGCAAGCTGTCTCTGGGCTTTGGGCAGAACCTAGGGAGGGACTCAGGGCCACAGCCTGCAGGAGAGGTGTGGTAGGGATTTCTGCGCCCACCAGAACTGAGAACAAATAGGTATATGTCATTATTACCATATGTGATGACCCTGACTTCACCTTCTGGCCTAAGCGTTCTCTTCTGTAAAGTGGTGTGCAGTTTACAGAGTGGGCCCTGTCACTGACTACACGCAGAGGCATTAGGTGCTTACGCAGATGCCCACCCTACCACCCCTCGCCTCCCCCGCTTGTTAACCCCCTGGGGAACCTTTTCACCTCGAGCCCCTCCCCCTGCAGGCCATCCATGAGCGTATGAACTGCAAGGAGTATCAGGACGACCTGGCCCTGCGAGCGCAGAACGATGTTGCTGCCCGGCAGACGACGGAGATGCTGAAGGTGAGGCAGGGACAAGGCCAAGGGCTGGGGATTTGGGTTCTGGGGCAAGTCGGGGCGCGGGGGCTTCTCAGAAAGGGCTGTGTTCACACATCCCTGGACGTCCTGACCTCCCTCTGGCCATCATTCCCATCCAGGGATGGGACCTAGGCCAAGTGCACAGGTGGCAGCAGTGGGAAGAGTGGGTAGAGGGAGGAGACCCCAGGAGTGAAGGAGGCACTGGATGGAGCCCAGCCTGGTGGAGAAGCACGGCAAAGTGATTCCACGACTCCGGGGGTCACCGCTTTTTCCCTGCAGTCAGGAGGGGGCCAGGGGCAGGACTAGGCTGGGCAGCTGCGCCGGCCCCTGCCTGAGGTCAGCGCTTGCTGTTCCAGCTGATGCTGCAGCAGGGCGAGGCCATGCACTGCCCGCAGTGCCAGATCGTGGTGCAGAAGAAGGATGGCTGTGACTGGATCCGCTGCACCGTCTGCCACACTGAGATCTGCTGGGTCACCAAGGGCCCGCGCTGGGGTCCCGGGGTGAGTCCTTGGGGAGCGGAGGGCTCAGTAGTGGGGTGGGCAGGGCGCCCTTGTGGTGTCTGCCCTAGAGGAGGACTTGGAAAGCCACAGCCCGTGGGCCAGATCCAACCCAGCACCTGTGTACAGCTCCCGAGGTAAGAATGTTCTTTACATCTTGAAATGGTTGAAAAATATCAAAAGATGAATATTTCATGATGTGAAAATTATATGAAATCCAAATTTCAGTGTCCATAGATAAAGTCCTTTGGAGCAGAGCCGAGCTCATTTGTTTACATACTGTCTGTGGTTGCTTTTGCACTACAGAGCAGAGACCGTGTGGCCTGCCCAGCCTAAAATGACTGGCCCTTTGCAGAAAAGGTTTGCCCACCCCTGCCCTGGAGGACAGCGAGTAAAGGTTCAGTTTGGGGGCGAATCCCGGCTGGATTGATCCCGCTCTGGCACATACTGGCTTTTACTCCCCTCTCTGAGCCTTAGTTTCTTCCTCTGTGAAACGGGGACGATAGCAGGGCCTGTCTCAGGCTTCTTGTCAGAATCCAGTGAAAAAATGCAAGAGAAGTGCTTAGCTGAGAGCTTATCACATGGTGAGCACTGTGCAAATGGTAGCTGTCATTACGAGGGTTGTGTTCCTGGAATTGGGGCTCCTTGTTACATGTAGACTTTAAGATACATGGAGCCTGGGCACAGTGGCTCACACCTGTGATCCTAGCACTTTGGAAGGCCGAGGCAGGAGGATCCCTTGATGTCAGGAGTTTGAGCCCAGCCTGGGCAACATAGTGAGGACTTGTCTCTATAAAAAATAGATTAGCTGGGCACGGTGGCAGACACCTGTGGTCCCAGCTACTCAGAAGTCTGAGGCAGGAGGATCACTTGAGCCCAGGAGTTTGAGGTTGCAGTGAGCTATGATGACACCACTGCACTCTAGCTGAGGCAACAGAGCAAGACCCTGTCTCAAAAAAAAAAAAAAAATGGGAGAGTAAACTGCCCTCTTTCACACTGCCAACGTGCTGACCTATCCAGGATATGCAGAGTGGTCAAGTCCTTTCCCTGGGTCTAGGGGTGGGTAGACTGAGTGCTGTGGGAGCCCAGAAAAGGCCTCGGGCTGTCTCCATCAGGAAGCCGAGGCCAAGAAGGCTGTTCTTAGCAGGAGGACCTGCAAGGGCAGAGGCGCAGAGTGGGAGGGTGTGCACGGCTTTGGGAGCAGTCTTTTTGGTGCCCTGACATTCTCTTCTCTTCCTCCCATCCTCCAGGGCCCAGGAGACACCAGCGGAGGCTGCCGCTGCCGAGTGAATGGAATTCCTTGCCACCCAAGCTGTCAGAACTGCCACTGAGCTAAAGATGGCCAGGTCCCCACGCTGACCCAGTCCCACATCTGCAGGCTGTTGTGGGGGTGGGGCAGGGCTGGGCTTGAGGCTTTGGCTCCGATTTCTGGCCTGGGAGATGCCTTTGTGCTTGGTCAAGGCAGGGGCCCTGCAGAGGCCAGGGCCCCTGAGCTGCATGGACAGCCTCATTTGCCGTAGGAGTTGCAGGCCCCCCCCCCCACACTGTTGTCCACAGTCACATCTGTCCCAGTGCCTTTGTCCTTTCCCTGGGGCTCTCTGCAGCTCCCACCTCTGCCTGACCCCAGCCTTAAACACAGCCCCTGGCCAGAAGCACCGTGACTCCAGACTCCTCCCAACTGCCACCCTTGTCTGCTGCGCACCAAAGCACTCACAGCCGCCTCCTTTCTGCTGCTGGCTTTCTGGGGGGTGACTTTTCTCTGCCTTTGTGGTTGGAGGCCTGGCGCTTAGAACTCCTGCTAATCTGTTCCCAGCCACGAGGGAGAGCAGGTGGTTTAGAAAGCACAGCCCATCGTGTCTGGCTCTGCATCTCCCTCTCTGCTGCCCGTGTAAGCTAATTAAAATAGTTTTCCAGGAAGGGATGACTGTGATGTCCCTGAGAGGAAGTGAATGTCACGGGCTGGGACTCTACACATAGGCAGGATCCCAGGCTCTCTAGGAACCTGCACCAGGAAGTTGATCTTTGGCCCTTCAGTGGTAGAATGGGGCAGTGACAGAGCACTGGGATCCCTGTGCCACACTTGGCACCCCGTGCCTGACTTGCGGGGCAGGGATGCTCTTGGGTCAGCGTTAGGCTGGACAGGCGGAGTTTGCAGTGTGTCAATAGTCTGCAAAGAAGGGTTTGCAGATCAACATGGGCTTAAGGCGCGGGAGGGGCCAAGGCAGCAGCGACAGGCTGCCACTCCCTTTTGGCCTCTCAGTGAGCACCCAGGGTTGGAGGGCAGACAGTTCAGGAGCAGGGGAAGCTGCTGCAGTTGAGGGGTGAGGTGGTCCATCCTAATTTTAACATCTTGGGCCAGATGGCAAAGTACTGATACGGCAATATTAGTACCCACTCGCTGGGCTGGGATTAATAAAACATAGACCCAGGATGTCCACCCCATGACCCCCCTTTGACCTGTTGAGCTCTGGCGTTTGATGTGCACCATGTTGCCTGCACTGTTATGTGATCGTCACTATGGCGCGCAGCAGGTGTCTCTGCCATTCAAGGCCTCGACCCCAGGCCTCAGACACTGGGCTGGTGCTTTGCAGGGAAGGGCAGTGCCGCCCTGTCACTGGATGCTAAGACTCAAAAGAGTTGTCCCTGGTCACTGAACAGTGATATCAGAGACTGAGTGGACTGAGTGCCTTCCAGCTCTGCCAGCATTGGCTCAGGGCAACTGTTGTAGCTGATAGAGGCTACACCGGGCAGCCTCGCCAGCCCTGGGAGCAGAAAGGCTCAGGCCTGGGCAAGACCATTCCTTAGTGCCACAGGGAAGGTGAGTGGAAGCCCATTGCTCGGGATAAAGCGCAGCGGCCGCTGATGTGGGTAGAAAGCTGAGGACGGGCCCATGGCCTGTGCCAGGGCTAGCACAGGGCTTCCTCCAGCGTCTGGGGCTGGCATGAAAGACGCTCATTTCAAACACAGGAGGTGGGAGGCAAGCCCAGAACCCGGTCGCTCACAGGAAGCCTGGAGAAGATATCCAGGGAGTAGGGGCCACCAACGGGACAGACAGAGAAGGCAGGTCTGGGAAAGGGGAAACAAAGACAACCAGGCTGAGCCTCAGGTCCCATCGTAGCTTAGCTGGATTTGGCAAGAGCCGCAGGCCTATTCCTTTCAGGCAGTCCCTGGAGCGGCAAGGGCGCCCAAGTGCAGGGCTGGCCGAAGGTGTTTATTAATTAATAAACGTTCACCAAAATGTTAACACTGGCACAACTCCACAGTTTGTAAAGCATTTTCACAAACTCCATTTCATTAAACCCTCCATGTGGGATGGGCCTATCCCTGTTTTACTGTTAAGGACAAGTTCAAAGAGGCAGTGACTTGCAGATGCTCACATGGCCAGCAAGGAAGGGACACACCTGGTCCTCAGTCTCAGACCCAACAGGCCCCCAACAATTCTCTCCCCAAACCCAGCTTAGGTCATGGCTCGTACTCACCCCAAATTGCCCACAGTAGAGCGTGGCAACTCCTTTACACAGCCATCCCGCCCTGGTGCTGGCACCCCACTGATGTGGCCCACCACATCTCTCCACGGACCCCAAACCCCAGCCCTCCTGGGCTTTGCTGTCCCCAAAACTCTGACACTTGTTACTTGAGTGTTATTTTTACCTCAGCCTCGAATGCTGTGTGGTGGTTCCCAGCAGCACTTCTCCAGCTCTCTGACACCAGCTGGGCGTCCAACAATCCAATTCTGACACTTTCCACCTGGAGTTAGCCTCAAGTTCCACAGGGGCTCAGTCCCCCAAGACTGTCCCCACTTCAGATGGCAGCCACAGCACCCAGACTACCGCATTTCTGCCTGGCCAACTCCCAATTCAGGGTTCCCATGACCCCATCCACTCAGGTTCGATAATTTGCTGGAACGATTCACAGAACTCAGGGAGACGCGGTACTCATACTTACTGGTTTATCATAATGGATGCAATGCAGGAACAGCCAAGGGGAGGAGACGAACAGGGCAGGGTATGGGCGGCAACCCAGGCTCACCGGATCCCATTAAAGTTTTTAAAGAGCTATCCCCAGTGTTCCCCACTCCTAGGAGGTCAATACAGGGGGCCGAAAGTCCCCACTCTCTGATCACATGGTGTTTCTGGTGACAGCCCATCCTGAGGCTATCAAGGGTCCCACCTAAGTCACCTCATTAGTACCAACTCAGGTTGGATCAAAAGGCGACCATTAAAAATAACAGGAGAGATACTCCTAACACTCGGGAAATTCCAAGGGTTTTAGGAGCCCTGTGTCAAGGACCCTGGGACAAAGACCCAATATTTATTATACCACACAGACTAATTGTCAAAATTCGATCATTCTTTACATTCAACCATCGATGCCTAAGAAACTGCCCCAGAATTTGCTGCTCAAAATAAACTGCTCCTTCAAGTGCTCTTCAGCACTGTCTGGTGTGAGCTCCCAGAGGCAGGCAGTGTCCTGGCCAGCCGGGTGTACTCCACGGCCTGCAGGAGTGGCCTGTGGTGGAGGGACATGGTCAAGGAGCTGAGTGACGCCAGCACTCTGCTCTGCTCAGCACCCACTACCGGCAGCTGGGAACGTTGGAAAGCTTGGCAAGAACAGCTCTCAACAGCTCCTCTGTGGATGGAAATTACATGTGGCAGAAAAGTTGCATCAACATCCACATCCAGCTCTGGTTAGCTTCCAAATCCACACACCACCCCTAAAGCTAAAGGCATCCCCAGAATGGTGTGTGAAAAATAGCCAAGAGCATCCCAGACTAGTTCCCCGAACCACAGCGTCGACTGTGACAGAGCCTTTGAGTGTGGCAAAAACGTGAACACAAACTCTGCGCTCACTCGGCAACAGATTACTGTGACCAAACGTGGGGGTTTCTTCCCACACACCAAGTGACAATTCTGCAGTGGACACCAGCTGGGCGCCTTCCAACCCAACTAAATTCTGATGCTATTATGTACCTGGAGGCGGCCTCAGAAACCACAGGTTGAGGGCTCGGTCCCACAAGACTGCGCCCCCTCCCTTCCCACCAGTCGCACGCAAGTCCAGGCCTCCGGAAAGTCTGACCGACCAGCTTCAACTGGGATTCCCACGACTTCTGTCTTTGGCTGTGATTAATTTGCTACAGTGGCTCACATAACTCGAGGATAACACACTGGTTTATTACAAAGGATATTCTGAAGGATACAAATAAACAGCCAGCTGAAGAGACAATAGGGTGAGGTCTGCAAGGGTCCTGAGTGCAGAAGCTTCTGTCCCCATGGGGTTGGGTTGCACCCCTCCAGCACGCGGATGGTTCTTGTTCACTTTCCTGTCAGCCTGCTCACGTTCAGCTCTCTGGAAGCTTCCCAAACCCTGTCCTCTTGGGCCTTTCATGGAGATTTCACTGGATAGGCATAACTGAAGCATGGGCAACTGTGCTGAAATGTGACTGGACAAAAAGGATATGATCTAGTACCAACAGACTGGGGACGCCCAGCAAGGCGTCTGTTCAGATTCTCCGCGGCCTCTGTGCAGCATTCCTTCCTCCTAGGCATGGGGCCCTCGAGGGAAAGAGGGTCTTATGACCCACAATGGGATCAGGGTCTTGCCTTGGGCAGGTGAAAGGAGGCCACGAGAAGATGAGAGCAAGATTCTGTTTTCTGAGGCCTGCAGCGCCCCAACATTCTAACACAGGCTATGAGAGTTATGATCCAGAATATGGACAAAACCCGATACGTACATACCTCATACTCTCACAGGGCCCCAGGCAGCAGCTGGAGTGTGTAGACCATACTTCTTGCAGCTGAAATAGAAAGAGCATGACTGCAGGCACTGCCCGGGTCTCCTGCAAGTCAGGGCCAAGCAGGAGTGCACGGGTCCCGGGCCAGGGGTGGAAGGTGGGGAGCCTCCAGGCCAGATGTCTAAGACCAGAGTCCACTCCCAAAAAGTGGTGCGCAAGGACAGAATGACGGAAGAGGTGATCGGTAACCACATATGGCTGTTTATTTCATACAGGGCTCTGTACAAAATATTTACACGTATTCTTTACAGAATAAGTAAACCACCTGAAGGTAAGTAGATAATGCTTTCTTCTCAATGGCAGGGGAGAATCCTGATGTCAGCAAAGCTATAAAGCAAACTTTTTCCTTCTTAAGCCACAACATAAGCAAATGCCACTTGCTTCCTGGGACCCAAAACGCTATGGCCTTAGGACCCGTCACATGCGTCTCCTTTCCTCCTTCCCATCAATTCCGTCGCTGTTTGCAAACAGGTCTGAGTGCTGTGGCAGGAGGGGCAGTGCCGCTGCCACTGAAATGGTGGCAAGAGGACGGATCTGCTGTGGGAGACCACGGAACACTCACCACATCACCACCTCTGGATCCTGGAATAACTTCCTTTGTCCCGATGAGCTCACCACTTTCTAAATTAATCCATCTACATCACATTCCGCCCAGGCGGGGCTTTGCCGTGAGAATGGACCATCACTTTGAGCTTTTTTTGGTTTTAAAGTGCTTAGTGTAACTCAGCACAGACACCCCCTAACTGCTCTGGGCTTGCTGGCAGCCTGGCATGTGGAACGCCTCCACCCTGCACGCAGCGGGCGTGTGGGAGGATGTGGAGGTCTGGACACAGTGGGTGGAGTGCTTCTGGCATGTTCACTTTAAGCAAACACCTGCCAAGAGAGAACAGTGCCCAGGAAAGACCAGGAAAACAAAAGTACGTGGCTGCTTCACTACATGGCCAAATTCTTTAAAGCAGCAAAAGGCACTTTTTTTCCAAGCCAGAGTTAATTGGAAAAAACGCTGGCTTTGCTTACAGGAAAGCTGTCCCAGAAGAACAAGTAGTCGCCCATGCTCCTTGAGGCCCGGAGAGTCCTTGGGGAAGCTTGGGGCAGGGCGCCAGCTGTTCCAGGTTCCTGCCAAGCTCTTCGGGCTATAGTTTGTCCCTTTCTGGGTGCCAGCAAGTTTCCAGTGACATTTCCAACCAGGTGGGAGAGACCAGCAGTTGAGATAAATCAGACCCAAAAAACAATGCCAAGGCAGTGAGTGGGTACCTATTTGTGAATAGGAGGGTGATTTGAGGAAAACAGGAAGGAAGGAAAGCTAGTCGGAAACTGGGCACTTTGGAAGTGCAGGGCTCTTTACAAAACAGTAACTCTGGCTAAAGCAAAATGTTAAACAATTGAGTAGAAAGTAAACTTCAGGATCTTAGAAGCTCATCCTTCTGATGAGAACTTTTTTTCCATGAAGGAACTATTATTTTTAAAATGAGGGTGCTTTACATGTTGGGTGTATATAATTCTAAAAATAGTAATAAAAGTATCTTTTATGAGCAATGTCAAAGAATAGGGAGAGAACAGGAAGGAAAAAAAGGCAGGCAAAACCAGTCTAGGTCCAGGACCTAAAAACCTACATTCCCTCCTGCTTGACTGGAAATGCCCATGCAATTTCTAGGCTGCACATGGGTAGGATTTAACTGGTAACCTAGTTCACATCTGTCTCTTTGATTTCTGACCAGCTAACGAAGCCGCTCGTAAGAGGGGCCAATCGTGTTCCCAGGCTAGAGTCCTCTGCCATCTTGTTTTCATGCCAAAGCCTGGCTTCTGCAGTGGCAGCCCCTAGCTTCTCAGTCCACGTGAAGCAGACAGAACAGGGGCGGCAAAGAGGGCATCCCATGGTCCAGTAAACTTTCTACTGGGAGGCCAGGAGGTTCCCCAGTCACCAGGGTAGCCCTGGCCCAGCAGGTTCCAAAGGCAGCTGGGACCTAAAGAAACCCATTTCCTCCAACACATGGGGAGGTGGCAGAGAGCCCACTCAGCAGCCCACAGGGAGGGGAATAATCAAATTCTGTGCCCAGGCCCCCAAGTGCCTTGGTGTCAGGCAGGCTCTGCTACTGGCCTCTGAAGCAAAGGCAAACATGGACAGGCAGGGAAGGGTGGCAGGAATAGAAAACCCTTGACAGAAACCCTTTTAATAAAGGAAATTCCACCTCCTCCCAATCCTTCCATGGAAGGGTGAGACCTTAATGTAATGAATGTGTCTTCTCCGGCTTTCACGGAAACAGCTGCAGCTGAAACTTAGGGGCCCACTCCAGGGCACTTTTCACCACGGCCAGGGCAGCCGCTCCAAGTGCCACCGTCAGCCCCATCACTGCCAGTTTCACAAAGCGGTTGGTCCTTGGTTTGGTCAGGACATCTTTTGTTCGATCCTCAGACCGCAGAAGTCCCCGAAACCGCTGCCGCAGCACCATGTCAGGCCTCTGCTGGGCTGATGCCAGCTCAAAGTCTTTGAAGGTAGAGGCTGCGGTTCTGCAGGGGAAGGAGATAGAAGAAAACGGTATGAAAGAAGAGCAGGAAAGAAAAACTATACAAAACAGGCTCAGGGTAGAGCTAACTATTGCTCAGAAGCTTCTCTTGATAAAGACCAATGAGTCCACAGAGGGATTCCACTGGCCTAGGCTTAGGTCTCTGAAACATGCCCTTAGCCCTGTGCCCCACCAGGGTCCCCACCTCACTTCTGCTCGTCCACAACCATCCCAGCTTAACCACTGCCCCAGCCTCACTCACCTCTCAGCTTGCTGTTGGGCAGCTGCCGCCCGAGCAAGTTCGGACGGGGGAAACTGAACAAAGAGGTCTCCTGCTCTGCTGATCAGTGTCTCGTAGGGCAGGTCCTGAGGGATCTGGGACAACAGGTGGTGAACCGAGGCCATGTCACAGTCACAGTCCAGGACTTCTTGCTCACGATGCAAAACAATCTGCAGGTAGGGAGGAAGGCCTTGCATCAGAGAGCAGGCACACAGGGCATGGGCCACTCCCACTCCGTTCTCCTTAGAGATGAATTTAGATTGGTAACAGACAGGGCTCAGCCCAAATGCTCGACAAACTCTTGCATCCACTGAGGAAGTAATAATGTACACATTCTCAGAGCTGTTCCTACTGGTCTGGCCCTTCCTGCTAGAGGTGAACTTCCACCCCATGATGTGAAAGGCTGACAAATTACAATCTAAGTCCTTCCAGGCACATTTGCTCAGATGTCTCTCAAAGTCTTGAAAGAAATGAAGGTGATTCTTTTAGGAGTAAGAAAAGGAGAGGGATTATTGGGAGATTCCTAGAGCTCTAGCACAGAAGAAATAGTCCAAAATAGTAGAAATAATGCTCTCACTCCCTTTCAACATCTTCCTTCTGACTGCTGGTCCACAAATCCACAGCTGCGGAAAGGACCGGTGACCAGTGATGAACTTCCCTGAGTCTCCACCTTCACTCCCTCATTCAGGCCCTTCGAATAACTGGGGTCCCTAACCTCTACCACAAGCCACCTCACTTTTCCATCGTAACACTAGGTCTCTTCTTTTCCTAAACAGTTTGTACTAGTGACTGCTTCCCAAACTGTGTTCATCAGCTGAACATCTTCCAGATGTCAACAGGAACCCTGACAATTCACAATGTACAGTAACATTTTATTTTATTTATTTTTATTTTTTTGAGGGAGAGTCTCACTCTGTTGCCAAGGCTAGAGTGCCATGGTGTCAGACTAGCTCACAGCAACCTCAAACTCCTGGGCTGAAGCAATCCTCCTGCCTCAGCCTCCTGAGTAGCTGGGACAACAGGCATGTGCCACCATACCTGGCTAATTTTTTCTATATGTTTTTAGTTGTTCGGCCAATTTCTATTTTTAGTAGAGATGGGGGTCTTGCTCTTGCTCAGGCAAGTCTTGAACTCCTGATGTCAAGCGATCCTCCCGCCTCGGCCTCCCAGAGTGCTAGGATTACAGGTGCGAGCCACCGCGCCCGGCCCACGGTAGCATTTTAAAGGTTCAGAAAAGTCATACAGCAAATAAATCTGTTTAACTGTTAAACTTCGTTTAATCAGCATTTCCCAACTTATTTTTTTTTTTTCATGACACCCTCTTAACATTGCCCAGAACGGTGTCCAGGGACACTAGACTGGGAAATGTTGTCTTTGTCTCTTTCTGTAGTCACCAGGTTTCCCTGCACGGATAACAGCCAAGCCGGGACAGGTGATAGTGAGCCTAATTGCTGGCTCATGGCCTGTACCTACCACAGCTGCAAAGTAAATGGGCATCAGGGGGTGGCAGGCCAGGAAGAAGTCGTATAACCGCACGACGTGCCTGAAGTCAGACAGGACATGCCCAAACCAGGTGATGAGCCAGCTGAGGGCAAAGATGGTCCCCACCTCAGCACTAGGAGCAAAGGAAATCCAGACGTTAGGTTCCCTGCTGGTCACCCCTTCCCTCGCTCTGGGCCTTCTTTGTCCTCAGTGCTGGTGAGAAGGAAGCATCTGGGAAACATGCTTTCTGAAAACCTCGGCCACCTAGGAATTCGGCATCTTCTCCTCACAAAATACAAAGTCTTTAAAATGTCCCATGACTCTAATACCACACAGGGTCCTGGCTGCCTTGCCTCACTGAGTGCTCTCCTAATGGCCAACATATGTCAATGACAGGAACAAGAAGCAGTTGTTTTCAAAGAACTGCGGTTTTCCTTCTGAGAAAGTCTTACCCTTTTTAGGGGCACAGGCACAAATTTCCAGGTTTGAAAACATGACTATGTTAATTTTCAGTTAACACGAGACTACTGAAATGTCTTAAGACATAGCCATTATCAAAAAAAAAAAAAAAGAAGTGAGGCAAGAATACATTTCCAACTAAACAGAGGAGAAAAAAAAAGTCATGAGATTTGCAAAGAAATATTTCTTCTCTTTGGTACTTGGGAAATAAAACAACCCACAGATGACCTTGTCCTTCTCGCCTCTAGATTCCACAGGACTCTGCACCTGTCTTGTGGCAATAGCCTCGAAGTCTACCCTGGCGTACTTACCTTATCCACCTCTCCCCACCTGATGTAAACTCCTCGAGGCATGGCTATGTGTCACCCTTGTATCCCCCAAAGAGCACAGCACCCAAAAGACTGTACATAACCAAATTACTCAGGTCACTGGTGACTGGAAAGAACAACTTGGAAGAACTTGACACTAATCCACATAAGATGATAATACAATTGAGCTAGACTGATGAGGAAGAAACAAAAGCTGGGAGTGAGTGTAAAGTGTGAGGGTGTGTGTGTGTGTACACATAAATGTAGACACATACATACCTCTGCATGAAGTCATGGAGTTCTGGATTCACCCGGTCAATGATGGGCATCAGATAGTTTAGTATATGCTTGGTGTTGTCCATTGTTGGATCCATAAAATCCCTGCAGGGAGCCAATTCAATGAGATTGGTCAGACCAAACACTTAAGTCAGGGCTGGAGGGTGAAGTAGGCTCAGACTATTGAAAAAACTGACTAGAAAATGGGCCAATGCAGTTATCCCAGAAGTGATACCCATCCTCTTATGTCCCTCTGTACTGGTACCTGAGGTGGTGGGTAGATAATTTTTCTACCAGGGATGTTGCCAGCCTCTCGCCTACCACCAGCAGAAATGTGACCACGATGTCATGGTAGCCCTGGTAGTAGTGCAACTGAGGGTTGCGTTCCAAGATGAGGAGGATGATGTCGATCAGTTCTTCCTGGAGCCCTTCTCTCTGTTCATCCGGCATGCCTGGGGAAAGGAGGGGAGAGAAGATGCATGTGAACATGGCAAGCAGCCTCGTGACAAGGTTAGGAAGAAGGCCAGCAATGGATTTTCAAAGATAGTGTTCAATGTAAGAAAACGAATTACAAACCATTTGGCAACACATATCAAGATCCACACACTGTTGATACCACCTGGCACACGGGAAGGAGCCAGCCACCAGCAACCTTACAGTGGGGGAACCTGGAGACACCAACTTAACCAAATCATCACAGTTATAACCAAGTCATCACAGTTAATATCGCTGGTAAGGGGATATGGGCAGCATGTGCCTCCTCATGTGACACACTGACGAGAGCTCAGCATCATGTCTGCGGAATTTCTATCAACAGTGCATAACCCTGAATCCCTAATAAGGAAATACCAGATAATCCCAAAGAAAGGGAAATTTAACAAAACAACTGGCCTGTCATAAAATACAAAGGAACTGTTTCAGATTAAAGGAGGCTAAAGAGCTATGATGATTAAATGAGAAATGTATGAATTTGTATTTTCTTTTCCTATAAAGGACACTACTAGGATAAATGGTGAAATCTGAATAAAATCTATGAATTAATTATATAACAGTATTTTTCAATGCTGTTACTCATTCTGATAAGTGTACTGTGATTATGTAAGAGGCTTATTTTTAGAAAATACATCCTGAAATATTTAGGGGGCAAAAGGGTACCAATTTATTCTTAAATATTTAGTTCATAAAAAAATTTATACATGTGTGTACGGAGAAAGAAAGAGAGCAGCAGACATAGTAAAATGTTAACACACAAGGAAATCTGTGTAAAAGGTATCTGGGGAATTCTTTGTCCTATTTTTGCAACTTTTTGGTAAATATGAAATTATACAAAAATAAAAAATTTGCCAGGCACAGTGGCTCATGCCTGTAATACCAGCACTTTGGAAGGCCAAAATGGGAGGATAGCTCAAGGCCAGGAGTTCAAGACCAGCCTGGGCAACACTAGACCCAATCTCTACAAAAAATAAAATTAGCCAGGCATGATGGTACACACTTGTAGTTCTAGCTACTTGGGAGGCTGAGACAGGAGGATGGCTTGAGCCCAGATGTTCGAGGTTGCAGTGAGCTATACGCCACTGCACTGTATCCTGGGCAACAGAGTGAGACTCTGTCTCAAAAAACAAAACAAAAAACCAAAAAAGGAAAAATAAGTAATGAGAGTAAAAAATAAACCTTGTTTGAACTTTTTCACTGTAAGAGTGGGCAACCAAGCCCAGAAGAACATGACTGGGAAAAGAATATGAGGCCACATGGAAAGTTCAGACTACAGAAAGGATATCATGGACTTTACATAAATGGAAGAGGAATAAAAGGTTCAGAGGGAAAACTGGTTACCTAAGGGAAAAAAATGGGAGGTATCTGTCTTGTGTGTGATGTCACGCAAACCAGTGGGATAGCAAAAAGGGACAGGACTATGGTATGCTTTTATCAAAACAAAGTTGGCAAACTACTGGGAATCACAAGAGCCTCTCCAGGGAGCAAGCATCAAGCAGGAAAGAAGACCCTTCACCAGACAAGTCTAAGCCAGGGCATGGTTTCAGACGAGTGAAGCAATAGGTTTAGAGACGCTCATTCACTTTAGCAATTCTCTCTTCACAGACCAAAAGGTGGAGTTGCCAGGGGAAGAGAAATAGGTCATACATGTGAAGTTTGTTGCCCAGCTTTTTTTCGTTGTGAAAATGGAAATAGTCAGTCTTCTCTTTCTTCCTGGGAATGGGGAGGCAATTTTAGGAATACATTCTTTAAACATGCGGGGAATGGCCTCTTTTCCAGTCCAAGGGATCCTATATATGTATATGCAAGGTATCACTATTTATAAACCTAATTAAATGAAGATATTAATAGTTCTTGTTAGTGCCCAATTACAAACCAATCTGCTCTCTAAAGCCAACTGATGGCTCTACCAATCCCTGTGAACACCCTTCTGTGGCTTAAAGAAAAACCAAAACCAAAAAACCTCTTCTCTCATTCACCACCTCTAGGCCAAGAGAAGTTATCTTTGGTTCAGGCTTTCACAGTGGGGGTCTGAAAGTGACCAGATAACAAAAGAATGACTCAGCAAATTGGGAGTACTAAAGGCCCTGGAGGAGGCGGGTCCTGCAATGTTAGGTCACACTGTATGCTAGGATGAAAATTTCCCAGGCCTGGCAAGCATCACCACAAGAAAGTGCATGTGAGACAGAAAGTCTCATTCCAAATACGGCAAAACTAGAAGAGCTTCTTACCAGGAGGGAACCGCCGTAAAGACCGCCTGACGTCCAGCAGCACTTGCTGGTAGTCCTTGCTCATCTGGCGTAGGTCCTTCCCTATTGGAAGAAAAAGAGTATGTTACTGCAGGGATGTCTGAGAAGCCAGTTCAGAAGCAAATGTTCTAGGATGACATCAACAGCCTGGGGACCCATGTCAGCTTTTTCCTGAAGAGGACATGACTCAAGATATGACATCTGGAAGGAAATCCCTAGTTTAGTTCCAAACACATGCTGGTTCCTGCAAGTCACGAGGATCACAGGAGGAGGGGACAGACTGCCCAGAGGCAATGTCGTGAGGTGGGGAGAACAGCACAGACCAGGGGCCTGACGAGGCTGCGACTATGCGGCTGCGACTATGCATCGCTGGGGAACTGCCCTGAATTTCCATGTCCACAGCTGCAAAATGTAGCTCCCCATATGTATCTCTCGGGTTGCTACAAGAATCAAATATTAGAACATGTGGAGAAAGGCAAAATAAAATAAAATAAAATCATGAATGTGGAAACCACAGACTACTGAAAAAAATCATAACATCTGTAAAATTGTGGGAGCACTAAGCAGTTCAGAAAGGAGTATTAAGACAGAGTCATATAAAGAAGAATCTAACATCTCTTGACCCTGAAATCTAAAACTAAGACACTGTAAACAGGAGACAATACTTGTGTTTGGCTGACAAGCCCAATACAGTGTGGAAGTAAGGAGGCAGTCTCTAGCTATTGTATATACATAACAAGCATACATTTTCCTGAAGCCAAACCAAGTGCTATATAATAAGCATACATTTCCCTCACAACCCAAATCAAAAGCTATCAGACGAGGCTGTGCAATACTTCCTCACACACAGACTTCACCTTATAAAAAGACATGGGCAGTCTGGAATCTGATAGAAGAACATCATCTCAGGATTGAGAGTATGAATATGGCAATGCTTTGCCTTCCAACAAAAAGCTGACTGCTCTGAGACAGCCAGTTCCAAGGATAGTAACAAGCGGCAACTCAACACCTACTCAGCGGCACCTTGACATTGTGAACTTTTTAGTGGCAGAGGTCCCATTTTAATCATCTCCCGCACCTGGCACACAAGTGGAGCCCAACTAATATTTACCCAATGAATCAAAGAATCCTCGGCACTCGGCATTTTGCCACAATAGCAGGAAAGCAATAAAGTAAATGAATTAAGTGAATGAAAAACAAAGTGGATTCACTGTTCTATACTACTTTCTTCTGTATTTTGAACTGTACTCCAAGGAACTCCTTCTATTATATGCGCCTTGCAAATTAGTCAGGTAACAGCTCTTCATAGAATTACAGAATTTCAGAACTCCAAAAGATCAAAGTTTTTCCCAATAAAAAGAGTTGTTTTTTTTTTTTGTTTTGAGACAGAGTCTTACTCTGTTGCCCGGGCTAGAGTGAGTGCTGTGGCGTCAGCCTAGCTCACAGCAGCCTCAAACTCCTGGGCTCAAGCAATCCTCCTGCCTCAGCCTCCCGAGTAGCTGGGAC
>NW_012136303.1:5011332-5037404 GCF_000956105.1 Propithecus coquereli
TTTTTTAGAGACAGTGTGTTGCTATGCTGCCCATGCTGGCCTCAAACTCCTGGGCTTGAGTGATCCTCCCACCTAAGCATCCCAAATAGCTGGGACTGCAGGTACAAACCACCACACCCAGCTTCTTCTTGTTTTTTTAAGGGCCATAAAGGTATTCTCCCTCCCCATAGTCCAGTGTTCCTCAAAACGTAGTTCATCTGCACCAGAATCAGCTGGGATGCTTATTAAAATGTAGATTCCTACATCCCACCTCCAACCAAGTGAGTCTAGACTAGAATATGAATTTTTAATAATCTCTCCTATCTAGCCAATATTTTAATTCCTAATAAAAGCTCATTCCATTTTTGAAAAAAATTCTACTTATCAGTTTTGGCCTTATTTTCAGAGTGGGCCCGAGCGTTTCCTAAAATGCTTTAGATTTACTCATCCACTCTTGGTTTGAAACGAGCATAAAAGTCAAAGATCCTGAAATTCTTTTCTCCCTGTCTCTTAGGTAAGGTCTCCCCCAACCCCACCCTCACTCCATTACCTGATATAGGAGGTGGCTCACTGGTGTTGACATTGAGGAGCTCGGGCCACACTTTCCTTCTGATCTCATCAGTCAGGAGTCCTCCTTCACTGATAGCCATGCGTCTAAGGGCAGCCACGTCAGTAGGATCACTGTTCAGAGCTTGGTGTATCTCTGCCACTTTCTTTTTCCTTTTGGCATTAAAGTCTGTAACAAAATGTAGGGGGAAGCATTAAGCACACATTCAGTGCATGTATATTTTCTGCTTAGAGCTCATTCCCCTTTTTGGTTTGAGGTACAGGTAAGTATCTCCTTTCAGAAAGCCAGCTCTGAGATCACCTGCTGGCATAAAGTCCACAGCCAGATGCACTAGCATCAGGCCCAGTCCACTGAACCTCATGGGGGATAGGGGTGGAGAACTAATTATAAAATAGATTTAAAATAGCCTATTTTTAAACAAGATAATCTCCTTCTACAGGTCTAAACCAAAGATCACAGGCACAGACCAGGAACAATATGTTTTTGTTTGTTTCTTAAAAAGCCAGTCAAATTTAACAGTGGGGGGTTGTATACCAACTTTAGTGACACTAATGTTAATAAGTTCTGATAACCCACTACCATCGGACCAGCCACCCTATGTTGTTTTTTTTTTAAAAAAACAAATGATGTAGTGAAAAAAGGGGCATGTTAAAATCAGACAGACCCTCGTTCACATCCTGGCTCTGCCGCTTATCTATTCTACAACCTTGGGCAGATTACTTCACCTTTCTGGGCCTCTGGATTGACATCCTCTTGTCAGGATAGTTACCACAGTGCACAGTAGATATTTACTGAAAACGAAATCTCTCAGACAGCCTAGATTTTTAAAATCAACCTACAAGATATTTGATTAGCACATAATGTGCAAAGCACTAAGGAGTTTTGTGTGTAGTATCGGCCTCTCTTACCAGCCACACTGAAAACCAAGTACCCTTTGATGCTCTTTTTTTTTTTTTAACTCCCCCTTGGCCCAGCTGAGATGACATTCTGCTTTTGAAAATATCTCTATGTTATTCTGATGTTTCTGATATACTATTATAAGTGACAAGCAAGGAATTAAATCATAATAAATGCTCAGTAAATTCAGGCATATCTAGCAGTTAGTGTCAACATTTTCTTAAAAGAATGCCTATTCATTTTTAATACCCAAACTTCACAGAGCATATGTATCTCTTACTGTAACACTTTTTTGCTGCTGTTTATATAGGAAAAATGTACATGTATATCACCAAAATTTAACACTACACTGAAAACAAAACCACGCAGAAAAGTCTCCAGTTACATGCTAACGCAACTGGTAAAATGTCAGAATAACATAGAGATATTTTCAAAAGCAGAGTGTCATCTCAGCTAGGCCAAGGGGGAGTTAAAAAAAAAAAAGAGTGTCAAAGGGTACTTGGTTTTCAGTGTGGCTGGTAAGAGAGGCCGATACTGCACACAAAAGCACTGTTTCTTAACAACCATATTAATTACTGGTGATCAGGAAGTAATGTTTTAAGCATCTTTCATCTTTATGGGATAGTCTGTTATTCACATGCATTTTATTGTGCTTAAATTACTTTTTAGGGCTGGTCTGAGAGCAGTGGTGTTTATAACTGATGGATCAAACCAGTTACAGATTTCTTTTTTCCTTCTCCACTCCCATTGCTTCACTTGATTAGCCTTAAAAAAAAATTAAAAATAAATTACTTTTTTAGGAAATTGGTTGGGAGCTTGTGGTTGACATCTATCATATTATAATCTTTCTATTTAAAATAATGGAGTAACAGGCTCTTAGCGCTTTCATGCAGAATATCTACTTTCAGGAATGGCTTGCTGAAGTTAAATGGATGATGCCTGTATTTAGATTCTTTCTGGTTGCCTGAACCACTCTGAAAATAAGCCAAAAACACAAGAAAAGTTAAACAAGACAACACAAAATGTCACAAGGCAGTACACTATATATAATTGCCAAAAAAAGGTGTGCAGACAATAAAGGCCAAGAGCTCAAAGAGACCGCGCAGGTCAAGGTCAGCCTAGTCTGAGAAGTGCACCTTAGAAAGGAAGGGGAGCAAAACTGTATGGAATCGACACCAGCAAGCTCTGTGGGGAAAAAGAAAAGCCTGCTCCCTCCACTCTGCTGGAAGCTGGACAGGGCGAGGCCCCTGTAGAGTAGTGCACAGTATTCTAGCTTTCTTCCTCTTTTCTCTGTATATTGGGCTCTGAGAGTACACTATGTATCTCTATGTGAATATGGAGTTAGCATTTACCAACATATATCTGTCTACTCTTTCTTGTTTAAAAAACAAACAAACAAAAAGCCAAACTATTTATTTATTTATTTGCCCTAGATGTGCTAAGAGGAAGGAAAAAAAAAACTTTAAAAATGGGGTTATAGAAGGTGAGCAAAGGGTGGGCTTGAGATGTGTGGGTGGGTTAAGTGGCTATTTTGACAACATGTCTTCTTTGGCATGTTTGTTTTTGATGTTCAACAGACATCCTTGCAGTTTAAGATGACATTTTTAAAATAATTCTCTAATGATGACTTGAGCCCCACCACTTGATGGGAGAATCAGCAGAACCTGTTGGATCTTATTTAGAATTGAATTCTCTGTTGTCTTTTTGTTACAGGGAAAGGAAAGATGATGCTCAGCTTTAACTTTTAAAAGTGTACCAGGCCGGGCGTGGTGGCTCACGCCTGTAATCCTAGCTCTCTGGGAGGCCGAGGCGGGCGGATTGTTTTGAGTTCAGGAGTTCGAAACCAGCCTGAGCAAGAGCGAGACCCCGTCTCTACTAAAAATAGAAAGAAATTAATTGGACAACTAAAAATATATAGAAAAAATAGCTGGGCATGGTGGCACATGCCTGTAGTCCCAGCTACTCGGGAGGCTGAAGCAGGAGGATCGCTTGAGCCCAGGAGTTTGAGGTTGCTGTGAGCGAGGATGACACCACGGCACTCTAGCCTGGGCAACACAGTGAGACTCTCTCAAAAAAAAAAAAAAAAAAAGTGTACCAGTTATTTTGTTACAATAAAATTAAATGTGCACACACATACACACACAAAGAAGGGAAAGTATAGAATGGAAGAAAGGCTGGGAAATAGCAACATATGGTCCTTTCATTTGACAGTAAATAAACTTATTAAAAAATATTTATGTAGTATATACTGGGTGCAAGGCAGTGAAGTTAATGTAAAGTGGAAGATAATACCAGAGGTAGGTTAGGCTTTAGAGGGTCTCACATCAGACGACATATATTAGGTTTTAGAAGGGACACAAAGAAGCTTTCCTCAGCAATGTTCTATCCTGAGACAACAGTCTACAAACTGTTTCCATGACAAAGCTGCACATTATTAACACAAGTGAAAGTTGGTACTAATAGCCCTGGTGACCTGCCTATGAGAGCTGTGACATATAAACCATATGAACACAGGCACCAACGGCTTTGGAGTAACATGCAATTGGAGGTGCAGACAGGAAAATAATACAAGTGACTTTTCACCCAGGTAAACCTGTCCTCCTGGCTAGACTGTTGTTGTTTTCCCTGGTAAGCTAGTAGGGTGACCCTTTGTTCTCGTTTGTCTAAGATCTTCCTGGTTTACAGGTTTACACCTATAGTCCTCGCGTAATTGTTCTAGCAAACCCTTCTTCCTACTCCTTGCATTCTCAAAAATGTCCCAGTTTGGATGACAAATTAAATGATTACTCTATGTAGAGATCATGAAAAATCAAGCTTCCAATTCCCTCTGTCAGCACAGCACCTAAGTAGTCAAATGTTTATTAGGTGTGTCAAGCTCTTGGCTCAGGTCTGTCCTTCCATCCATCCACCTGCCCATTTGCCATCCATCATTCATTCGTTGGTCCATCAATTTAATGAGTGGCTACTTGTACCAAACACTGTTCTGGGATAAAAAACTGAGTAACTCCTAGCCCTTGAGGGGCTCACAGTAGGGAGGGACACAATTATTACTTTATAATCAAATCATGAAGGATTATGAAAATCCAGAGGAAAGAATGAGGCCAGGCACAGTGGCTCACACTTGTAATCCCAGCACTCTGGGGGCCGAGGCGGGAGGATTGTTTGAGGTCAGGAGTTCGAGACCAGCCTGAGCAAGAGTGTCACCCCATCTCTACCAAAATTATTATAGAAAAAATTAGCTGCGTGTTGTGGCACATGCCTGTAGACCTCGCTATTCAGGTGGCTGAGGCAGGAGGATCATCTGAACCCAGGAGTTTGAGGATGCAGTAAGCTATGACACTACTGCACTCTACCCGGGGTGACAGAGTGAAACTCTGTCTCAAAAACAAAAACAAAAAAAAACAAGAATGACAACTTCTAAAGCAGTCAGGAAAGCCTTTACCAAGAATATATTCTGGTACCCCTTCTTAAAGAAAACTTTGCAGAGGGAAGTCTGTGTTGAAGGGAAAGTGTTTCAGGCAGAGAAAACAGTATGTGTAAAGAGCTCGTCACATGAAAGAAATGCCATGTCTAGGAAACACAGAGTTCTGCGAAGCTGGAGTGTCAGGTAAAGGACTGCAGTAAATGAGGCTAGTAAAAAGAGTCTGGGCTGGGTTCACCCTGCAAAGGAGTCTGGGTTTTATCCTGCATTCAACAGGAAGACAGGGAGGGATTTTCCTTTAGGCTTAGGGTCATCCTTTGGAAAACGGGTTTTTATGTTTTCAAGGAGTGGTCACAGATGTGCAGGAAAGAAAAGACTTTTTATATAACATAGGCTGAGGCAAAATATGAGCAGGAATTGAATTAATTTAAACACAGGAAAAAAACTAACAGATATTTAAATTTTTTTTTTTTAGATAGCATCTCACTCTGTTGCCCAGGCTAGAGAACAGTGGTGTCATAGCTCACTGCAACCTCAAACTCCTGGGCTCAAGTGATCCTCCTGGCTCAGCCTCCCAAGTAGTTGGGACTACAGGTGTACGCCACCATGCCCAGCTAATTTTTTAAATTTTTTGTAGAGACAGGGTCTTCCTAAGTTGTCCAGGCTGGTCTCAAACTCCTGGCCTCAAGGGATCCTCCCACCTCGGCCTCCCAAAGTGCTGGGATTACAGGTGTGAGCCACCCCATCTGGCCAATTTTTTCCCTTTTAACTTGGGAATACTCTTGCATTTTTCACACATCACAAATTAAGAGCACTTAAATAGCAATACTGAATACTGCTTGAGGGAAGCCAACATTCAGAAATCTTTTTAACCTATTTGCTAAGAGTATGGAAAGCTTTCCTCAATTTGTTTAAACATACATACACCCTACCCCTCTTTCCAAGTAATTCAGCAATCTGGGGGAAAGGAAAACCGCTGCTTGTATGTATCTTTTTTTTTCCCCGAGACAGAGTCTCACTCTGTTGCCCGGGCTAGAGAGCCCTGGTGTCAGCCTACCTCACAGTAACCTCAAACTCCTGGGCTCAAGCGATCCTCCTGCCTCAGCCTCCCGAGTATGCTGGGACTACAGGCATGCACCACCATGTCTGGCTAATTTTTTCTATATATTTTTAGTTGTCCAGCTAATTTCTTTTCTATTTTTTTTTAGCAGAGATGGGATCTCGCTCTTGTTCAGGCTGGTCTTGAACTCTTGAGCTCAAACGCCTCGGCCTCCTGGAGTGCTAGGTGCTTGTATGTATCTGGAGAAAAAGAACACTGTCTGTAACCAGCTGGATTACCATGAGGTTTTAGCAAATATTCGCCAGAATGTTAATTAATTCTGAACTCAAACTATACCTCCAATACTTATTTCTCTTATGACTCTTTTCCAATTCTATTTTAATCCTGCATTTCAAAATTTACTATCTTCTCATTTTTGGCACTCTGTGGGAACTCAATAAATATGTGCAGAATAGAATAAGTGATTTAGTTTAGTTATTGTTCCTCTGGATAAACTGGCCTATAGTAAATGGCATTGTTTTTCCCATACTACTGTTAAGACTATGATCATGGTAGAACTCTAAATAGACCTACAGACTGTTTGGCTTGTTTCTAAAGCTACTAGTGCTTCCCAGAGTAGAAAGCTGCTCCAATGTGGATTTTAGCTGCTATCTGTTCGGGCCCCAATACCACCTCCCTCAACCCCATATTCTAGTGATTAAATGTTAGTGGCAGATGAGGAAGGCCATCCCTACAAATACTTTATTGTGCCTAATGTAGGCTCTCATTGTGACATAAAAAGGGAAGAGAAAATGGAAAACTAGAGACGTATAAATAAGTAAGCTAGAGACGTATAAATTACAGAGTGAGAAGGTCAACTGTTAGACTTACACAGTGAGGGAGAAAAGGTTAGCGGAGTCTTCACTGAACAACTAATTCACACACATCCTATCTATCTCAGAAA
This sequence comes from Propithecus coquereli, assembly GCF_000956105.1. Classification (NCBI taxonomy): domain Eukaryota; kingdom Metazoa; phylum Chordata; class Mammalia; order Primates; family Indriidae; genus Propithecus; species Propithecus coquereli. The sequence goes on from NW_012136303.1 coordinate 5,018,201, forward strand.
GAGAAAAATCACAGAGCTATTCTTGGGATGTTCAAGAAAAGATTAAAATGAATGCTATCTATTTTATTTCGAGATAAATTTTACATACAGATTTTAGAGTGGGACACACATTTCTGGACTTGAGAATGCTATATCTGGGCTTGGAATAAAAGCCCACATTTCATCTAGAGGTAGCATGTATGTCATTCTAATCTCTCTTTTTTCCTCCAATTTCTTTATTGCCCCATTTATGTAAGAGGTGTACTGTACATTCCAAAGCTGATACCTTCCAAATTCCTTTATAGTAGATGTCTTGGCTATCATAACTATGATGGAATGAAATGACTGTCCTACAGCTGGCTGCAAAAAAAGCCTGCTATAAATAAATCCCTGATGGCTAAAAAGTAATTCATTCAGCAAAGGAAAAAGAAATGAGACAAGCATTACTTTTGCCTACTCTCCATTAAAATGCTTGTTTTTATTTATTTACTTTTAAAGATGGTAAGGCAGACTTTATTTGAGGGGTGCCATGGTAATAGGTACACCCACTACAATAGGATCTTGGGGAGAGAGATTGGGCTTAACTCCCTAAAATGCTTATTTTAATAAGGGGACACTTTATCTGAACTAATACTTTAGATAAAAATGGCTGAGCCCATTATTATCTTAAATCTCTCCCAACTCTGGCTACAGAACCCGGGTAAAGATTTCTCCCTCCTCAGAGTAATGGGTATGTCCAAAAGCACATGGCTTGGGGAACTTAATATATAAGGAAAGGACATGACTAAAGATGACCACTACCTATGCTTCCTCTAAAAGTTTTTCCATATCACCAAAATAAATATTAGTAACTTGGATCAGGTTAGGTAATCTACACACTCATATAATGGAAACTTATGTGAGAATACAAAATTCCATACTGATTATTTAGTTTAAGCTTGCAGACCATGAAAACTTCCTAGTCTTTAAACAGAAGTTAAACTCAAATTAAGCAATGTTAGCCTTACTCAAAACAATGGAAAAGCCAGTCAGAGAAAGAGAGACATCCCCCCACACCACCTCTGAACTCCTGATATTGGTATTGGAAATTAACTTAAAAATTTAACCTTGAACTTCATGTCTGTACCAGAGAAAGACAGTGGGAGAGGAAAACCTTAGCTTAGTCTGGGTAAGAATCCTATTAAAATGAAACAGGCGTTTTGGGTACGACAAGAGGCCCGTCTGCCGTTATGTGGCGAATGTATCCTGCTCTTACTCTATAATCCTATCTTTTCCTCCTAAATAAACCTCACTTCATGCTTAAAAAAAAAAAAGTAGCCTCTATTTTTGGAGGTCCTAATTAGTAGTTTCTACAAAACAGTACCTAAATTAGCAGAGATTCATTAACTACCTGAAATATAAAGATAAGCAGGTATCCAGAAAGAATGCTTTACCTCATCAACACAGAAAAATAGTCTAGAGAGTAAACCAATCTGACCACAAACTCTACATAGGAGGGCTTCTAGTATTAACAAGTGCCAACAATTCTCTGATATGAATAACAACAAAATAAAAACAGAAAATCTCTTCTCTAAATTCTTCCCATTCATCCAGGGAAGTAAAATGAAGGGAACTGGAGGGGGTAAAGTCTTGCATCCTAGACATAGCTGCAACATGTCACAAAACCCATCCCGCTTAAGACACTATTATGCCATGATGAGGACAGATGTCACACAAACACCAGCAAAGGGTTACAATGCCAAAGGGCCCAGAGAAGTAGTATGTGGAGTGAGCTCCACTTCCATCCAGTATCAGAACAAGAAAAAAGAGGGGGAAACAGAAAATGAGCCCAGAGAAACAAGACAGGGATACCAGGAGCTTCATTTAAATATGTGGATTGAATAACGTGGTTGCTTCTGTCATGGGTGGTTAGTTCTGTTATGGGCACCACCCATCAGAGGACCGGAAAGGAGGAAAACTTGGTCTTCCTCAAAGGAAAAAAGATTATTTCACTTGGTTCAGGGTAAACATTCATAATTTTAACTGTCATGTATTCACTGTATGAAAAACATGTTCAAGAACATAATATGCAACGAAATCTTAATTTCATAGAAATTACTGTTTAGACTGAAACAATATAGAGAAAATCGCTTTTTAGGCAATTAAATAACATTAAAAATATGTGGCAGAGGATCGAAACAGAAAGAGATTATTGGTGGCCAGGAGCTGTGGAGACCGGCGAATGGGGAAACGTTTCTTTATGGAATTAGACAGTGGCGATGGCTGCACAACTTTGTGAATGTACTAAGAACCACTGAACTGTACACTTTAAAAGGGTGAATTTCTTGGTAACTAAAAGAAATAGGTGGACACAGACACCGCGTAAATCAAGACGGCGACACATGAATGAACTTTGGGAGACCTGCCTTATAATGAGAGGCAGCACCAGGAGCCTGAGGACGTGACCCGACAGCTTCAGACCGGGGGGCGAGGCCTGGCCTCGGTCCTCAGGGAGTCCCAGTTCTCCTCCCCATATGTAAGGAGGCCCAGGCCGGAGCGCAGAGCTCCCGCCCCGTCCTTCCCTCTGGGGACGCGCTTCTGCCTCCAGGGTTCCTGTCTGCTCAGCATCCGCCCGATCCCCCAGTTCCAGGCCCTCTCCTCCTTCAGCCGTGACCCCGGCCCTTGAGACTCTTCCCCTCCCGCCGTCCCGAGCCCGGCCCGTGGCCCGGGCCCCCCAGCCCGCGGCCCCCACCAGCGCCGCCCCCACCGTGGGCGCGCTCCCCGACAGTTGTCCCCTGGCACTCGGGCCGTCCGCGCAGGCCGCTCGGCGGCGCCCCGGCCGGCGGCTTCCGTACCTGCCTTCTCGGCGCCGCCGTCCCAGCGGCTGGAAGTAGGGCCATCGCCCTGCGCACTCCGAAGGGCCATGCCCCGGGGGCCCAGGCCTCAGCCTGAGCCCCGGCTGGTGGCGGAGCCGCGAGAAGACGCGGCTGTGGCCGCGGGACGCAGCGCCCGCTTCGCCGGGACAGACTCGGCTCCGTCGGGCCGCGGCGCGCAGGCGCGTAGGCAGCCCCGCCCCGCGCCACCACGTGATCCTCCCGTACGCCGGGCGGGCGGCGGCTATCACTGCCGCCCGGGAAAGAGCACTGGGGACCCGCTGGAGAGTGTTTCATCCGCGCTGGAGAGCGTGGCGCTCTCGAGCCAGCGAGCTGAAGACCAGATTGTGTCTTTTTTTTTTTGCTTGCATCATCTGTAAAATGGTACTGATGATAACAAAAGTACTGAACTCACAAGGTAATTGAGAAAGTGCTTAGAACATTACCAACCATATAGTACATACTTCGCAATTATGAGCTATTATTTTTGCTTACCAAGGACTTCATTTCCTGTCTCATCTCGCCACTCGAACTCCTGTCATCATACTTGGCTACTTCATAGTTTAGTACGAACATCGCATACAGCTCCACAGGTTGTGCACTGCACAACGCCGGGGGGCGGGCACCATTCAAGTAGAAGATTATGTGAACAGTGTCCCCTTTGAGTTGTACAAAACAGTAACCACTCATCCACTATAGCACTCCGGCTTACAGGTGTTTCATCTCCTCGTCTCTGATGACATTCCTTTCTTTCCAGTACCAGCGTTACATCGTGATACTGTCGTGGCCTCCCAAATCTCCAACATTAGGCCCCCAGGCTGACGTTCCCATGATCTCCCTTGCTCCATGACCCCCACTTCCCCCTACTTCCCTGGCTCCTACAGCCCATGGAACCCATTACTACTGGCCTCTTCTGGTTTCATGTCCATCCTGTCTAATCCAGGTTCCAGGGTCCACCATTACATTGTAAATTTTTCAAAGGTCCTTCATGGAATTTTCATGAGCAGAAAAGATTACTCTGAAGCTAACTCTATTTCTAAAATTAATATTCAATTTATTAAAATTAGAAATCTCAAAACTTAGTTCTTCCTTAATTTCAACTGACAAATGTACAATTCTATTCATAAATCTAGTAAATTATAACAATCACTTCCTTGGTCCCATTAATAAACTTAGTTAATTAAAATTCTTTTTACATTTGAAACTGGATTTATAAATTTAATAATTTTCCTTTTTTTTTGTTTGTTTTCCTTATCTCCATTCAGAGGGACATTTTTCTTTTTCAGGTATTGCAATTTTCTGTCTAACAAAGCCTTTCAAGTCCTTTTGTAATTCTTGTAACTGTAATAAATTTACAACTACGTTCGGTTCTTTGGATTGTGTCTATACAAACTTAAGATTTCAACTTAAAATCACAAGTTTAAATCTATTATTCAAACACACATTTGTGACTAGGTATGGTGGCTCCCACCTGTAAACCCAGCATTTTGGGAGGCTGAGGCAGGAGAATCCCTTGAGGCCAGGAGTTTGAGACCAGCTTGAGCAACATAGCCAGACCTCATTTCTGTGGAAAATTTGAAAATTAACTGGGCATTGTGGCACGCACCTGTAGTCTCAGCTATTGAGGCAGGAGGATCACTTGAGTCCAGGAATTCGATGTTGTAGGGAGCTATGATTGTGCCAATGTACTCTAGCCTGTCTCAAAAAGCAAAACAAAACAAAAACACATTTGTAATTATTAATAGTACCACAAGAATAGTCTGTTAGAATTCTCAAAATTATCTTAAACATTGTAAGAATTTAAAGTATGACATTTACATAGAATCCTTAATGCGATATTATTAACACTGGGAGCTTGAAAACATTTGTAGTCTTTATTCTAAACCATCATTAAGGTTAAAAGATGTTTAGTGCCCACTGAAGAAAAAGTTAAGTCATCCTGATTTAGGAGTAACCTGCTCAAGCAATTTGAGGTATTAATTCCTTTTCATTTTTCTGTGCTGGTCATCCAGCCAGCTGGATTCTTGCTTTTCGTAGTGATAGGACAGTGACCACCCTCTTCCCCACCACAGCAACTCTAGAACTAAACAGTTGTGTAGTCACTGTGAAGCCTGGTCTAGCTCTCACCCTCTGTAAAACAAGGAATTGGATGGCTCTCAGGGAAAAGGGAGAGATGCTCAAGCTATTGTCAAGTGCTCAAGGTGAAGAATGAAGTGTCCCTTGGAGACACCCAGTTCTTGTTCTGCAGTGGTACCCCATCTTCTGGGCAGCATATTGCCTAACTATACTTCATCACCATGAAGCTGTAAGTGATAGCATGAGCAGGCAAACTAATCATTTTGCCTCATAATTCCCCATTCCCTTCTTGAAAGGAGCTTTAGGTATCAGGCAAGAATTTTTAAAAAGCCTTCCTGGACCAGCCTGTGTCAGGCTATGATTTGAGCAATTGATGGTGCTTTGTAGGTGAGCCTGTAGGTGAGCCAGAGCCTGTCAGACTGGACTGCCACAGGGCCCAGGACATGAGGAAGTACAAACATTTCGGAAGACCTCAAATCACAAACGTGGAGTACTGAACCCATTTGTTTACTCAACAAATATTGTCCTTAACCTAGATCAGATCTGTGCTGGGATCCAACATAATGAAGTTTCATTCTCTGCTCTCCAGGACAGCTCAGGCTGATAAGGGAGAGACTCTTCAATTTATAAGGGGTGACAAGGTCTAGGAAAGGGAGAAGCAGCTTAGACAGTTGTGGAAGCCCAAAGAGGGGCACACACCACATAATGGGGCAGGAGAGGGTGAAGAGGAAAAGTTTCCTGGGTAGGTAACACCTAAGCTTATATAGAGAGATGGTTACAGTAAGTCAGTCAGTCAGGTAGGGATCAGGGTATGCAGGTGGCAGGGCAGGTAGTTAAGACATGTCGGTGGCAGGGCCAGCGATAGGAGGATGTGGTCAAGGGACGAGTGTTGGGACCAATAAAAACGAGAAAAGAAACCACAACAGCAAGAACTTGAAGTTAGGGACTTTTCCCAACCAGAGCATGCACAAAAGGTACGAGTTTATGATCAAAGGTAACCTTTCCCTCATTAACATAGTAAAACTCACATCCCCTAGCGACATGACAGTTCCGGAGACAGCCATACAAGGACAGAAAATGGGAGGGTACATGATTCTGGGAATCTCCACCCACTTCCCCCAAAAGACATGAATATTCCACACTCAGCTTAACGTATTATTAGGGATTAGCATAAAGGACAGACCCTAACCCTGACCTTGAGAGAGTGCTATACTTTCTATACTCTGTCTTTAAACTCAGGGTTGTCTCCACACACGGGGACAGACCTGTTCCTTTCTCTGGAATTTACTTTCATTCTGCAATAAAAGCAGCTAGTGTGGAAGTGCTTCTGTCATCACTCCATCCCACTGGCCCTGCTTGTGATTCTTCCGAGCAAGGAGCCAAAGAACCAGGACACCTCTCCCTAACCACACCTGGCAAGTCAACAGTGAAGGGAAGAGCATTCTAGGCTAAAAAAACAGCACAGGTCCTGGTGTGGAGTTAAGAGAAAGCAAAGCATAGATTAGAAACTAGAAGTGGTTTAATGTTACTACAGCACAGTGTGAAAGAGAAAGTGAGCTTTGGCACCAGGTGAGGGCAGAGAAGTGTGCAGGGGCAGGTCAGGCAGGACCTCATAAGCCAAATTCAAATTTGGACTGGATGAAGCCAGCAGGGTAGAATTACAGTATTTTAGCATCAAATAGGGTCTTTGAGGTCATCTGCATTAATCCTCACTCCCAATGTAAGAATCAGCTCCATTTATCCATACAACAAATGCTTACAGAGCACTAAAGCTGTGCCAGGCTTTGAGCTGGGACACGGAGTGACAGATGTTAAGTTGCTCAATTTTTAATTGGGAAGACAGACAAGTAATCACACAATTGTAAAGCCAGGTAAAAAGATGTGACAACCTAGAAGTCTAGGAGAACATGGAAAATCCCAGAAACCAAAAGAGATTCACAGGGAGACCAGCTAGGTCTCTGTGGTAGGCAGAATTCCAAGATGGTCCCCAAGACTCCCACTCATGGTATGCACTGTACACGCCTGTGTACAGTGTTGACAGTACTTCCCCCTTAAGTGCGTAGAGTACTTCTGAATATTGAGAGGATTTCACCCTTGTGATTGGGTTACATTATATGGCAAAGATGAAGAGATCTTACAGATATAATGAAGGCCCCTCATCAGTTGTCTTTGAAGTAATCAAAAGGGAGATTGGCCTGGATGGGCCTGATCACGTTGAGTCCTTTAAAAGAGGGTCAAAGCCTATCCCGAAGGAGAAATTCAAAGCAGCACAGATGCTCTCCTGTTGGCTGTTCAGCAGCCACATGGCAGAGCATGGCGGGGAGCCTCTAGGAGCACATGGCTTCAGTCCTATTCCACAGGGAACTGAATTTGGCCACAGTGAGTGAGCTTGGAAGAGGACCTCAAGCCTCAGTTGAAATCACAGCCCTGGCTAACACCTGGATTTCAGCGTGGTAAGACCTTGAGCAAAGGACTCAGCTAACCCACACTTGGACACCTGACCCACAGAAACAGAGATAATTTGTGTCATTTTAAGGTGCTAAATTTGTGATATTTTGTTACATAGCAAGTTACTGTAAATCTCACCCCAAACAAGCTCCCACAAAAAGAGGATTTATTGGTTCACACAACTGAGAAGTTCTCACTCTTCTGCATCCCCTCTCTCCATTGCTCAGATCCCTACATTCTATCTACATATTGAATGTATTCTCCAACAGGCCTTGGGGTCATAGCATGACTCTGGTAGCTGGAGATTTCATACTTTCTAGTCTTACCCTGTGAAATAGAGCAATTGCCACTGTCTCAGCATTTCCAAGCAAAGTTACCTGCCTAGGCCTGAACCAGTCACTGTGGCCAGGGGAATGCCATGTGCTCAGTGGCTAGGCCTGAGTTTCATGCTCCCCCACTGAACATGGGCTGAGAGTGGGAAAGATGTGGAAGAGATTAATTTTAGTGATTGACCTAGGATTTACAATACACATATGACCTGCAAACCTAAAATATGTATCTGTTCCTTTACAGAAAAAGTTTGCTGACCCACTACTTTAAACTTGTTATTTTTAAGGTAATTAAAAAAAAATTGTTATTTTACTTTTATTCATTCCATCTCTAGTGCTCTTGATTTCATTGTGTTACTGTCTCAGAACTCCTGGATATTGGTGTTTTTTTCCCCCCTTCACCCTCTTCCCCTTGTTTCAGTTTGGGTAACTCTTGTTGATCTATGGTCAAGTTCACTCATTCTTTTCTTGGCTGTGATGCACCCATTGAAGGTATTCTTCATCTCCGTTAGTGTTTCCTATTTTGAGCACTTCCATCTGATTCTCTTAGTTTCCATTTCGCTGCTGAGATTACACTTTTGATCTTGCATCTTGTCTACTTCTTCTGTGAGACCCTTTACCATATTAGCTATTTTAAATTCTGTCATCAGATAGCTCTGAAATCTGTCATACTTGAGTCTGGTTCTGAAGATCGCTTTGTCTCTTGGGCATGTGATTTATGTTTAGGTTTTGGTGAACATTGGACACCTCATGTAGGACAGAAAAGGCCAAGGGAAAGGGTTCTATGGGTGGAAATGGGCACACCTTTCCTTCTGTTAGGCCTTTAGGTGTGGGAGTTTGAGTTAATCTAGCTAAGAGTTGGGCCAGTTGAAGTTTATTGTTGCTATGGTTACCCCCAATGCACAAAAGCTTCAAATTCATCTAATGATACCCTGGACTTAAGAGTGCAGGCTGATTTGCCAGAGGGGTTTTCCTCTCTCAACGTGTGCTCCCCCCTCAGCTTTAGATCTTCCCTTTGTGCTGTGCCTCAGACAGGGTCTTCTTTTCATGCTCTTGTCCCTCTCTTAGCACTATTATTCTTTTTACTGAAAACTCATTAGCTTACCATTGGTAGGTGGGAAGGAGGGCATTCTATTGTTCTAAGTCTCAGTCTTTGCCAGGCTCTTTGTGCCTCTGGTCTTGGGGGTGTGGCCTCCCCAGTGCTCTTCTTACTCCCCTAGCTGGAGTTCTGGGCCCAGCTGCTGCTATTCCTGCTGCTACCCAGGGGTAGTTTTGTTTTGTTCCTATTTTATTCCCCCAGATACAAGGAAGTTTCACCAGTGCTACAGGGTGACAGTGTTTAGTACCTTTCCCTCCATAAATTAAGGCTTTTGGTTTAGTAGAGGACGTAGGGCAGAAGGGTCTGGGTGGAATACTGTGATCCTCTCACAGTAGCTGCTATTTTCTTCTTCTAGATCTTTACTACAAGAGATACTTTATTAAAACTTTCTTGGGTTGGGTACGGTGGTTCAACCTGTAATTCTAGCACTTTGGGAGGCCAAGGTGGGAGACTCTCTTGAGGCAAGGAGTTCAAGAACAGCCTGAGCGACATGGTGAGACCACATCTGTACAAAAAATAAAAAAAAATTAGCCAGGTGTGGTGGTGGCAAGCACCTGTAGTCCCAGCCACTTAGGAGGCTGAAGCAAAAGGATCACTTGAGTTCAGGAGTTTGAAGTTACAGTGAGCTATGATGATGCAGCTGTGTTCTAGCCTGGGAAACAGAGTAAGACTCTGTCTCTCAGATTAAAAAAAAAGAAGAAAAAACTTTGTCTAATCTTTTGTGTGCTCCCAGTAGGGTTTGTGGCAAAAAATCCTGAAGAGTTAAGACCACTGCAATTTCTGCGGCCCACTTTCTCACCAGTGTTTGCTTGTGTTTACACAAGATAACCAGTGCTCATGCCTTCTCTTCCATTTCGTGCCTGTCTCTTGCCCCTCAAATTGGGGCTCTGTCAACAAAAAGGAAGGGAGGAATGAATGACGGGCAACAACATTGTCTACAATCAAGTCTTTGAAAGGCTTTTAAGCAAGGGACTTAGATGAGCTTTGAGTTTTTGAAGGAATTCTCTGGTTGTTGGTGCAGGATGAATCAGGAATCGAGAGAGAGGAATAAGACCAATTATCTGCTGTGATAATCCAGGCAAGAGAGGCTGGTGGCCTAGATGAGGGATTTGACAATTAGAAAGGGAGGAAGTGGATACGTTCAAGATAAATATCCATTTATTAAAATTTAGTTTACTTTTTAACCAGAGCAATACATAAATATGATTGTAAAAATAAATAGTGCAACAATAATAAAAGATCTCTAAATAACATGTATATAGTACTCCTGGTTGATTTTTCAATTTTAGGCATTATTTACTTCCCATTATAAGAGATGAGGGCTTTGAGCTCTTAAATCACTTGTCCTATTACCAACACTACCACATATGTCCACACTTCCCATCACTCATCCTTTCATTATAATTACACTGTAATCTAGATTAGATTGACATTCAATGTTTCCATTATGCCTATGTAAATTCTAATTACAGCTGAGCCAGTAGTATGATACTTAGGTTTTCCTTCTTTTCAAAACTTCTCCTCTCCCCCTGGAGTTAATAATTATTTTTTTGGTTTGTTTTAGTCTGCTTAGTTTTCCTTGTATTTTTTTAAACTTTTAAACATTTGAACTCTAAAAAATATACTGAGAAGTGCCCCAAACATCAGTGTACAGTTTAACAAATAATTATAGAGAAAATACACATGTGACGATAAACCAGATAAGCAGAACATTGCTAGTCCCCAGAAGCTGCGTGCAGTGGGATTTTGTGTTGTTTCTGGCCATGTAGCCTCAAAGCCTGATTCTTGATTTCGGTTGCTTGAAAACAAGAATTCTCCCTGATTAACTCATCTATAACTTACAGATAATAAAAAAGGGTAAAATTACCCACAATTCTTACTCCTCAGCAATAACCAGTTAAGAGCTTGTGTAATGTTTTTCACGCGTATATACACACAGATGTAATATATGGGGCCTTCCACTCTTACTGAGATATAGTATGGCTGACTGCATTATTGTTGGTTTTGATTCTTCATTCCCCTGTAATAAAACTATACATACATACCTTTTGCCATATAACTTCATAAAGTTCTCAGAATGTGGGGAGTACATTCTGCCTGCCCCACTGATGTCGGGTTTGGCTATGTGACTTGCTTTGGCCAATGGGATAATAGGTCCTGTGACACAAGCAGAGGCTTGAAATGTGCTTGTGTGATTTCATTTGGCCTTTTGTGTTTCAGTGATCCTCCATGGGAACAGTATGCCCTGGGCAGCTGCTGCAGTTTCATCATGGAATCTGGAAAGAACCACACTGAGCAAAGCTGAGTCCAATTCACATGGAGGTGCTTAGACTAACTGACCCTCAACCTGAAGAACCACTGCTTGGCTGAACAATCTAGATCAGCTAAACTACAGTTGACCTAGAAATCTGTGTGAGGATAAGACTAGAGAGAGTGAAAGCAAAAGCAAGAGAAAGAAAGAAAAAGTTTATTTGACTGGCTAAAAACCTGGACAGCGATTTCTGGCAGCATAGCTGTGCAAAAGCAGCCCAGGAAGCAGAACTGAGCCAGGACATAGGGTTCTGATCCCAAGTGTGGCAGATCAAACTTGCTAAGGCTGGGCCTCTCCGTAGCCAGCTCAGGTACCCCCTTCTCTGAGGACTTCCCTCACCATTCTCCCTTCTCCAGGTTCAGGGCTCCTTCCTAGTGAGTTTTTCTGTGACATCTTAACATCATTTCCTAGAGACTACACCGAATATTTTGTTTTCTTCCATTTTTTCCCCCTCTGGACACAGACTTTCAAGTGCTAGGGCATTGTTTCAGCTTCTACCTTAAAACATCCTGAGTCTGTCTCCTATCTACCTTGGAGCATTAAAACCCTAGCCCCTACCCTTCTGAGGCCCATCCATATCCAGGCCCGGTGACTTGGAGGCCGTTGTGATGTTAATACCCACTTACCTTCAGGATAAATTCTGTCTTCCTCTCTGCCGCCAGGAATTTGCATTTTTCTCTGAAATGATGTGCTTGAAAGTAAATTATGTTATTTTGGTCAGCACTCCCAGGTATTTGAAACAAGAGGTAGATATCTACATGAGTTAGCTCAGTCTACCATGGTTGATTGGAAATCTGCATTTTTCTTAGGTTTTTTTTTAAAAAATTATTCCACATACATAATTTTCTCATTTTTCTACTTAACGACAACATATATTTTCCCATGGGCTTGCATTTCATCTCTCAATCTCCAGTGTTTAGCACAGGGCCAGGCTCATGGACACCAAGTATTTGTTGAACTGAAGATTATCTTACATAGACATGAACTCTGTAAAGACCAGTCAGCATGGGTGGGTAAGGAACCTTGGATAAGTCCCCAGTGAGTGGGGAACACATGAGGTATACATGAGGTTGTAAAGAGCTGAGAGTATGTAGGCTTCTTCATAGGAAATTGACCATGGAGTTCCTGGAACTGTTCAACACACAGAAGCAAGGTCCTCCCTTTCCAGGTAAGACTACAAATGTTTACCAATACTGGAGACTCTGACTCACAGGGTGGGATCAGGAAGCCACTTAGCAGCTGCTACTTTTCTTCCCTTTTCTCATTAGAGGAGCCAAGAAAACTCTTGTCAAAGTAGGTGATGCAAGAGTGAGCTAATTCAGGCCGGACGCGGTGGCTCACGCCTGTAATCCTAGCTCTCTGGGAGGCCGAGGCGGGCGGATTGTTTGAGCTCAGGAGTTCGAAACCAGCCTGAGCAACAGCAAGACCCCGTCTCTACTAAAAATACAAAGAAATTAATTGGACAACTAAAAATATATAGAAAAAATTAGCCGGGCATGGTGGCACATGCCTGTAGTCCCAGCTACTCGGGCGGCTGAGGCAGGATTGCTTGAGTCCAGGAGTTTGAGGTTGCTGTGAGCTAGGCTGATGCCACGGCACTCACTCTAGCCCGGGCAAAAGAGTGAGACTCTGTCTCAAAAAAATTAGAAATACTCAATAACCTCAGGAACTGTCTCAAGAAATGCATCCGGTAAGCTTCCATCTGAAGGTACCTGGGAAAGGGCTTCTTACATTGAGGTTAATAAGAATTTCTAGTGATTATGGCCACAAGGATACAAATCCAGTTTGTAATTTGCTACACTGTAAAAATATCTGGCTTTCAATACAGAAATTTAAAAAATTGAAAGGAGATAGAGTGATAGAATTTCGGAGGGAAAGAGTGGAAGTGGGTAGGAACAACGCAATGCCGGCCTTCGTGCAAATTAGAAACTTGACTTGCATCCATTGAAAACCTGTCACTTTTTGAATGCTTAGATTTTTTTTCTTCTATTAATAGTAAAGACACTTTACTGCCATCTGCTGGAAAATTGTCAGAAATTTGTCAAATGCAAATATCTACAGCATCCCTGTAGATGTAGCATCTTTTTTCTGTACATAATCTGAAGAACTGTACAATTTGGAGTAGAAATCAACATTTGATCCAACTCTGATATCAAAGGAAAGGGCAAAAGGGGGCTTCATCTGCACTGGTAACAGAGATTTAACATAGGTAGTAGGTTCATGGGTATATAACAGCTTTCTTTATAACTTGGTACATGTCTAAAATGTTTTACAATAATAGTTTAAACCACTTGTTAAAACACACCTCCCCCCACAAATAAAAAAACTCAAAAAACTAGCATCTATTACAAGCCAGGTACAGTGCTAAGCATTTGCTTTGTGCTATTCCATTCGATCCTCTTTAAAGTGGATAATGGACCCACTTTAAAAAAAACAGTTTTTATGAGGATTGCGTAAGACATGCAAGGTCATCAGGGAGTTTATAGGCAAGTGGGGAGACAGACAATAGACAAACAAAATAATACAACAAAATTTCAGGTGTTGTCAGGCAAAAAGAATGGCAAGGGTAGTGATGGCAGTGGAGGAAACAGAAGAGGTGACTTTAGATGGATGGAGCAAGAGTTAGGACCAAGGTAAAGACCCATGTTTTGAGAAGGGAACTGAGGACTATCTTACTTCAAAGCCTTTTGGTTAACTTTCTCCTTTACCAGCAAATGGCCCTGGGAAGACAGCCTCTCTAGCACATATGTCATCTCTGATCAGCCACAGTCCCTAACGCTGGGCATAAGACAGGAGAAAATGACCAGCAGGGAGGTAGGCAAGGACTCATAATTAACAAACAACTACTCAAACCTCATTCTGATCTTTGGAGAGAATCTGCTGGTTGGACAAAACTAGATTTTTTCAAGAGATGCTTAAATGGTCAGTTCTAATTATAAATTCACTTCACAACAGGTGAAGCAAAGATTCCATTTAAAGACTGAGAGAAAATTAAAATTCCCAAATCTGTCAACCAATCTCCTATTTTCTCTACTACTTTAGGACTACAGTAATTAGCCATACCCTGAGGATCTACTTTAGAAAATATACTCCTTTCTCTGACAGTCCCTCTCCCTAACAATTTTATCCTCCTGTCTCATGTAAGTTGCACAGGCATTTCAAACACAAGATATTACACAATGGTTCCTTGTATCTATACCACACTTCTCAATCCCAACATATTGGTGCCATATAATAGTATGTAGTGAAAATTTATGGGAAACTAGAAATTTGGGATACTAGCATTTTCTCTGGTTTCAACCACTCCCTGTGGTTAAATGAGAATGAATAAATGGCAATTTAAGTTTACTTTTATAAGCTTTACTTATCTGGTGTTGGTAAGTAATTAAAACTGTTTTCCTTCTTTTACCAGCCTTTTTGATGGTTTCTATCAGTGTTGCCAAATGTGTTTCCACAAACTCACCAAGCATACCCTCAGTCCAGGCCTCAAGACTTTGCAAATTGCCTCGAGGGCTGGGGGTATTATCTAAGACTCACCTTCCACCAGGGCTTACTGCTATTCACTGAACACTGGTCTTTTCTGCTAAAACAAGTTGTTCCTATGTACCTTTTAAGTATCACTCAAACTTTCTAAATCAATGTCAGAGCTGAAAAAGACTTCAGAAGACACCTCACTCAGTTCCTACCTGCTTAAACACACACAGAGGTCCTGAGGAGAAAAAGAGCCTTTGCCAGAGATTGTATTGTGAATTACTGACAATGTCAGGACCAAGGACTAATCCTCCACACCAGCAGGCTAGGGGAATTTGGTTTATCAAGAGCCTAAGAGGTGCCAGACACTGGACATATCCTCTCATTCAATCCCAAAGAAGCAGTGGCCCCACTTTAAAGATGAAACTGATTTAGAAGGTATTTGCCTAGTAGCCAGCTGCACGAGAAGAGTAGGAATGAAATCAGTCTTTATTCAGCAACAACATGCTCCCTTCACTACCTTGATGTCAAAAACTCCCAGACTTCAGTGCTCCTCAACCAGTTCTAATCCATCCCACTTAACATCTCCATCAACCCAATATTAAATTCAAAACACGTGAAAACTAAGCCATCTATCACACACGGTGTCGGTTGGAGAAGCATATTGCTCAGGCTGCAGGGACATTTCATTTATTTAAATGTTTTTATTTTAAAAAAATTAAAGACCTTCATGGCACAACTTCTTCCCAGCACAGTTATGTTTTAGTTATACCAATTACAATACAGTTACAACCAATAAATCAAGGGGGTGGGGTAGGAACTTCTGACTTTGAACTTAAAAAAGAAAGGGGGGGGCACTTCAAACAAAGTTAAAAAATACTTTAAAAACTTTTCAGAGTAATTGCCAACACAACTGTTTTATATTGGCCATTCCATTTCCTGCTATCTAAGCAATGCAGACACAGGTAGTGCTGAGAAATAAAGTGTCCCAATACAAGGTATACAGATGAGGTAATTTACAACAACACAGAAGTTGTTACTCTGCAAACCCTTGCCCCCCACCCACCCAACTGGGTCTTCTGTTCTCTATCCATGCTTCTACAGTGACTCTTTAAGTAAGTAGCATTTTAAAATTTATTTTAAAAGGCTCTTGGGTGGCACTTTAGAGTCGTCTGCATTCACCTTCAATTTCTTGCAAGGTCTGATGGGTGTAAGGAGGTCCAGCTGTCTGCAACTCTCCACATCAGCCTCAGCTACACCTAGATTTCTGAGCTACAAGGGTAGGATATGAAGTCTTGATTTATAACTCTCCTCCCCACCTCAAAAGAAAGAATTCATTAGTCGTAAATGTCCTGTTCAAATCACAATCCAGTGCAAACATAATCACAAATTGCATCTCGGGCACATCTGGTGCTTTTAGCTTCTGCACAAATTCAACATGATAACCCTCACAGCATTCTAGGGCACGAAAAGGGTCAAGTACAATAAATATCCACTGCAAGTGGCCACAAGGAAGAAAATCACCCTGCTACAGTCAGAATGTTTTCCCTTCAGCTCTCCCTATGGTTGAGAAGTGTTACAAAAGGAGGCTTTAGCTTCCTCTAAAGTTTACCATTTTATGCACTAAAGCCACCACCTTGATAAAGTTACTAAAGCCAAGAAGGGTTACAAAGTTAGATAAATTCATTAAGTTCAACTCCCCAAACAATTATGTTTACCTATGATGCCCAGGTGAGAAAGGCTTATGAATCTATAAAGGTAGGAGATTGGGGAACAAAGATGTTAGGCTTTAAAATATGTTGGAAGAATTTTTCCTAGTCCCCACAAGCAGCTACTGTAATGAAATAACAGGAGAAAGTACAGAGCTGATGGTTTTGCTATTGTGCTTAAAAAACTAGGCTTCCTCAGTGAAGCACCTGATAAACTTAGGTGGTTGGATTACAGTGGAAAGTCCACTTTACACACACACAAACACACAAAAACTGGCGACTTTTTCCATCCCCAATCCCTGCACTGCTGAGACACAAAATGAGTTTTATGGCAAAGGATCCTTAATCCCCAGAGACGCTTTGGCTTGTGGTGCTTTTTTAAGGCCTCTCTGCCCTGCCCGGTACCATGGGTCGAACCAGGGGTGTATAAAAATGGGGGCCTTGGGAAGCCTCCACGGTACAGGGCTGCAGGCCCCTCAGATGTGAACATGAGACACCCACCCAGCGAGACCTTTACACAGGGAACTTAAATCTAACCTTGATAAATAAAACCAAACGTTTATTTACACCAAAGAATTCCAACACTGGATCTTTCACATATGAAGGACAAAGTATTATATATATACACACAGCAAGGGGTGGCAGGGCTGTAACAAGAGATATAATTTTCCCACAATTACAGGTCTACCATTTCAGTTTCACTGGAGATAGCGGCTCTGCTCCTACCTCTCAGATACATTTACAAGACTGAGGAGTAGGTCTTC
Source organism: Propithecus coquereli (assembly GCF_000956105.1). Lineage (NCBI taxonomy): Eukaryota > Metazoa > Chordata > Mammalia > Primates > Indriidae > Propithecus > Propithecus coquereli. Next base: position 5,035,239 of record NW_012136303.1, read on the forward strand.
TCACTGGATGGTATGTGAGGGAAGGGGAAGGTAGGAGGAAAAGAAGGTAGAAAACTTAAAATTGAAATCAATGTGGCCACATCTCCCATCAGCTTAGATTTGCTAGCATGAAATCTATATAGACAATGTTTGTTTCTTTTGTAAAAAGCAGTAAGTTATGCCCAGTAACTAACTGAATTCAAAGTGGCCAACTCAAAGACAACTGAAAAAGATTTTGCCTTCCCCCTCATACCAGCTATGGAGCACAGCATGTTGGGAGATGAAAGGGGAAAAGACCAAGGTAAGGAGCCTGGGAGAGAAGGTATCAAAATTTTAAACTAAACTAAAACTAAAATCATAAGTGAGTGGGTTTAGGGATAGGTTGGTAAGACATGATTCATACTGAACAGAAGGTTTTACGATCTGTCTGCATTTTGGGTAGATTTTCAACATCTCAATGTAACTAAGACGCGCTTCCACCAGAGTCACCAGGATAACCCCACTGAAGCACTTCTGTCAAATATTAGTGACTAGTACACTGCTCTGTAGATTGGATCCTCCCTTCCTTTCTTCCTGCCTCCTTCTTTCCCACCTCCCTTGAGAAGCTACATTTTTGTAATCTCTGGAGAAGAGCATGAGATACAAACCCCCCAAACTGTGGGATGCTGGAGGAGCAATGGTGAAAATGGGAAGAAATCTCCACCCAAACGCAGTAGCCAGGATTGAGGCTGGTTTATCTTTGTTCTTTAGTGATGAGGAACTAAATTTGGAAGGGGAGAAAAAATTTGTCCGTGAAATATTCCACCTGCAGGTAATTTTTCAGGGAATCCCCTGAGTTATGAAAAGTTCGAGTTAAAAAAAAAAAAAAGAAGAAAAGAAAAAAGAAAATCAGCCTATTATAATTTTTTTTTTATGACTGAACTACTATAAATCCACAAGCAACGGTTCAGACACGGTGCTTCTGAAGTGTTTCACCCCTCCCCGCCAGGCGCAAGCTGCATCAAGGAGAGGGGTGGACTCCCCCACCTCTACTCAGGCATCAGGAGATAGACGGGGCCGTTACTGCTGAGCACCAGCGGCAGCTGGAACAGGCATCCCAAGGGGGTTGGCAGAAGCAATCACTGGCGAGCCTGCCAGAGGTCCAAGGGGTGAAGGGGTTGGCACTGAAGAAATCCCTGAAAGAAAACAGCTGACAGTGAGCCAGAGATACCAACCATAGCAATCTTAGTCACCAGTTTTCCATAGCACTTATCACAAAAGTAACAGAATGATAATTCTTTTTTTATCAAAGGCTTCCTCTTAGCCAGATTGTTGTTGTTATTTATTTTTTTTGGAGACAGGGTCTCACTCTGTTGTCTGGGCTAGAGTGCAGTGGCATCATCATAGCTCACTGTAACCTCAAACTCCTGGACCCAAGTGGTCCTCCTGCCTCAGTCTCCCAAGTAGCTGGGACTACAGGTGCATACAACCATGCCCAGCTTATTTTTTCTTTTTCCTTTTTTCGAAGAGATGTGGTCTTGCTGGTCTCGAACTCCTGGCGCCAAGTGATCCTCCTGCGTTGGTCTTCCAAAATACTAGGATTACAGGTATAAGCCATTGCACCTGGCCTTGGCCAGATTTTTACACATTCTTCAAGTCTAATCCTTACAAATTCAAAGTTAAAATGGCAAGTCCTAATGCATTTAGGAGACAGGTAAAGAAACCTAGGTTTAAGCAGTTTGTCCAAGGCACATGACTAGTAAGTGGTGATTATGCTTGGATTCCAACCCAGGCCTATCTAGGGCAGAGCTGTCCAACATGGTGGCCACTAGCCGGCCATATGTGCCAACTGAGCACTTGAAGTATGACTAGTGCAACTGAGGAACTAAATTTTTAATTTTATTCAATTTTAATTAAATAGCTACATGTAGCTAGTCATTACCATAGTGAATAGCACAGGTCTGCAGTCAAAGCTCATTGCTCTTATATCATGCTGCCTTGATAGCTGGCACCTTTCAAAATTACTAAAAGTTAATAAGCCAGGTCTGGTGGTAGCTACTTAGGAGGTTGAGGTGGGAGGACTGCTTGAGCCCAGGAGTTCAAGGCTGCAGTAAGCTATGATGGTACCATCACACTCCAGCCTGTATGACAGAGACCCCATCTCTTCAAAAAAAAAAAAAAAAAAAAAGACAAAACAGAAACAAAAGC
>NW_012136303.1:5037454-5104747 GCF_000956105.1 Propithecus coquereli
CTAAGAACTATTTGAGAGGAAGGACCATTCTTCTCTATTCCTCAGTCCTGCTGCATGGCCCCTGACACAGAGTTGCTGACTTTAACTGAATTCAGGTTGTATTCTTTGACTCATTAAAAATACCCATGGTACTCAAAGGAAACAGGGCAATAGCACCTTCCACAAGGTCCTAGAATCATTCCAGGTTCTCATGAATGAAATGACCCCTTAATCTTCAAGGGGGAAGTAGAGTTAGTTTAAAAAACACTACCTACCGCCTACATTTCCACTAATATACATCAACTCAATCCGTATAAAGACACAAAAGGATCATAGAAATACCACATATAAACCAACATATTAATGAAAACATTCCCAACTCTAATAAAAGTTCATGTTAGGAGATTCTAAGGTAATGTCCTATTTAAAAAATCTGGATGACAGTTTCATGGTTGTTCATTTCAATATTATTCTTTGAATGGTACATATGTTTTATAAAATATTTTATATATATATATATATATTATAAATAAATTGCACATACACACACACACACACACACACATATATATAAAAAACAGGTAATATATCACATGGCTCAAAATACAAAGGGTTCAAAGGAGTATACAGTGAAAAATCTCCCACACCCTGTTGCTTGGCTAACTATGGCACAATTTTGGGAGTATTTCCTTCTACAGATATTTTATGCATATGCATGAACATAATTTTATAAGAATATACATATAAGCATTGTATATAAGAACAAGACTAAATATTGCTTCTTGGACTTTTGTCTAAGCTCAAGTGTGAAGAACATGATTATACATTCTTGCCCACTCCTGTTCTTGGACATGGCTCTGCATCTTGCTTTTTTCATTTCACACTACTGTCTTGGAGTTAGAACTCTAACAACAGAACATGAAACACTTACTCATTCTTTTCTCTGGCTGCATCATACTCCATTGAATGGATGCTTAACTGATTTAACCAGTTTCCTACTGACAGCTGTTTTCAATGTTTTGCTACTACAAATAAGGCAATGAGCAACCCCGGATATATATAATTTTGTACATAGGCAGGATACCTAGGGCATAAATTCTAGAAGGCTGCTAGTTCTTTTAAAAAAAAAAAAAAAGTGGGGCAAAAGCAATTATTTGAGGGTGTCTGAGTAAATGCCCTCGCTACCACAAGTGTACCCACTTGGATGTCACCTACATGTATAATTCTGAGGGTATGGGCCAGTGGTTTCTTCTGATTTAACTGTATACTCTACAAAAACTCACTGTAAATCAAAATTAATAATGGAAAACAATTTCATATAAATTTTTAGAGTTCACGAGGCACACTGTACTTGCTCTGGCAAAGATGAGAGAACTGTCCTTACACACATACACAGCCATGTACAAATCCTATCTCTACCCCCCAATTTCTTAATCTTGTTTCTTAGGGTCATGGAACTACTGTCACTCTGAACTATGAGATGAAATGGTCTCTTTTTACTCTTTATGGTTTGCTGGGACTTTCAAATCCCTCCATAAGAAATCTTCAGATAGGGATGCTGGGATTCTAGCCTAGAAGAGACTGATGATATCCTACTTAACACAGTGTCACTAAGTATACCAGGTGTCTGAGTACTGACAAAATGTTTTTTAAAAAAGAAAAGTATACCAGGTGTCAAAAGCATGCTGAAACCTCGTGAAAAAAGCCACATAAGGCCATTGTTATAGAGAACAGAAGGTACACAAGAAATCAGGTCACACAGAGGGGGCAAAACTAAGAATGGTAATTGACTTTCACATTTTTTTAAAAAGGAAATTTACCAATGAACTGACCTGACATCATATTGGCGCTGCTGACAGGTGTACTGCCCCCTGGCATGCTAGATGAACCCATTCGAGCCTGGTCCTTCACAACAGTGTCTAGAAAAGAGACAGAAAGGTTAGGCTCTGTGTTGCTTGGGATTAAACTAATGGTCTGGAAGCCTGAAAGCCGCTGTCTTCATTCTCTGCATTTTATTCATACTCCACGTTATTCCCAGAAAAATTTAACGTGGCAATTGCCTTCACCATGCATTAGACTAGTATAAAATAGAAATAGCTTTCCTGTCAAACTGTGGTAAAAGGTAAACGCTTAAACCAAATGGTAGAGGATGAGGTAATTACCCACAGTAGAACAAATTTAAAATGAAGCTGGTCTTGAGGTTCAATGGACACAATACAACCTAACGTGGCCAAAATAGCAATACACTGTCTACGTGAATTAGTTGGTCCACAGCTCAGTGCCAAGTGGGTCAAAGCTATATATAGGTCCATGTAGGTTAGGGCTATGACCACAGACCTCAGTCTCCATCCCAATCAGCCTCCGTCTACTTCAGGTACAAGAAACTAAGCAAAACTGTAAATGATTCCCTGCAAAACCACCCCACCATTACCCAAAGAATAAATGTTGAAGCAAACATCATAGTGAAGATGGGGTGGGTCTAAGTGAAATTTTCACCTATGATGGCACAGTTAGCTACACTCACAAACCTAAGTCAAGGTGTTCATATAACATTAAGATTTGCAAGCCTCACTGGCTCTCTCCAATGAATAATTACTAGAGATGGGACAGACACAGGGCTTTTTGTTCTAATTCAACAACTCCAGACAAGGCACTGAGAAGTGTCATCCACACAGTAAGAATGAAGTTTAGTTAGGAGTGCTCATGTGTCAGGTATTCTGTTATATAAGAATCCTCCCAATAATTCTGCAATGCAGCTGCCATCACTGTCCCCATTTCAAGAATCTGAGTCTCAGTGTGCGTGAAGGAGCTTGCAGTCAGCTAATAGGAGCCAGGATTCCAACTCTGTTCTGTAGGATGCCAAGCTTTCTTCACAGCATATATTCTCTCCTACCTTATATAGTCTGATGGGTACTGGTAGGAGGGCCTGCACAGGTTCTGCAGTCTAAAGAGTTGGACTCACAGAAATAGGGGTGTTCCATGGCCTCTCTTGCAGTGAGCCGTGACTGGTGGTCATATCGCAGTAGCTTGTCCAAGAAATCCAAGGCCTCAGGGCTGACAAGGTGCTGGTTTTCACTGTGGACAAAGCGTTCCCATCGCTTACGAGAATGTCTGCAGGGTCAAAAGGGGGAATGAGATACGGGCCACATGGGCAGAGGCCCAACATTTCAGCCTTACATTTTCCTTAGTGGCCAGGAGTCCAGACAATGGCAAAGAGGAATCAAAACTCAAGAGAGTGGTCTGTACCACACTCTGTCACTGGGAGGGACAACAAAGCTAAATGGAAAGACTGGAAATAGTAGTACTGGGAGACAAGAGACAATTGGGTCCTCCCTATTTTAAGAAACATAATTCAAGTTACTTGACAGGATGTGAATGCTCCTGTGCAGTAAGTAGTGTCAGGTGACCGAGCTAATCTGGCCTCTTTCCCACCCTCTCCCCCACATTCCTGGTATCTCTGCCACTTGGCCAGCAAAAGCCTTTGCATCAAGACAGTCCACCTCCATCTGTTAAGTGGTTAGTGTTATTAGCATTGTGTCTAGTCACTACTGTCAGAGTCCACTGTCTGCGCAAGAGTCTTCAAGCATGCATTCCTTTTTCTTTCCTTCTCTTACAGAGAATTATGTCATTTAAAGAAGCAAGGTAAATCAAGAGACATTTTGATTTTTGCCTCAACTGCAACCCTTCTACTAGAACCTACATTTCATAGGAATCCTAACTATAACCCCCATACTCAGACAATTTTAAGTGAATGTGAAAACAATAGCCATTCAATCCAATGCTTTTATCACAGGCCCACCCAATGCAGCATCCTGTGGCACTGGACCACTGATATCTTGGCAGTGCTGGCGAAGAGAACAAAGTAATTATTTTGAGGATCCAAAGTGCCAGGCACACCCAAAGTACTTAAGCCACAGATGAACACATTTTGTTTTATGACTTACCTGCCCAAGATATCATTGAAACGTGGATCTAATTCAATGTTGTATTTGTCGATATAGTCATATAAATCTTCTGTCCCCAGAACCTTGGCTATCCTCACCAACTAGCATTAAAGAAAGACAAAAACCCACACAAGCATATTACACAATCAAATCAGCAATTAACTGTAATTGAATTAACAGAAAGGTATCATTATACCTCCAGGTATGAATACTACCTTCTAACAGTTTACAGTTCAAATTTCTATGTGTGGCAGAAGTAGATTTACAACCTAAATTCCCTAAATCAACTCAATGTGAAAGTGAGCAAACTACTTTATAACCTGGTTCCTTTCCGTTGAAATGTCTCCCTGGTAAAGTGTTATCTTTCTTTTCCCCCTCAAAATCCAGGTGCAGATGTCACTTCTTTTGGGAAGCTCCCCTTGCATGCTCAGACTACTCACCACTACTGCCTTTTGTACCTTGTCACACTTCTACTCTGATAGTTATGACTGTAATTTATTTCCTTGTATGTTTGATTCCTACATAAGATAGACTACGAAGGCTGGGTGTGATGGCTCACGCCTATAATCCTAGCACGTTGGGAGGCTGAGGCGGGAGGATCCCTTGAGGTCAGGAGTTTGAGACCAGCCTGAGTAAGAGTGAGACCTCATCTCTACTAAAAATAGAAAAAATGTGTGAAGCAACTAAAAATAGAAACAAAAAATTAGCTGGGCATGGTGGCGAGTGCCTATAGTCCCAGTCCCAGCTACTCAGGAGGCTGAGGCAGGAGGATTGCTTGAGCCCAGTTGTTTGAGGTTGCTGTGAGCTAGGCTGCTGCCATGGCACTCTAGCCCGGGCAACAGAGATTCTATCTCAAAAAAAAAAAAAAAAAAAAGGCTAAGAACTATTTGAGAGGAAGGACCATTCTTCTCTATTCCTCAGTCCTGCTGCATGGCCCCTGACACAGAGTTGCTGACTTTAACTGAATTCAGGTTGTATTCTTTGACTCATTAAAAATACCCATGGTACTCAAAGGAAACAGGGCAATAGCACCTTCCACAAGGTCCTAGAATCATTCCAGGTTCTCATGAATGAAATGACCCCTTAATCTTCAAGGGGGAAGTAGAGTTAGTTTAAAAAACACTACCTACCGCCTACATTTCCACTAATATACATCAACTCAATCCGTATAAAGACACAAAAGGATCATAGAAATACCACATATAAACCAACATATTAATGAAAACATTCCCAACTCTAATAAAAGTTCATGTTAGGAGATTCTAAGGTAATGTCCTATTTAAAAAATCTGGATGACAGTTTCATGGTTGTTCATTTCAATATTATTCTTTGAATGGTACATATGTTTTATAAAATATTTTATATATATATACTTCACAATAAAACAAGCAATGCAGACTAAAAAGACTAGGGGAAAAAGTCTGATTTCAAAGGTTAAACTGGTAGCTCCCCAAACACCAATCTGAGGATCAATGTCAGGCTGGCTGAACAAACACTTCACTGGAAATTACTCCTCATCCTCAGAGATTCTGAATTAAGACGTCTCAAGTGGGGGGCTAAGCATCTACATTTTAGCAAGATCAATTGGGGTTTCTAATGAATAGGCAGGTCTGGCCATCAATACATTAGGCCAGTAAATTCCTTAATGGGCACAATATATATCACCTGATCATAATTGTCATGTCCGTGGAAAAATGGCTCCTTCCGAAAGATCATACTTGCCAGCATACAACCCAAGCTCCACATATCCAAACTATAATCATACATCTGCATGAAAGTAAAGAAAATTCATTGTTAACATACATGAATCCCCAGGCTTGTCACTTCAAAATCTTAAAAAATTGTATGAAAAAAAAAAAATCACTTCACTGACTCAAAGTCAAAACACTAATAACATCTTCATGTATTTCTTTTCAGTCTTCTATGCATTCTTTCACCCAGTTTTAAAATAATTTGTACCCCATATTTTGAACTGTTTTCACTTACATAAGAAAATCTCCAAATCGTTAGCTTTTGGAAACCTTTTAATGTGTATCATTAATATTCTTATCACATAAATGTTTTAGAATGTAATCTTTAATTTCTCTATAATAGGACCGTGTTTTGTTTTTCATTATTATATGTAATGTTGTAAAGAATATTTTTATGCATAAAATGATTTTTGAGCTCAGGGCTATATCCTTAAAATCCCAGGAAAGGAATTTCTACAAGGACAAAGAGTCTGAAACTTTTTGTGGCACCTGATAATAACCTAGTATTCATTTTTTTTTATATCTTAAAAACACGTGGCAACCCTATTATTAATTTGGTTCTTTTTCTGTGAAGAAAAAGAGGGCTCTTTTTGGAGGCGGATGGAGGAAAGGTCTTTATATTTAGTGTACAGTTCAGAAGAACAAGAAAATATTCTTGAGTTTACTTTTTGTTTTTTTGAGACAGGGTCTCTCACTCTGTCGCTTGGGCTAGAGTATGGTGGCATCATCATAGCTCACTACAACCTCAAACTCCTGGGCTCAAGGGATCCCCCTGCCTCGGCCTCCCGAGTAGCTGGACTACAGGTATGTGCAACCATGCCTGGCTAATTTTTCCATTTTTTTGTAGAGACAGGGTCTCACTCTTGCTCAGGCTAGTCTTGGACACCTGGCCTCAAGCTATCTTCCCAAAGTGCTAGGATTACAGGCATGAGCCCCTGCACCTGGCCTGAGTTTATTCTTAAGGTTGGTTAAACCTAGTTTGTATTTCTCAAACTAGTTCTGGAATTTCTAATTAGAAAAGTATCTTTGGTGTACTTCCCCTCAAGTTAGGATCAAATGCAGACCTATTCATATTCTAGTGACACTACGACAATGAAAGCAATGTAAGTTATGATACATGAATTGAGGTGATTTATATTTTACATTTTATATAAGAGGGACAGCTATGGATGTACATAAATGGTCTACATAAAAAGCACAAAATGGCATTTTTCCGTAAATTACGTGCAAAATAAACATAGAACCAAAACTGCCCTTCTGCTCACCTGATAGTCTACAAGTAGCTCAGGACCTTTAAAGTATCGGGAAGCAACTCGGACATTATATTCTTGGCCAGGATGATAAAACTCAGCCAAACCCCAGTCTATTAGCCGTAGCTGAAAGAAAAAGAGGATAAATCATGAGCGATTTAATCTTCCTCTAAGCTAGCTACTTACATTCTGTCACTAGTGTACTCTTCACAAAAATACCAGCCATGGCACTCTCTATTGAAATCCCTTCACTGACTACCTATAGGCTTTAGGATGAAAATCAAACTTCTTAGCCTGACATACAACTTTCTCCATGATCTAGTTCCTGAAAGACACAATCTCTTTTGTTCTTTTGCTAAACTGCTCACTTGACTAAACTGTTCACACTCTTCAACCTATACTCCTGTTGGTGAACATCTCCTTATCTTTTGGGATATTTAAGTTGCTCCTCAATAAAGTCTATCATCTAAGTAGAACTCACCATTGCCTTCAGCCCCCTTGAACCTCACACATATTTAATAGTACCTACAACTCTTTATTACATGTTTGTTTTCTACCTTTCTTTTTCAATATGGACTTTAAACTCCTTGAGGAGAGGGACTGTTTTATTCACCTTTGTAATTTTTAGAATTCAACGTATGCCCAGTATACAGGAGAAAAATGAGAAAATATGAGTGAATGAATAGAAATTTGCTGCGTGAATGAATAGAAATTTGCTGCGTGAATGAATAGAAAAGCCATACAACAAAGCTTTTACCAAAATGTGTCCTAAAAGTAGGAAAAGGACTACTAGGGACAACTTTATTTGACCGCTGTGCAGAGGATGGCCATGATCTGAAGTGTGAGCAGAGCAGTAGGCCCTGAAGAATAATGCCTGACTGCGCTGGCATCAAGTTTACTACTTATATCTTAAAACTAAACCTCTAATTATTTCCTGCAAAACTACCTCCACTCAGTCTCCCCATTCTCAGTTAAAGGTGATCCTATTCACCTGTCACACAGGCCAAAACTTGAGATTTATCCTAGACCCTTTGTTTCCCTTGCAGTCCACATTTAATGTGTCAACAAATCCTGGTGCCTCTATCATACTTTGACCATCATTATCACCCCCATTTCTACTGCCCTGGCCTATGTCGCCATCACCTTTTGTCTGATTTATTGCAATGGCCCCTTCTCCCTAACTGGTCTCCTTGTTTTCACTCTTGCCCTCTATTTTACATTGGCACAATTCATTGACAGACCTTATTCAGATTTCACCAGTTTTTACATGCGTGTGTGTGTGTGTGTGTCTGTGTAGTTCTGTGTAATTTTATCACATGTACAGATTCATATAGCCTCTGCCACCAGATACAGAATTGTTCTATCACTACACACATCCCCATATGGTATCCCAACCCCTGGTAACCCTTCTGCGCTTTATAATTTTGTCATTTTGAGAATGTTATATAAATGGAATCATCAGCATTTAATTGCCTGAGATTGTTGTTTTTTCCTGAGATCCAAGTTTTGCATCTATCAATAGTTCCTTCCTTTTTTTGTGTGGACCTAAGTTTTGTTTCTCTGGGATAAAGGTTATTAGATCATATGGTGAGCATATGTTTAGCTTTTAAACAAACCCACAAATTATACAACAGCAATGTATGAGAGATCAAGTTTCTTCACGTCTTTGCCAACATCTGGGATTGTCGCTATTTTTTTATTTTAGCTGTTCTAATAGACATGTAGCGAACTTGTAAAATGCAAGTAAGAACATGCCGAAGCTCTGCTTAGACACTGCAAGAGCTCTCCATCTTCAGAGAAAAGGCATTATAATGACCTGTTAGGTTTTATATGATTTGGTTCTTTTTGACCTAATTTACTTCCTCTCTCCCTTCTGTTCATTCTGTCCCAGCTCTACCCTTACTGCTGTTCCAACACGCCAGACACACTCTTACCTCAGGGCTTTTGTGCTTACTATTTCCTCTGCCTGGGAGATGTTTCTTCCTAAGACTACATGTCTTGGTCCCTTGCAGTATTCTCTAAAATGTGACCACTCCAACTAAACCTTTTCTTATACCACTTGTTTCCTTCTTGATAGTACTCTTAGGAATATGAATAACAGTTTATATAATTTGTTCATTCATTCATTCACCAAATACAAGTGCTTAATAGGTACTAGGGCCTGTGACAGACACTAGGGATAAAGTGTTGAAGATAGGCTGTTAACTTCATCATGTAGATAAATGAGATTTATTAGCCTATCACTTTACCTTTCTGTGTTCATGATCAATCATGACATTATGGGGCTTCACATCTCTGTGCATAATTCCCATGCTATGACAATAATCCAGGGCCTATGGGAGGAATGGGTAAGAAAGGAAAGAGTTAGCCTGCATAATAGTTATCTTTTACAGTCCTTTACTTTTCCCTTCTCTTCTAGCCTCACCACACCCCTGGGAGTCAGGATTAAGACAAGCACTCCCATAGCTATTCTTCAGAGACTTGTTCAGGACCCCACAGTCAAGCTGATTCAGGTCTCTGAACTTCTAGTTCTTTTCTTAACATAGTTGTTTCAACATCCTTTCTGTTCAAAAAGATATAAAGTGTACGCCAATTGCACCACTTCCACCACTTCCAATTGCTCCCTCATCCAAAGCCTAGATTATTTTTACAAACAGAGACCCTTCAAAAAAAAAAAAAAAAGAATACAGGTTTGTACTACAAACCTCTTATTCAAAGAACAGTAATTCTTTAACAACTAATAGTCTGCAACAAAGGCTGGCAAACTACAGCCCACAGGCCAAATCTGGCCTGCTGCCTGCTCTTGTGGATAATGTTTTATCGGAACACAGCCATGCCTATTTGTATATTGTATGTAGCCACATTTGTACTAGAATAACTGAGCTGAATAGTGTAATAAATACCCTATGGTCTGCAAAGCCTAAAATATTTACTGTTTGGCCCTTTAAAAGAAGTTTGCCAACTCTTGACTTAGGTCATCAAATCCAGTTTGAAACCTCTCCAACCTCAAACTAAAGGGAACTGAGTGGCATAACCTTTGGGGTTTGTTAATCCTGGCCTTTCAGTCAACTGATGTCACTGGCCAAGTTCTTGTCCTTCCTGAAGGGCAACTTGGGTTCCTACAGTTCCCAGGGCTAGGCGAGCAGCATATCCATAACTTTTTGAAGTCCCACTTGCCACAAGACTGCATGAACCAATGGAAAAATCAAATATCTGTGCTGGCACAATCTCTTTAGGGTATTTCTAAGGCTCAAACAGCAGGCTTTATGTCAACCCTTATTTAGTAAGGAACCCTAGCCAACTCTTAGCAATTCTCTCATCTAGAAAGCTGACCTTGTGACTATCAGGAACAAGATATTTGGTGATCCCACTTTAGAAATCAAAGTCCACGCACAATTAGCAATCCCTAAGCAGAGATTTACACAATCCTTAGGACAATGACCCTTTGAGAGCTGAGTTAAAATTTACTGTTTTAATTGCTGAATCATAAGTATACCAGAAGTCAGCACATCAGATGTTGTTTTTGCAAGTTTGACAATTTAAACAATGGAGATAACAATTATTTATTGTCCCAGCCTATTTTCCAAACACCCTTTTCAAAGCATTCTAAATTATACTTGTACTAGACCCTATTCCATGACCCTTACATTAGCATAAGGATACTATAAACTTATTAAAAACTTATATATAGAGGCCTCATCTTTCAATATACTTTACAAAGCTAATTCACTGGCTTTTCTACCATAAATAGTGCTATTAAACAAAGGGAAGATCGATTTAAAGATATTTAGTATACAAGGTTCCCTTACCTTCAGAATCTCATACATGTAAAATCGAATATCATAGTCTGTTAACGTCTGGTACAATTGCTGTTAAAGACAAATACAATATTTGAGCCATGATATAATGCAGATTTTTCATCCTCATCCTCATTCATAGTAACCAAGATTTGGCTCATTTGCCATTGTTCCAAGATGTGTTTGTTCACTGCCCTCCTGTAATGTTTCTCCAACATTACATTAACCTTAAAGAGACACTTTGGGTCTTCAACTCTACATGTAAAAGCAAAGAATTACTTAAACTCATATTGCTGAAGTCATAATGCACTGCTGGGAACATAACTTTCTCTCTCTACACACACACACACACACACACACACACACACACACACACACACAATGTGCACTGATAACACAATTTAGTTTGCCTTTTATTTACCTCCAGACCTTCTCACAAAAGGCATTTTGGCAAATACACAGCCTCCTTAGCAGGGAACTAACCTATCTTTGGCTTATATAGTTGGCCCTGCAGATCACCAGTGAGTATGCAGATGTCAAACCTATTGAGTCTCTGTAACAGAACTATTCCTGTTCCAATCTGAAAGAAAACTCTGAACAAGTATTATTTCTAGTTTCCAAAGAGTTGCAGAATTTTTAAAAAATGTATATATCTTTAAATGGTTAGCAATGTCCTCTAACAAAGTTTTTCTTGAAATTATTGTTCTGATTCTAAAACAGTTTCTCTTTCTTTTTTCCCCCTCTCAGCAAAAGAATTCACCCATTTATTGATACATAACATTCTTCATACTGGACTGGTGCAAAGGCAAATTAAATACCTTTACAACCTGTACTCCAAGAGAGTGCCTACATTCTTCTGTTAAACTAGAATTGAGAATTGTTTGAAATAAGTAGGCTACTGGATGGGCTAGAATTCAGAAATATCTCTTGTAGAGGTTTGTGTTATAACAGAATTTGACAACATCCTTCTCCATCCCCTCCTTTTAAGATATAGCCCAGAGTTTCTAGGAATCCTAAGGAATAAGCAGTCCCTACTTTTATATACACAATACATTCCTTCTTGAATACTGTTGTTTAAAGTGAATTGCCACAGGCCAGATCCTGAGTAAACATGTGTTGTTGCCTTCATTAGGTTGAACATAAGCAGAAACTGTCAAATGAGTGGTAAAGGTGGTGAGAAGTAAATGTATTTGTCGTTAAAAAGAACACTAAACAAATAAAAGGGCAAAATACCAAGATGCAGAAAGCGGGCGCTGCTTGTACAGGACTTTTTCTATCTTAAAATTTAGCACTATAAAGATGAAAAGCTCTTTTATAACAAGCTAAAAGCAAGCTCCTCTAATAGTACCATTCTTCTAAGGCTTTCTATGTGGTCTAAAAACCCACCAGCTTGAAATGGTTGCTTATATATTATACCTTGAAGTCTGTGTTGTTTACGTGTTCAAAAACCAAGGCAGGGGTTCGTGACTAGGGGAAAAGAAAAAAAAAAAAAAAACACACATTAGCAATAGCCCTGGCAGCTTTAGTGGGCACAATGTTTGTGGATGCTGTGTGGTGAATCGGCCGTCCTCGCCTCAGTAGTAGGAAACCCTCTATTGCTACAAGCCCTCCCCGCTTTGATCATCACCACACTTAGGTCATTTTTGGGATGGATTTCAAACAGAAGACATGGAGCTGAAGTCTCACCAGGCTCTAGGCAGCCCAACAATGCGCCCATCGCCCATCGGCATCGGACCTGAGTTTGCAAAATGGATTAACACATTTCAGTTTCCAGTGCTATCAGTCTCTTAGCCTAGAAGAATAAGAAATAGTCTGTGGGTGGAGGTCTCTTTGAAAGAAAGACCCAAGCTAGTTAAATGATATATCTGATTAAGCACTTTTAAAGGAGGACTTAATGATGAGGGTGTCGGGGTGGGGTGGGGACAGAAAGGGCCAGTTGTGCTCCCAGTCAAACACCACCTCAGCCCTGGTGGGCCTTGCTAACACCTACTATACTCACCACAGGGTCTTTTACAATATCTGCCAATGTGATGATGTTGGGACCTCCTCTCAAATTCTCCAAAATCTTTATTTCACGCTTAATTTTCTTCTTTTTTACTGGCTGAAAGGGTAAAAGTACATCAGCAAAAAAAAAAAAAAAAAATTATTTCAGAGTATTTCAACAGGTAGTGTAATACATAAATGGCTTACTTATGAGCTCCTTGAAGGAAGGAAATGTGTCAGACTCCTCTCTGAATCCTTCTCCTAGCACTGTGCCAGAAACTCTGCAGGTACTTACAAAAGTTGAATTGAAAGAAAAAAAGATTTCCATTCCAAAAACCAGACCTCTGCAGAATTAGCATTTAATTTCAATCATCAGTCTCAATATGTTAACTTTTTAAAACCTTATAAACTAGTGATTTAAATAGTTAGTACTTTTAAGGTATATCTTGAAAACCTTTTGTCAATTCAGATGAAGCACGGGCCCTTTCCATTCTTCCTCTAAGTCTATAAATACGCCACAGAGCTAAAGGAAATCAGGGCCAACAGCAAGGATGGCAAGCCGTCTTTTGCAGCATAACCTGTGGGTAAAGTGTGGGCCTTGGAGGCAAATTCTACCTTCATTACCTGCTAGCTGTGTGCCCATGGCAAAATCACATTACCTCTCTAAGCCTTTCATCATGTGTAAAATGAGTAACAAGAGTAACTGCCTCATAAGATTGTGGAAACAATCAAATGAAGTATCTGAAAAGACTTCAGAATATGGTTGCGACATAACATGTATCTACCCAGCCTTTATCACCAATACTCTCATAAATTAATCCCTCCATTTTAAAAAGACTACTCTGCTGAGTCCTTAGAGTATATCTTCCACATTTCTTTGTCCTCACCACATCTGTTCTAGTACAGAAATCCTTTTCATTTTTCTGAGGACGGCCTTGGTCCAACTATATCACCTTCACAAATCCTTTCTTCTTAATAGTCTAAAATAGTGCTGGCCCAAAAGAAATATAATGCAAGACACATGTGCAATTTTAAATGTTCTAGTAGCCATATCAAAAAAGTAAAAAAAAAAACCAAAACAGACAAAATTATTGTTATTATTAATTTTTTTTTTTTTGAGACAGAGTCTCACTGTGTTGCCTGGGCTAGAGTGCCGTGGCGTCAGCATAGCTCATAGCAACCTCAAATTCCTGGGCTCAAGCAATCCTACTGCCTCAGCCCGCCGAGTAGCTGGGACTACAGGCATGTGCCACCATGCCCGGTTAATTTTTTCTATATATTTTTAGTTGTCCGATTAATTTCTTTCTATTTTTAGTAGAGACGGGATCTCGCTCTTGCTCAGGCTGGTCTCGAACTCCTGAGCTCAAACAATCCACCCACCTTGGCCTCCCAAAGTGCTAGGATTATAGGCGTGAGCCACCGCACCCGGCCTATTGTTATTATTTTTGAGACACAGGATGTCTTGCTCTGTCTCCTGGGCTGGAGTGCAGTGGTACAATCATAGCTCATTGTAACCTCAAACTCCCGGGCTCAAGCAATCTTTCTGGCTCAGCCTTCAGGGTAGCTAGGACTATAGGCACAGGTCACCACACCTGGCTAATTTTTAAATTTTTTGTAAAGATAAGGTCTCACTATGTAGCCCAGGTCGGTCTTGAGCTCCTGGGCTCAAGAGATCCTCCCACCTTGGCCTTCCAAAGTGTTGAGATTATAGGTATGAGCCATCATGCCTGGCTCAAAATTAATAATATATTTTATTTACCCCAAATCTTATCAACATATAAATCAATATAAAAAATTATGAGTGATCTATTTTACACCCTTTTTTGGTACTAACCCTTTGAAATCTAGTGTATTTTACCCTTACAGCATATCTCAACTCAGCCCAGCCACATTTCAAATGCTCAACAGCCACATGTGGCCAATGTCTGCTGTACTGGACTGTACTACATTTCTTTCCTAGGGTGTTGGTTACCTCAGACTGCTAATGTACTTCATACAACTCTTAGAAATTGTTTAAAGTATATCTCATCTCTTCATTCACAAGATTAGTGGCTACTAAAGCTTGGTGATCAACAATCACCTGGCTTTTTAAATAGATAGACTCCCAGAACCCACCTAGACTTATAAAATCAGAATCTTGAGAGGGAAACTGGGGGTCTATTTTCAGATAGTTCCCAGGCTGATGATCTAGGTCTAGGAACCACCAAACAATACTATAAACTCTTTCAACCTTAAGTCCAAAGCACATGGCAGTAGAAAGCAAGCAGATTTTAGAAACATCGACAGTCCTTAAAATCTGGCTTTGTAGCTGTGCATCTTTGGGAAAACCATGTAAATGTTTATCAACTTTATTTTTATTACTGCTGAAAAGGAACTATACTTGGCTCACAGAGCTGTTTTGATTTATATGCCAGTTAGAATAGGGCCCAATGCAAAGTAAATACCCAATAAATGGAAGCTGTTTTACAAAGAGTGACTTCCACATAGTCCACATTCAAGTCAATCCATGGCCTCTTACCCTTGTTTCTTCCATTAGAACTCAATACAGTGACTAGCTAGGAAACAAGGTGATAGTTTTTTCTGTTATGGTATCTGGGAGACCTTTCTACCCTCCAGAGGCTAACCCCTCAATTCACCTCCTGTTTACTAAATTACTATTTCCCAACTGCTAGTTTATGACAAAAAAGCTACTGGCTTACAAAACTTTTATTCTACAGAATCCTTCAAATCTATGAACTTACAAAACTAATTTGCGACAGACTAGGCAGGTGACTTAAGCCCTAATTTAATGTGATCAATGCAACTTTTGTCTCATTAAATAGGGAGAGATTAAAAATTTTAGATATAGTTTATGCAGGAACTTCTATACTTATACCATTTACTAGTACAGTCACAGTAAAATATACACTACAGTTAGGAAAACTGAACTGAAAAAAACCTTTCTAAATCACCCTTCACTAAAAACCATCAATGGCTCCCAACTATCTAGAGGAGACAATACATTAGGTCATTAAATATGAAATGTCTGATTTCAAATCAAAAGTGTAGTTTATTATATCTCAAACAAGCAATACAGTTAATCAAAGTATGCACCTAAACTATTGACACACTTTTGCCATTATAATGGTAGCTTGTTTATGCCAGCAACAAAGAAGTCTGGAGAGCAAGTGCCAATGAAATCACAAAAGGCGTTCTGCACAGCTTGTTGAGAACTGAGTATTTTTCCTTGCAAGAAGTGGTCCAAAGCCTGGAAGAAGAGGTAGTCAGTTGGTGCAAAGTCTGGTGAATACGGTGGATGACAGAGAGTTTCCAAGTCCAGCTGCTGTAGTTTGAGCAGCGTTGTTTGTGAGACATGTGGTCAAGCGTTGTCTTATAAGAGCATTTGGCCTGTGTCTGTTGATCAATCTTGGCTGCTTAATCGCAAGCATCCTCATCATTTCATCCAGTTGGTTGCAGTAGACATCTGCCGTAGTCCACTGACCACGTTTCATGAAGCTGTAGTGGATAATACCAGAGCTGGACCACCGAACAGATACCATTAGCTTTTTTTGATGGATATTTGGTTTTGGACTCTGTTTCGGCACTTCGTCTTTATCTAACCCTTGTGCCAAATGCTTGCGATTGTCAAAAAGAATCCATTTTTCATCACATATAATAATACGGTGTAGAAATGGGTTTACCTTTATGTCGTGACAGCAAAGAAAGGCAAGCCTCTAGACGATTTCTTTTCTGATGCTTGTTTAATTCATAGGGAACCATCTATCCAGCTTCTTTACCTTGCTGCTTTGTTTCAAATGGTCCAATATTGTTGCAATAGTAACATCAAATCTTGCTGCTAATTCATGCATAGGTTGAGATGGATTCGCTCCCACTATAGTTTTAGCTCATCATTGTCCCCTTTGGTCTCAGGTCCCACATGGCTCATTTTCAACGGAACTTCTCAAACCATTGACATACTGTGCATTCATTAGCCACATCCTTCCCAAACACTTTCATTGATATTTCAAGCTGTCTGTGCTGCACTGGTTCCAGGATGGAACTCATACTTGAAATAACATCAATTTTTGATTTATACATAGTTTCACAAAAATTGCTCTAAAAAAAATAATTTGAAGGATAATCAAAAGCTAAAACATGCATTTGAAAGACTGAGGCTGTACTTTTCACAGTAAAAATAAAACGAGATGTGTCAAAGTAAAATGTCAGAGAAATCAACTATCAAACTTAGTACTTAACATTCTGACTGCCATGTGAGTTGTATTTAACTCAGGCTAGTTCTGAGCCCAGAGCCTTTTGAAGCAAAACCCTGCAGGTTGATTCTTGAAAATCTTACTTGTTGATGTTCTTATTGTTGCAATTAATACTGAGAATTCTAAAAATGTGGACTGTGTTGCATATAATTCACGCACAGAAAACAATAAAAAATGAATTAGAAAGGATCATTTTTTGTTTGTTTTTTTTTTTTTTTTGAGACAGAGTCTCACTCTGTTGCCCGGGCTAGAGTGCTGTGGCATTAGCCTAGCTCACAGCAACCTCAAACTCCTGGGCTCAAGCAATCCTCTTGCCTCTGTCTCCCAAGTAGCTGGGGACTACAGGCATGCGCCAGCCACCATGGCCGGCTAATTTTTACATATATACATATTTTTAGTTGTCCAGCTAATATCTTTCTTTTTTTCTTTAGTAGAGACAGGATCTCGCTCTTGCTCAGGCTGGTCTCGAACTCCTGACCTCGAGCAATCCTCCTGCCTCGGCCTCCCAGAGTGCTAGGATTACAGGCGTGAGCCACTGCGCCCGGCCTTGTTTTGTTTTGATAAAATACCGTGGCCCTAGGGAAAAAAAATTTTTTCTAGTGTGGCAATGTGTTAAGAAAATCGGACATTTCATATTTAATAACCTAATAACTTTTAAGACTGGAAGGAAATGCACAGATTATCTTTTCTAGGCCTTATACAAATTTAATCTCCCTTTCTAAATTCACACCCTGTGTATGGTTGCCTATCACCTTCCACATGAAACATTTCTCTTATTTCTTCCTTTCCTTCTTTTCTAATCTTGGTGCATTCTACAGCACGCTTCCCTCTTCTCCACTCCCACCCACATCTATCCAAATCTTCCTCCCATTCAACCTGAAATCCAGAGAGCTTTTCTAACTACTACCCTCTTCTGAACTATAAACCCACTATTTATTTGTGCCTTTGATGTGAGTCTAATTAATATATCACCTCGTTTTACCATATACCTCTCCAAATGAATACCATCCTAAAATTACATAGAACCTCAGTCTCCAAAGTATTTTTCTATACATAATTTTGTATTTGATCCTTGTAGCAACCCTGAGAAAGGTAGGTAAAGCAAGATTATCTTTTTTACAGATGAATAAACACATCTTAGGTTAAAAGGACTACCACAGCTAATTATTTTAGAGTATTCTGATTTCCAGCCTAATTCTCCTCCTATATGTGCTAAGACAGATACTCTTTGGTTCTCAAATAGTGTGTGAGGCGCCCCAGCAATTCATTCATAGAGGCACTGTGGAATACTTCAAATTTTTGAGGGACACCCACCAGTCAATATCTGATATCTGCCACTGAGTGCCTTATTAGCCTTGAGGTATTTCATAGCTTCAACATTAGATTGCACTATATTCCTTTTGAGGGCATATTTTTGTGAAGCTGGGTTTTTAGCAGTTGCTGTCATAAAAAGTACTATGCAAAAATTAAAGAAGAACAGGAAATGACAGTGGTGGTTTCCAATCTGATCCCAACATTGGAGAAGCTATGCAGTGACTGACAGGTGTACATATCCTAACAGTAATTAATTACGGTTATTTAAGAAAAAAATTTATTTTTTTTCTTTTATGTGTATAACTTTTTATATGGCTACCAAGTTGTTAAAATATAAATACTTAGTTCTTTGGACCTAGCTACCTAATAAACAGAATTACTAGATATTTCTTTTGGCTCAGGGGTACCATGAAAAAATTACTTAATATAAGTGTTGTAAATTGAGAAAGTTTGGAAACTTGTTTCTCTGTCAAATATGGAAGAGTTCCTGTGGTAATGAACAATAAGCTAAGTTCCCAACATGATAGTGTGCAGTACAAATATAACAAAATGAAAAGCTGCACACTGGTAGCTCATTGGCCAAATCTGGCTTGTGTGGTGTTTTTAACAAATCTTGAGCCAAACTTAAAAAATCAGGGGAGTTCATATACAAATATACATCTCTGGCTTCTCTCTGCAAAACAGAGTATCAAGCAACACAGGACTTACACTACTGCAGGGCAACAATGAGCTGGAGCTGAGAAGCAGCTATCTCTTTTTGAAGAGGCAGGTGTTTCCCGGTTTGTCTCAGTCTCTACCACTCACATCATCTAAGCATGGGCAATCACACCCGACTACCTTCACTGATGTTATCTACCTGTCCTCTAAGGCCTGTATTTGTGACTCCTCAACCTTATAAAATGGAGGTAATGATTTATTTATTGAAAACAAAGCACAGAATTTAAAATATAGGAAGTCACTATCTGGCAAGACCTAAGAGAAGACTGTACCTTAACTCTTTTCCTCTGCCACAACCTAGTTATATGACTTCGGTCAAATCAATTCTCTTGCATCAGTTTCCTGATCTGTCAAATGAGCATAACTTGTTCTATTGAGTTCATAAGATACAGTAAAATAAATGCACTAAAGTACTCCAAAAATCTTTCAATGCTATTTTTCTAAACGGCATCACTATTATTTTTAAAAATCAACACCTGAAATTCTCTCTCTCCTTGCACTCACCTTGAGAATTTTAACAACAACTTTTTCATTATTTGTGATGTTGATGGCTTCAAATACTTCACTGTATTTACCCCGACCTAATTTTCGAACCAGCTGGTAGTCATCTTGATTTCTGTGGACAAAATAAGTCAAAGTCACAATGATTAAAAAAGTTCAAATTATCAAGCACCAATTCTACTTATAAAACTCTATTACCAGGAGGACTAACAGAAATAAAAGGTATTTCAAATAATTTCCAAATTGGATTCACTGTTTTTTTAAAAATTGGGCTAATTAAAAATGTGTTCCAAGTCCTAGAATAAGAAAATTTAAGCCTTTTAATTATTCTTCCAAAATTCCAAATTATTCACATCTCTATTGGTATAACACACACAGCTAGCTTTTATCAGTCCGAGTTTGTTATGAGTATGTCTGTCTCCAACAACAGACAGCTTTCCCTTAGAGAATAATTTTTATACATTCCTGTCCTGTAGTGCTTGGCCTGGTGTTGGCACTCAATACATGTAAGAATATTTCAATTCAGCCACATTTTGGGAGCAGCTGATTTTCAACAGGCCTCTTCCAGGTTTGTGGCTTTCAAATACATAGGCTTGATCTCCCACTTGCCCTCCAGGGCAAGCTCTGAGGGCAGTCCTAGTAATAAAGTGTAGAAAGCACACTCAGGTCACGAACCATAGTTACGGGTCCCTTCCTCTACTTTTACCCATATTCCATGAAAAATAAGCAATATCAACGGCAATAAACAGAGGTAAAGAAGAATAAGGGAAATGCCAACATTTTTCCCCAACCCTGCTTCCAACTTAGACTATGCTCTAAAGAATGACATGATTCCTTTAATAAGGCCTAAATTCTATTTACTCCTGCTGAAGACCCTAAGAATTAAGTATGCACCAAATCAGCCATTCATTTTCCTCAAGCAGCTAAAAAGGTGAATGAATAGAGAAGGCAAAAGGTACCAAGAACAACGGATGAGGCCAAAGAGGTTCCCAGTTCTGATTGAGTTATCTTCCTGTGGAGGGCATACAGAACAAATGCAAGCAAGCAAATGGCACCAATGCCAAAAACCAAAAAGGGCCATTTAGTGTCCTTTAAAGCAGAAATAATTGCAAAGCACTCAATTTGAAGATAGTCGTTGAAATTTCTACAGTAAAACACAGTATTACCTAGAGTTCAAAGCCTGTGACATAAGAGGGGAACTGTTAGATTATCAATAGTGATAACATTTATTGGTATTGTACCACTGGTTCTTGACGGTATCTTTAAAGCACACAGTGCCTTCTTATGCAGAGGCAATGTATTTACTGTTAAGAATCATGGCATAAATGAAGATTAAAAATACACCCTATGACAATTTAGGAAGACAGTGTTTAACCACTTATAGGCTATAGAAATTACATGCAGTCAGATATAAAAATATAGCATACAGGATTTGTAGCTTTATGAATTTTCCAAATTGCTTTCTTTTGCACTTAAATGTCAAAATGCTTTTATAACAAAAAATATGATCTGATCAATTAAATGCCTACCACACTGGGACAGGAAACGCAAACATCCAAATGAGTCTGCACAGAGAATGAGGAGGGCAAACACAGCTGTTCAGGCAGACTACAACTGTTCAAGATGGAATTTGGGCTGAATTCCATCTTACACATTCCTTGTCTCATGGTAAGGGCAAATGTTTAAGGATTTAATTTGGCATCTCATCAGAAAGAAGATACCTTTCTGGGGAACTGTTTCATCCTTCAGTATCAACATGGGACAACATTCTCTGACCTCAAAAACACTTAATGTAAGAGTTTGGTGTTTTCAAAGTCTCTCAAGTATCAATTCTCACCTATCTGCAATGCCCTTAGCTTGAGAAGCAAGCTGATAGGTACTTCTGTTACCAGCTTTGTGTACCAAATACAGACAAGCCTCGCTTAACAACAGGGAGGAATACTTTCTGAGAAATGTCTCTAACATCAGAGTGTACTTACACAAATCTAGATGGTATAGCATACTGCATACCTAGGCTACAGGGTAAAGCCTAGGCTACAAACCTGTATAGCATGTTACTATATTAAATACTGTAGGTAACTGTAACACAAAGTATTTGTGTATCTAAACATATCTAAACACAAAAGAGGTCATGTATTGCTGACATTATGATGGCTTGGCTATGGCATCACTAGGCGACAGGAATTTTTCAGCTCCACTATGTACAATCTTTATGGGACTACTATTATACCTGCAGGCCCCATCACTGACTGAAAGGTTGTTATGTGAAACATGACTGTAAATAAATCAGAGAAAAGGATAAGAAGAGACTGAAATGATTTTTAAATGATAAGCCTATCAAAATCGTTTACTTGCCAAAGCAATATTCTGCTTTTTTACTACAAAACCAAACTTTTAGCTCAAAAGAGAACACATATTGGGCTTTGATCTTGAGGTTTGTAGATACAGAGTCAAGGTTGTTTCCTGACAAAAATTACTCAACAAATCTATAAGATTCAACCCTTTGGGTGAGTACAGCAAAAACAATTACCCCCATTCCACCACATGTGACTCGTAATCCCAGTATTCTCGGGGTCTGTGCGTATTAACATCTGTGTAAACTCTGGCCCTGCTTGGCACGGGTCCCGACATGTCAGACAGGTTGGCGGACGAAGCTGGACTGGATGTTTGGAGATCTGGCAAGTCACCGTGTTCAGAGGCAGCTGGGGGTAAGACCTTGTTTCAGACCTGTTTTCTTCAAACTGCCAAAACAAAATGCACAAAGGCCAAGAAGTTATTTTCTTAAAGTATATGGGAAGAAAAATAAATCATTTTATGAATCTTAATGGCCTCAAATATAGCTCTGGTTCTGCTACCTGTTAACCAATGAATATAGCCCAACTATGTCAACTACAGTGTTTCCTATAACATGAAAAAAATTCTAAGAAATAAATATACTTAAACTGATATTTGCCTTAATCATATTTTGCAAAGTAATAGGCTGTTACCTCTGCATGGAAAGTGTGGATGCTCTTTGTAAGATAGCCTGAAAGGGAAAACTAGCATCAAGGATAGATGCATCAGCATTACCACTATTTACACATTCTACAAAAGGTATTGGCAAGAAAAGTACTTTTCTTCCAGCAGCTTTCTACAACTCAAGCAGGGGTGCTAAAAGGCTCTAGAATGGTGGCAAAGCCAACAGTACAAACTGTCAGTCTGACTACAGTAATTGATGACACTAGGAAAGGAATAAAGACTTGTTCTCATACACCAAAGTTCAATGTCATCTTATATTTATCCAAATCACTTGGGGAACCTTAAGTAATAATCAGTAGACCCTTGATCACCAGTTGAAAGGTACATTTGATTTCACTAAATTTAAAAAGTGAAATCAGTAATTTTTTTTCTTGATTTATTTAACACAAGAGCAAGATTAGTAAAAACTGGTATAAGACAGTAATATAGATTAGCTGAGCTAATGCAAAATTTGACACTGGAGGAAAATTAGTAAAATTTTAGAAGTACGCTATCAAATCAGTCTTCTTTTTAATGATGTCTTCCCATGATGTCTACTAATGACGACTATTCCAATCTTTTTGCCTCTGTTCTCTAAAATTCCTACAACATTTGTTGATCCCTTCACTATGTATTTAATTAAAAATGTATTGAGTCTCTAGGTGTGATAACCTGAGGACACACCACCTATGCAATTTGCTGCCTGAGATTGCATAACCTCACTCTAATTACTAGGAAACACTGGACAAACAGAGAAAGAAGTGTCTTTTAAAAAAAGGGGAGGAGGCACTGTATTCCTAAAAAATGTAAATATCATAAAAGACAAAGGGAGGCTAAAGAGACATTGCATAAATGCAATACCCTACTCTAGACTGTATCCTATACTGCAGGGGAGGGAAAGTGGGAAGGAGATGCTATAAAAAAACAATACTGACAAAACTGGAATTTAGATGGAACTAAAGTATTACATTAATGTAAATTCATGAAGCTGGTACATAACCATAATAGTTAAGTATCTATTCTGAAAGAATTTTCCTGAAGCAGAAGCAAAGGGTCATGATACATATAATCTAACCTTAAATGGTTCAGAAAAAATTGTGTGCCCACACTTGTTTACATGTGTATATATAGAATATACACAGGAATGATAAAACAAATGGGGTAAAATATTACCCAGACAAATCTGGGTAAAGGGGATGAAGATGTCTTTTGTACTTTATTTTGTTGAAACATTTTATTTTCATTTAAAAATTTTTTTTAAGAGACAGGGTCTCACTCTATTGTCTAGGCTGGAGTACAGTAGTGCACTGCAGCCTTGAACTCCTAGGCTCAAGTGATCTTCCTGCCTCAGCCTCCAGAGTAGCTGGGATTATAGGTGTGCTACTGTGCCTGGCTAATTTTTAAATTTTTCAATAATCAGGATCTCAGAATGTTGCCCAGGCTGGTCTTGAACTCCTGGCCTCAAGCGATCCTTACATCTCAGCCTCCCAGGAAGCTAGGATTACAGGTGCCAGTATAGCACCCAGTTTGTTGAAACGTTTTAAAAAATTATGGTAAAATATATGTAGCATAAAATTTACCATTTTAACCACATTTAAATGTAAAGTTCAGTGGCATTAAGTACATTCACACTCTTGTGCTACTATCACCACACTATTTCTAGAAATTTTAACCAGCTGTGGTTAACTTCCAGCCTCTGAGGGCTAGTTAACTCACAGGTGGAGATGACATTACAAAATGAGTCTTCATTTCTCCCTGGAAACCACCTGCGTCATGGAAACTATTCCCCAACTCCTTATTTGCCAGCCCATGTACATTCTTATCATCCCGTCTTCCTCTGCTCTTGCAAAGGGCTTTGCAATCTCTGTGAAGAGCAAAGTAAGACTAATTACTAATGAAACTCTTGAGATTCTCAAGTATTTGAATGACCCTTGCAGCTTTAGGTCTCATCAGCTGGGATCTAATTTATGAACTGGTAGATGTGATTCTCCACTGGGAGGATGACTAGCTAACTGTTATGCAGCACCCCGAAAGGTGCTTCACTATACTATCATGCATACCAAATAATCTGCTTATAGTCAGAGGGGTACTCACATGAATTTCAATGGTAGGCCTTCATCATTAATTATATGGGAGCATAAAACAGAGGGATCTTGAACTGTGGCTCTGCAACTTCAGCTAAATAAAACAGTACTGAAAGGGATGGGGGGGACTTTGAAGGGATGGTGATAAAGAGGGGATGTGAAAAGACAGGGAAGAGATGCCATCAAAGATAAATATGATTTTAGTTTGTTTTCATTTTTCTTTGGAGATGGGGTCTCACTATGTTGCCCAGGCAGACTTGAAAACTCCTGGGCTCAAGTGATCCTTCTGCTTCAGCCTCCTGAATAGCTGGGACTACAGGGTGCACCACCATGCCTGGCTAATTTTTCTGTTTTTAGTAGAGATGGGGTCTCCTTATGTTGCTCAGGCTGGTCTTAACCTCCTGGCCTTGATCAAGCAATCCTTCCACCTCAAACTCCTAAAGTGCTAGAATTACAGGCGTGAGCCACTGTACCTGGCCTCATTAAAGATTTTATCTGTGGACTAAGGGTAACAGAAATTCGTTAAAAAGTTTTAAGCAGAAAAATGACCCATATGTACATTTAAAAAATTTTTACTCTGGCTGGGTGTGGATCAGGACTTAGGGAGAAAGAAGGCTATTATAGTAGCACATATGAGAGAAATGACTGCTTGAGCAGTGGAGATAAGCGTACTAATTTGAGGAACAAAATTTATGGTGTAAAATCAATAGCTCTGGGAGGACTATAAAATATGGTAAGAAGTGGGAGGTGACTCTTAGATTCTTGTTTCATAGATTGTTGGTGCTATTAATGGAAACAAAACATTCTGGAAGAGAGCTCACACGATAAGTTTTAGACTTAAGGTTAAAATGGCTTTGAAATCTCAAAAGGAGATTCTAAACAGATAGATATTATAAGTCCAGAGCTTCAAGGGTTTCTCAGCTTAAATATCTAATTCTCCCCAATAACTCTCTGAGGCAAGCATTAGGTCCCCTAGTTTACAAATAAGAATATCCAGTACAAGGCTGGGCACAGTGGCTCATGCCTGTAATCCCAACATTTTGGGAGGGCAAGGCAGGAGGATTGCTTGAGGCCAGGAGTTCAAGACCAGCCTGGGCAACATAGTGAGAACTCGTCTCTAAAAAAAATTTTTTTTTAAACCAAAATATTAGCCAAGAGCAGTGGCGCACACCTGTAGTCCCAGTTACTTTGAAGGCCAAGGCAAGAGGATCACTTGAGCCCAGGAGTTTGAGCTTGCAGTGAGCTATGCTGACACCACTGTACACTAGAGCCTGGGTGACAGAGAGAGACCCTGTCTCGAGGAGAAGAGGGGAGGGGAGAGGAAAAGAAAACTCTGACTTACAGAAAAAGTATTACCTTTCCTAATAATTTCCATTTTAAATTATCTTACTTTAGTATTTACTGTTCCCATGTAATTGCACAAAAGGTATAACTTTAGTGGCTAACAATTTCAGGCCACTATGTCTACCTAAAAGCCTTCAGAATGACTTTGAAGACAAGGCTAAGTCTTGTGTACTCAATGTTTAGCCTAATTGAAGCCAATTAATCAGTTATGAAAAAGCATCTTGTCGATAAATTTTTCCCTCCTGAAGTCAGACCACATCAAAGCCAATTTCATGGCTCTGCATGACCTATTGTTCAATAAAATATAAGTAAATGAAAAACTCTGTTAAACCATAAGGCTAAATTATGCACGGCCAAAAGTATAAGCTCACAGACATAAACTAAATATAGAATTAACTTCAATTAAAACTCCCCTTGCCCTTAGCTAGCCTCTCCCTCTAATCTCTTCTGTTCTGTTTCATTCCTATTTTTCAATTTGGCAACAATAAAGAAAACAGAGGCTTAGTAATGGTCCAATACCAGAAAACTGTCCAAGTCTGATTAGTCATTTCTGCTAATGTATTTTTATTGATGAATTTCCTAGTATTAGAAATGGAAACGATTATTCTGGAACTTTAAAAAAGTTAAGTCCATTTTCTAACTGTAATACAGTTTTATTAGTTCTTCCTAACCCTAATGTTTATTTTCTGAAAAAAACAAAATCCCCCTCTCATTACTAGATCAACTATAGCAAATGAACAAGATCTCAAATTCATCCAGACCAGACAAAGATTTCTATAGCAAAGAATAAGGGCCAGGCATGGGTGCTCACACTTGTAATCCTAGCACTCTGGGAAGCTGAGGTGGGAGGATCGCTTGAGGCCAGGAGTTCAAGACCAGCCTCAGCAACATAGCAAAACCCCATCTCTCTACAAAACTGAAAAATTAGCTAGGCATGGTGATGCACAACTGCTGTCCCAGCTACTCAGGAGGCTTAGACAGAAGAATTGCTTGAGGTTGCAGTGAGCTATGATGACAACACCAATGTACTCTAGGGAGACCCTGTCTCCAAAAAAAAAAAAAGAACAAAGACTGTGCTTAGATTGCACTGACTGCATGGTTTAGTGGGAAAGCAGCCGTATGAGGAAACCACCTTTTAAGCGTTGCTGCAGAGAATGAACAAACTCTTTTTCCAAGCAATCAGGCAGAGTAAACTAGTAAGAGATAAGTAAGATTTGTGGAAATCAGGGGGAAGATACACTTTCCTGCCTTGTTGTAGAAGCCAAAGTAAAAAATTTAGCCAAACAAACTTGCTTTCTCTCTTTACAAAAGTGGCATTGGTTAAAAGCCAAACAAACACAAAAAGCATGAGTAGCTAATACTATCATAATTACTTGTCTCACATGTCCAGAGTTGTCCTCAATTTCTCTCTTCTTTTCAAATCAAGAGGAGAACGCTCATTCAGTAAGCATTTATTGAACACTTACTACGTACCAGGAAATGTGTGCCTGGTTGCCAGGAAGGGATTCTTTCTCTAGGCCCTGGAGAATAAAGAGAAAGTATATCTCCTCTCAGACAGAGAAAACAGACCATTACAATCTCAAGTGATCAGTGCTTGAAAGAATTAAATCATGGTGCTCTGTAGGCACTGAAGGGTATTTATACCACCAACAACCAATCATTCATTCAACAAATATTTATGGAGTACCTAAAATGTCTGGGGAAAAGCGGTCAGGGAAAAAATAACATCTAAGCTTACTTTTATAGGATGCATAGGAAATTACTCAGATGAAAAGCACTAAAACATGAAATTGTAAAGCACAACATTTTAAACAAGTTAAGAATTTTAAAGACCAGACGAGTGTGGTGACATGTGCCTAACAGTCCCAGCTACTTGGGAGGATCACTTGAGCCTAGGAGTTCGAGGCTGCAGTGACCTATGATCACACCACTGCACTCTAGCCTGGGCGACAGAGTGAGACCATGTCTCAAAAGAAAAATAAATTAA
Organism: Propithecus coquereli; assembly: GCF_000956105.1. Taxonomy (NCBI): domain Eukaryota; kingdom Metazoa; phylum Chordata; class Mammalia; order Primates; family Indriidae; genus Propithecus; species Propithecus coquereli. The sequence goes on from NW_012136303.1 coordinate 5,065,353, forward strand.
TTAAAAAAAAATTTTAAAGGCCTATAATTTTGTGCTCTAAAATGATGAAAAGTTGACACACCTTGTTATTCCCTATAAGAAGCACATCAGATCAGTAACCCTTTTATATCTGATTTGGAAACTATTAGTCTACTCTACTCAACTGTTATAGTTTGTGCTTAAAACAAAGAGAATAATTAATTTACAATCTTTGTAATTCTTTCTTTTCCTTTCTCTACTCCCCACACAAACCAGTTTTACTACAGAGGTCATGTGATGGTTAGTTTTAGATGTCGATGTGACTGGATTAGGGAATACCTAGAGAATTGGTAAAACAATACTTCTGGGCGTGTCTGTGAGGATGTTTCCAGAGGAGACTGGCTGTGAGTTAATGGACTAAGTGGGGAAGATCTGCCCTCAATGTGGGAGAGCACCATCCAATCAGTTGGGGGCCTGGATAGAACAAAAAAAAAAAAAAAAAAAGAAAAGAATTTCCCTTTCTCTCTTGGAGCTGGGACACACTCTTCTCCTCCTGCTCCTGGACATCCCAGGACTTACACCAGTATCATCTCAACACTGCGGCCCCACACCCACCACCAACTCCTGTCTTCTTAGGCTTTTAGACTTGGACTAAGCAAGGCTACTGGCATCCCGGGGTCTCCTGCTTGCAGACAGCCTGGCCAATTCCCCTGATAAATATCTTTTATGTCTATATATCTATATGTATCCTATTGATACTGTCTCTCTAGAGAACCCTGACTAACACAGTCACATAGCAAAATGCCTAGAAAGACAAGGAGCTAAGTGGTGTAGATGATTCAAAGTAAGAAATCAAGATTTCTGCAGGCAATTTTCGTGTTTTGATTAATGGTAGGCTAGGTTATTTGGGTCAACCCTCCCACTGATGACAAATAAAGGGATTAAACACACACACGTTCTCTCTCTCTCTCTCTCTCATTCTTGAATAATACAGAAACATAATCATAGCCTACAGTGAATCGAAAATGGGAACCCGGAGAAGCAGGCAAGCAAGGAAGCCCAAAGGGCCTTTGTTGATCCCTAAAAATTAGAATTTTCTTCTGACATAAACCACAGGCCAGGGCTCTCACAAACTGAGGAGTCTAATAGGGGACCCTTTCCATAATAAGCTGGAACTTCACAGGGTTACACCCTAAGGGTGAGAGTGAATGGAGAGTAGAAGCTATAGGGAGGAATTAAAGCCTATCAGAGTGTATTATCATATCTTAAGCTTGTTTTAAGGTGGTTCCTGGACACCAGTACTGTTCACGGATACCTCACATAAGCAAGCTCGCTGTGGAGAAAAGTAGGCTACAGGCCTCAAATGATTCGTACCAACAATTTTTCAAATATGATGTCCCAGCAGAATTCAAAAAACAAAATGAAACTTTTAGAAATAAGTAAATTAAACGGACTGATTTAACAGTAAATCCAACAAACCTGAAAAGAAAACGATTAATCAACTGAAAAATAGACTAGAAACTGTCCACAACACAGCAGGAGTCAAAACTATGGAAAAATAAGAGGAAAAACACAGTGAAACAGTTTGGTATACTTTTAATTGGTACTAGTAGAGAAAAGGAGAAAGTGGGGCAAAGGCAATATTTGAGTAAAGTTGAAAATTTTCCAGAAGCAATCAGACACAAGCAAATTCCAAGAAGCCAACAATTTCCAAACAAGATCAATAAAAAGAAATCCACAACCAAACATATAATCATAAAACAGCAGAAAAACCTAAACTGGGCAAGGTGGCCAACTACTTGGGAGGCTGAAGCAGAAGGAATGCTTCAGCCCAGGAATTCAAGGCTCAAGCAACACAGTGAGAGCATCTCAAACAAATAAAAATGAAAACAAAAAACAAAAGACAAAGAGAAATCTGAAAAACAAGCAGAGAAAAAGATTACATTCAAAGAATGTAAGAGGCCCGGTGCGGTGGCTCACACCTGTAATCCTAGCACCCTGGGAGGCGGAGGCGGGAGGATTGTTTGAGTTCAGGAGTTTGAGGTTGCTGTGAGCTAGGCTGTCACCACAGCACTCTAGCCTAGGCAACAGAGTAAGACTCTGTCTCAAAAAAAAAATAAAATAAAATAAAAAAATAAAAAAAAAATAAAGAACGTAAGAACAGCTGATTTTTCAAAACAATGAAGCAAAGATAGCTTAATATCTGTAGTGTGCTAAAAAAAAAAATAGCTGCCAAATTAAAATTCTATTATTAAGCAAATATCTCTAAAGAAAGAGATTTTTAAAAACTCCATTTGGAAGGTTTGAGTTGAATGAGAAAATGAGGAGCAAAAGAGAGGAAAATTTTTTGAAAACTCCAAACATTGACTATATTAAAAAATAAGAATGTCTTACAAAGCTTTAAAAAACAGATTTAAAATACATGACAACAAAAGCATATTACATTGGAGAGATGTCATTAAAGTGGTCTGAGGTCCTTTTATTATCTGAAAAGACAACAGAGTTATTGTTTAATATTAGGCTTTGATAAGTTATGGTGGCAAGTCATAATATCTATGATGGTAACTCATTACAGAACAAAAATAACATGTATTTCCAAAGTAGAAAGAAGGAAAAAAGTAAAATGATAAAAAGAATCCAAAGGAATGGTAAAGAGATGAAAAAAATCCAGAACATAAGAAACACACGGGAAAAAAATTAAACTGAGATATGACTTATTAAATATAAATGAAATAAATTATCCAGGTAAAAGACAATCAGATTGGATTAACGCATTAACTGCCATGAGAGTTGTATTTAACTCACTTTAGTTTTGATCCCCAGGCCACGTGAAACATATATAAAATCTTGTTGATGTTCTTATTGTTACAATTAATATTGACAATTTAATTCTAAAAACTTGGATTAAATGAATAGAAATCAATAAATTTTGTTTTTCTATTTATGTTTACCTTTAAATTACACTCAAAGTTTTTATTCTATTTTCTTAATAAAACACTATGGCCCTAAGGAAAAGTTTCTGATTTTTTTTGTGTGGCAGTCAGTATGTTAAAAAAGAAATCCAAATGAACAAGAATAATAAAACAATTCTGAAAAATGATAATAAAGCTGAAAAACTCCCATTACCCAATTTTCAGACTATTACAAATCTATAGTTATCAAAACTGTGTTACTAGCAAAAAGGACAAAACACGTATCAATGAAACAGAATGGAAAGTACAGAAATAAAACCCACACAAATATGACCAATTGATTTTTGAAAAAGGTACAAAGGCAGTTCTCAATGGAAAAAGGATAATCTTTTCTATGAATGGTTTTGGGACACCTGGAGATCCATATGTAAAATCATGAACTTCAATCTAAACCTCACATCTTATATAAAAAACAATTCATAATGGATCATAGATATAAATGCAAAACTATCGAACTTTTAGGAGAAAATCTTGCAACCTGGGGTTAGGCAGTTTGTAGACACAGCACTAAAAGCATGATTCATAAAAGAAAAAATTGATAAGTGAGACTTCATTGACATTAAAATATTTCTGGCCTGTGAAAGACACTGTTTTTTTTTCTCCGTCCCCACTCTGAAAGACACTGTTAAGAGAATAAGATAAGCCAGAGACAAGAAGAAACTATTTGCAAATCACATATCTGATAAAGGACTTGTACCTGTAATATGTAAAGAATAAGAAAATAATCCAGTTAAAAAATGGGCAAAAGATCTGACACATCACAAAAGAGGTTATATGGATAACCATATGAAAAGATGCACAACACTAATAGTTGCTAGGGAAATTAAAATTAAAATCACAATGCGATACCACTACTGATCTATTAAAATGGCTAAAATTTTAAAAAACCAAACAAAAAACTGACAATACCAAAAGCTAGTAAGGATGCAGATAAACAGGAACTAATTCATTCCTGGTGGAAATGTAAAATAGTACAGTCGTTTTGGAAAATAATTTAAAAGTTTCTTATAAAGTTAATCACACACTTACCATCCATATAACCAGCACTCCCATTCATAGGTATTTACTCAAGTGAAATGAAAACCTGTATTTATGCAAAATCCTATACATAAATGTTTATAGCAGCTTTATTCATAATTGTGAAAAAACAGAAACCACCAAGGTGCCCAACAGGTAAACAAGCAATGGTTTAACCAAGGAATATTTAACAAACTATTCATTTGTGCAACAACATGGATGCATCTTTTTTGTTGTTTCTTTTTTTTTCTTTTTCTTTTTCTAACTCCTGGAATTAAGAAAAACATAGGATGAATCTTAAATGTATTTTGTGAAGTGAAGAAGCCAGACTCAAAAGGCCTGTACGTACATCTTGTATACTTCCATTTATATGACAGTCTGGAAAAGGCAAAACCATAGGCATGGGGAACAGATGAGCGATTGCCCTATGGCAACGAAACTGTTCTGTATAGTACTGTTTTGACTATGTCAAAACCCACAGAATTGTATAACACAGAGTAGACATCACTTTATGCAAATTCTTAGCTCTGTTTGCTGAGAGCACTTAAAAGCAGTGACATTGAGTAGCAATGAGAATACCTAGTGAAGATCTTGGTTTCTAAATATCATTCTCCAATAAAAGGAACGAGAGCTCTTTGGAGAAATGGCTGATTCTAGGATTGGGGCAGGAAAATAACAAGATAGCCTGGCAAATATCATAGTCGAAGGGACATGGGAACCAACTTGAAGGAGCTCCAATGTCTAAAGCTGAAACAATTTGAACAAAATAATAAGAGTATTGAATTTTAACCCCAAACAAAAAAATAAATATCCATATATCCACACCATGTAAATTAAAAAAAAAAAATCCTTATTTAAGAATTCCAACTAATACCTGTAGACAGAGAGGAACAGAAAACCACCATTTGACCAGCACAGTACTTGCTGCAAGCAACATTCATTGACAGATGCTAAAATTAGTGAGTAAAGCTTTTAGGACAAACAGGTCATTTGCATAGCCTCAAAGTATCTCCTCCAGGATATTTATTAATTACTAGGGTGGTTTTAATGTGAGCCCACAAATTATTTAATATACCTCCCTTGAGGAGGTAGAGTTTAATTTTCCTCCCCTTTGAAAGTAGTCTGAACTTAGGAATGCCATTCTAATGCATAAGTATGGAAAGGGAGAAATAGTAACTCTACAGTGGAAAATTCTGGCAGACACTACTGAACTATCACTCACAGTAAGTCATACTGACATCATATACCCGATATAATGTGATGAGAAGGGCCCTTCACCTCTGTGGCAGTATTTGCAAAATAATAACCACAGTATAATCTTGAGAAAACATCAGTCAAATCTAACTGAAGAATATTCTACAAAATATCTCACCAGTCTTTCCCAAAAGTTTCCAAGCGTTAAAAATCAAGGAAAAACCGAGAAATTCACAGACTGGAGGATACTAAGGAGACACAATGACTAAATGCAATGTAGTATCCTGGATTGGATCCTTAAACAGAGTTAAGGATATAAATGGTAAAATCAAATAAAGTCTGTGGTTTAGTTAATAGTATTACACCAATCTTCATTTCTTAGTTTTGATGAAGTATTGTGGTTATGTAAGATGTTAACATTAGGGGAAGCTGGGTGAAGGGTATACTAAGATTCTGTCTTTGCAACTTTCATAAATCTAAAATTATTTCAATATTACAAGTTACATACTGACAATATCAGGTGCTAGAGAGGATGAGGTACAATTGAAACTCTCATACACTGCTGGCATGAAGGCAAAATAGTAGTGTATAGCCATTCTGGAAAAGTTTGGCAGGTTCTTATAAAGTTAAACTTACATTTTTCATATGACCAGCAATCCCACTCATATGTATTTAACCAAGAGAAAATTTACAAATTCACAAAAGCCTATCCACATGTTTATAGCAGTTCTATTCATAATCACCAGAGAATGGAAAACAAAATGTTCTTCAAGGAGTGAATGGATTAAAAAAACTATGGTCTAACCAAAAGTGGAATATTACTCAGCAATAAGAAGGAACTAACTATTTACACACCCTACTTTGATGAATTTCAGAGGCAACATGCTTAATGAAATAAGCCAGTCTCAAAATACCAATGTTTGATTCCATTTATATAACATTCTTGAAAAGATAATCTACAATAACTCAGAACAGAATAATGGTTGCCAAAGATCAGAGGTGGGAGGGTAGGTGTGTTACTAAGGGTAACATGTGGAAGGTGACATAACTGTTCTATGTCCTGGTTGTAATGGTGGTTACTTGAATCTACATGTGTGTTAAAATTCATCAAACAAGGCCAGGCGCGGTGGCTCACGCCTGTAATCCTAGCACTCTGGGAGGATTGCTTGAGCTCAGGAGTTCGAGTGCAGCCTGAGCAAGAGCAAGACCCTGTCTCTACTAAAAAATAGAAAGAAATTAGTTGGACAATTAAAAATATATAGAAAAAATTAGCTGGGCATGGTGGCATATGCCTGTAGTCCCAGCTACTCGGGAGGCTGAGGCAGGAGGATTGCTTGAGCCCAGGAGTTTGAGGTTGCTGTGAGCTAAGCTGACGCCACGGCACTCACTCTAGCCCGGGCAACAAAGCGACACTCTGAAAAAAAAAAAAAAAAAAATCATCAAACAGTACACACAAAAAGGAGTCAATTTTATTGCATATTAATTTCGAAAAATAAAGGGAAAAAATCCTATCATATGCTATCTAAAAAAGATACATCTAAACCAAAAGCTATATACCCATCCAATATATACATATATTGAAACATCACACTGTACCTCATAAATATGTACAATTATGTATCAATTATAAATTTAAAAATAAAATAAGGCATAGGACATGGATAGGTTGTTAGTAAAAATATTAAATTTCAAAGCATATAGGATACAATTAATGCAGGACTTAAAAATTTATAAACTTAAATGCATATATTAGAAAAGCAAGCTAAAATTAAGTTACGTATATCTCGATAAATTTAAAAATAGAAATAAACCCAAAGAAAGTGGAAGAAAAAGATAAAAGAGCAGAAATTAAAGAAATAGGAAACAAACATAAAGAAGAGGACTGATAAAGCTAATTGGTTCTTCGAAAAGACTCTTAGAAAAACACTAGCATGACTGATAAAAAGAAATTAGGGTAAATGTCCAATATCAAGAACGGAAAAGGATACATCACTATAGATCCTGCAGATAGTAAAAAGAGGATATCATGAATAATTTATGCCAGTAAATGTGAAACTCCTAGAGAAAAAAAACTTATCAAAACTGATACAAGAAGAGATGAAAATCCTGAATAGTCCCATAACCAAAAAATTCAATCAGTATTTTAACCTCTGTTCTATCCTAATGTCTTTCTACTGCACAGCTTAATATTTTTAAAACAAATGAGTACAGAACTTGCTCCCCTCTGCTCCAAGTCTCTGTCTTTATACTTTGATTATGCCTTCCAATACTGCTTGCTCAGGAAAATCCTACTCAGCCTTCAAGAACCAATAAGTTTAACAACCAGTAGGAAGCCTTTCCATGCCTCTTCAAAATGAGCCAAGTACCTCCTCTATGGGGCCAAAGCACTACCATATACTATTACATTGTCATACAGAATGTTTTGTTTACATACACCAGATTATGAATTCAAGTACTTTGGTTGTTGATTTATTTCTCTTAGTATACGTCCTATGTTTACCACAGTGACTAGGGTGGTGAAATGTTCCACAAATGTTTGACTGCAAGACAGTAACAGACAATTATTTTGGCAAAAATCAACTGTGCCTGTGTATGGGCCCACTCCTGTTCAAAACTGAGAAAGTTAAGGCTTTCTGTACAATATTAATACACTTGGCTGTAAGATGGATATTTGATCCATCTGATCTACAGCTAATTTAAAAATGCTCTTCAATCTTACCTATAAATGTTATTGTATACATCACTAACACCAGAGGTAAAACGGTTTCATAATATTCACTTCCCAAAGAGATGCGAAACCAGTCAGCATGTGTGAACAATGTTTCTTGGAGCCATAAGCCGTTTTTTGTCTTTTTTTTTTTTTTTGAGATAGGGTCTTGCTCTGTTGCCTGGGCTAGAGTGTAGTGGCATCGTCATGGTTCACTTTAACTTCAAACTCCTGAGCTGAAGCAATTCTCAAGTAGCTGAGACTACTAATTTTTCTATTTTTTGTAGAGGCTAGGCACTTTGTTATGTGAATGCCTATGTTTGTCACTGATTCTTGGGATTTATACTTACTACTTTTAAACTAGCAAGTCCAAGACTTAGGTAATGTCTTTCCCATTTTGTAGATGGTGAAACTGCATAACCTCTCCAATGTCACAGAGAGGTAGTGATTTGAAAATAGTCCTGTCTAGATTCACAGCCTATTCATTTTGTTCTACAGCAAAGACTGTAAACTGGTGGATGCACCTACACACACACACACACACACACACACACACACACACACACACACACAGTAGCCCCCCCTTATGTATAGTTTTAATTACCGCTGTCAACTGTGGTCTGAAAATATTAAATGGAAAATTTCAGAAATAAACAATTCATTAAGTTTTAAACTGTACCCGAGTAGTGTGATGAAATCTCACACCACCTAGTGACATCCTGCCCTGAACGTAAATCGTCATCCCCATTGTCTAATGTATATCCTCCCTGTACATGCTTACCCACCCATTAGTCACTTAGTAACCCTCTCAGTGATCAAGACTGTTGCTGGATCAGAGTGCTTGTGTTCAAATAACCCTTAATTTACTTAAGAATGGCCCCAAAGTGTAAGAGTAGTGATGCTGGCAATTTATAAATGCTTAAGTGAAGCTGTACAGTATTTCCTTTAAGTGAAAAGGGAAAGTTCTTGACATAACGAGGAAAAAAAAGCATATGTCCAGGTTGCTAAGATCTATGGTAAGAATGAATATTCTGTTAAATTGTGAAGAAGGAAAAAGAAATCCATGCTAGTTCTGCTGTTGCATCTCAAACTGCAAAAGCTACAGCCACACTGTATGACAAATCCTTAGTTAAGAAGGAAAAGGCATAAAACTTGTGGGTGGAAGACATGAACAGAAAATGTGTTCCAACCAAAGGCAATCAGGCCTGATACTACTTGCAGTTTCAGGAATCCACTAGGGGTCTTGGAATGTATCCTCCACAGATAAAACAGAGACTCTGTGTATGTGAATTCATGTATATATCTCTCTCCTATTTGGCTTACACAGTATTTTTTAAAATTGAGATAAAATCCACATAACTTAAGACTCACAATTTTAGAGTACGATTCAGTGGTTTTTAGTATATTCACAATGCTGTGTAACCATCACACTATCCGAGTCCAGAATGTTTCCATCACCCCAAAAAGAAAACCAATATGCCAAAGGAAACACTCCCAATACCCTGCCCCTACAATCCCCTGGCAACCATTAATCTGTTGTCTCTATGTATTTGCCCATTCTGGACATTTCACATAAATGGAATCATGCAGTATGTGGCCTTTTGTGTCTGGCTTCTTTCACTTAGCAAAATGTTTTCAAGATTCATCCAGGCTGTAGCACGTATCAGTAGTTCATTCCTTTTTATGGTTGAATCCACTGTAGGGATATACCACATTTTGTTTATCCATTCATCGCTGATGAATATTTGGGTTGTTCCTACTTTTTGGCTACTATAAATAATGTTGCTATGAAGATTTGTGTACAAGTTTTTCACACTTTTAAAAAAGTGAATCAGGTGTTAAGTTGAATTAGGTATTAACATTTTTTCATAATAAATATCTTTTAGAACGATAGTTGCCAACACTAAAAAAAAATAACAACTTTCAGTTTCTCAAAAGAAAGAGGGAAGGAAGGCAGGTAGGTCTGCCTATCTAGTAACAATGATTCTTGATTCCTGCACTGATAAAAACCAGCTGGATCTGCTAAGCTCTGACTGTCCAACAATGGTGCTCTTTTAAAATATACCCACTGGAGATGCCACATGTAAAGCTGGACGATTCTATTCATTTATCTTACTGGCTTGACTCCTAAAAGCATTTGAGCTATCAATCCCTGCTCTATACAAAATAAATAAATAAATAAAATAAAATAAAATAAATAAATTAAAAATAATGAAAAGGCCAAACTATTATTTAGACTATACAAATTATGGCATTGAAAATGGAGTTCATTAATGAGATCAGTAGCCATGAACTCCTTGAAAATGTATACAAAGTAGCATGTATGTTTTTGAAGGAAAAATTACAGAGGAAATCTGTAAATCTGTGCAAAATTAGTAACTGCTGAGTTAGACAACTGGGAAATGTACACTTTTCACACTGTAAAACACTCATTTTAAAAGGTTAACTTGATTAATATTTAATCAATATCAACAGTTAATCTTAATAAGATTAATTAATAGTTAAAACTTAATTAATAGTTAATCAATATTAACTTGATTAATATTTTTAAAAAATCAAATTGCTCAAACTAAGCATATCCCATTCTTTCCTAGAGGAAGACAGGAAGACAATGTATCCTGGGTTCGATTCATGTTCCAGCTTGAGACACAAGCTTGATGAATGATTAACAAAATGTCAACTTCAGAAAAGATACAGTGGCATTCAGAGTAAGTCAGGTGAGGACAACTGTTTTACAAAAGCTTTAGTTTTGCCTCACGATACCACTTTAGAAAAACTGGAATTTCTTTACAAGTGTCCAACCTTAAATCATTCAGTCTTACATCTTAAAATATATCCCTTGAATATTACGTGCAAAGAGAATTACCTAGGGGTCAAAGAGATCGATCTTTTTTAAACTTAAAGCCAAGATTATTTTAATAATCTTGGCCCCTTGAATCTCAAAACTGTTGGGATACCCATTTACTGAACTTTCTAAATTAGTGCATCCAGTCCTTTTTAAAGTCAAGACACAAAGAGAAAATAATGTTTGTATGGCACACTGAGGTAAATGGTCAAGAATGCTCCAGATCTAGGGTCATTGGCTTGGACGCACTGTACCCTGCATGAATCACCAGACATCTGAAGGGACCAGCATCTCAGCATATCTGTAACTCACTCTCAACCAGTGATACAGTACACTGGTTGAGAAGTTCCAATTTAAATAACTTGTGGAGATCACGACCTGAATCATCAAAATCCATGCAACAGATTGAGAAAGTGATCTCATAACCCCTTTACTTCAAGAGGTATGTGATCACCTTTTGCAGCTTTTAAGTATAGTCCAGATATACTAATGGTGAACCATTTCTTCTGGGAGATTATCTACTTGGAGGTCACTGACATGAAAAGATAAAAACAACAAACACAAACCAAGCCTCCTAACCCTAGCTTAAAAGAATAAACCAAAAGAAAACAGGTTAATGGTAAGAATAAATATAAGATTAAATGAAGTTATCTTTTTTCCCTTCCGCTTTATACTAATTCTCTTTTCCTATCTCAATTTAAGGTGGTAACCATGGCCAACAATATCCTCTTTTCCCTATCAAACTAATACAAGTAATAGTGGTGTTTTTGTTTTTTTAAACTGGGGAATACATACAGCTCAAAAAGGGTGACAGTTCACCTAGCTCCTTGACAGTTCACCTGACTCTTTGACCTTTAAATCCCAAGATTCCAAATGCACACTGAATAAGAAAATTACCAGTTCAGAACCAACAGAATAATTTTCTGGTCCTATATTACAGGTCTGAATTTGGAATATAAATATCCACAATGATATCTGATAATTCATGAAGTTACTGCTTGTGCAAACCTACAGGATATTTAACTTTAGGAGATTATAGTCCTAACATACCACTGGGGCCTTCTGCTTTTATTCCTGCCTACAAAATATACAACATTCTGTTTTAAAAAACAAAACACACAAGTATTTCTTCCATAAAACAAACTAGGAGGTACAGCAACACAAAAAACATTAGCATGTTGGGTCCTCTGTGTCAATTTCATTTCTCCACGTTTAACCCAGGAAAGGGATCAGAATGTCAATGTTACATAAATGACATAACAGTGGGAGGTCTTCCAATGAAGGGAGATACTACAAGAAAACCCAAGCAGTTTGATTTGGATTAACACAGTTCTACCCCAAACATTTAATAGAAATTGGAAGTCCAATATTATCTTCTATCATATAGAATGAATAATGGGCAAAGATCATCATGTGCACACCTTTTTATGAGGCAACACAAACAAAATAAAGGCACAGTGTGAAACTTCGTTCCACTGGCTATAACCTTCTGGAACCAAAAGATGGAAAATTTCATTTGAGACATACAATAATCTAAAGCAGAATCTAACATTTATTTACATATGTAATTAATAACTACTGCTACCATTTGAATGCTGCTTATAAGCCAGAAATGGCATGAGATGTATACTCCCATTTTAGAAATAAGCAAGTTCAGAAATTAAATAACCTGCCCAAAATCACAGGATTACTAAGTGGTAGAGGCCAGATTTGAACCCAAGTCTGTTTAGAATCCAAAGCCTAAGTAGGCTCACTTCAATGAATTCAACACTACTTCCTTAATTCTGCAAATGGATTTATTAACAGCCTACCAAAAATACTTCAATAAAATGAATTGCTTTAGATTTGGAGGCAAGGTGTGGAGGTGGTTCAACAGTCAGGGCTCTTTGTTTATTCTCTTACCTGAATGGGTTGGCCACCAGACCACAACTGTATAAAAATCAGATGTTAAAAGATGGAAAAAGACCTCTGATTCACATTCACAAGTCCATAGGTGAGCAAAGATAGAACTTTTCCTGAGTTCAAGATGGAAAGATTCACTAAGACTAGATAATCACTCTGGCAATGCACATTGCACATGAGTAATTGAGGCAATCTATGCTGGGCGTGAGTTTCATACCGATGCACCCACAAGCAGCAATTCAGTACCTCACCTCACCCATCCAGCAGGCTGCACCAGAAACAGGAAGTACAGGTCAATAGTCTCATTAAAAAGTAAGAACTCTTGGCAGCAGAAAATGAAAATAAGGAATGAAGCACTAGCAATAAACACACTGTCTTCACTGACAGGGAAGGAAGGCAAAGAACACTAGTCAGATACCTTTATGTCGGGTATTTTATAAATTATCTCCTTTAATCTTTACAGTAATCCTGTGATAATATTATTAGCTGGTGTTCTAGCTATTAATCCTCACATGAATCCTCCGAGGTAGGTGCTATTAATCCGCATTTTACAGGTGAAGAAACTGAAGCTTAGTAAGTTGCCTAGGGTAGTTGTTATCCCAACTGTAGAGATAAGACAACCTAGGCTTGAGAGAGGTTAAGTAAACTTCTCCAAACTTGGCTGTCTCACTCCAAACCTGGAGTTCTGTTCCATTATCCTACTGCTTCCCCTCCCCCACCAGCAATTCTACCCTCCTCCCCATTTTTGTAGCTGTTTCAGAAACCATACCCAAGATATAAGCAAATAGTAATTATCATAAGAAAAGACCTCCAAAAACTACTAAGTTGTGGCATGACACATCTATTATTACAAAACGTCACTCAATTGTGAGCTTCAGGGCAGGGACAATCTTGAGACCCTTTGCACAGTATCTGCCAGAAACGTACCAGACACTCAGGGGCTGTCAAATGAACAACATCTTTTGAATGGTAATAAATTCAATTGCTCAAAATGACTATTTTGTACTTTCTGACATGACATGATACAGTTTTTTAGGAAAATAATTTACCCATTCATTTTTCATAAGGTAGCTTTCTTAAAATTTATAGAACATTAATGAGATAGCTAAATTGAGAAATGCCCATTAAAGGATTAGTCATAACATAAGAAAAATTCCAACTGTTCACTTTTCCAAGCAAATTAAAATGTTTCACCTAATAAAAACCTGTCACAAAAACCCGTAAGACCAGAAAATGTGAAAAGAAAAGAGCAACCAATACAAGGACATTTAAGATATGAGACATACAAAAGTATAAAAGATTAATCTAACTGTACCCTGGTATTTAACCCTAAAACTCTCACTTCAGATAATGCAATATTTTCTACGCAAGAAAACTTATCACCACTAATGTAAAAAAAGCTTGCCCACCACAGCAACTGTTGCTAAGTAGGTTTTTTAAAATGTCTAAGGCTGAAAGACACAAGATTTGTAGAAACCAGTGAAATGCCACTCCTAGCAGTATCTTGTGATACTGTGAATTCTTTCACCCTAAACTTTTAAAAAGACTAAATCCTTGATTTCTGTATGTAAAACAAATTATGTCTGGTCAAGAACTGGGTCTGCTGAACTCTACTCTGGAGCATACAAAATAAGAAAAACTACCAACTGTCTACAATCCAGTGCAAATACATCCTTTGTTACAATGATAGCAGCTACTTTTCCTTAATAATCCTAGAGGAATTTCTTCATTGGAAAAACTGGCTGGCCTAGATTTCTCTATTAAGCAATAACTAAATGACATGCTACTTTTGAAACTATCCATCTTAGGAATTCAAAGAAATTCAGGTGTAAGAACACACTAACACTCTTATGAAACAAACTTGGTCCAGGTCACCCAATGAATTGTGGCACACCAAAGATCAAATGCAGTTTCTCATTTTAAACCAAGTATCATAAGCATTATTTATTATTACCTTAAAATGTTAAGCCCTTACCTAATTCAATAACAGTTTTGTTTCTGAACTTGTACAAATTATACTGCAATATTTGTGTAGAAGCTGTCATACAGTTGTCAAAAGTAACCACAAATGTTATAAACAGTTAACATACTGGGGGCCCTTACTGTGTTAGGTACTGTGCTAAATGTGTTATATATTCATTATCTCAATTAATCCTGACAATGACCCCATGAAGAAACAGGCACAGAGAGATAAAGTAACCTGTCCTAGGTAATATCTAGAAAAGGGGCAAGATAGGGGTGCTCAGGGAATAGCAAAGCCATGACTGTCCATCACCTGGACTAGGATTCTAGGTGAGTTATCTTGGTTGACCATTTAACCTTCATGTGAACCAACTTCTCTTACTCTAGACCAGAAGTCAAACAGATAATCTCAAAAGTCCTTCATACCCTTAAATGCTCTCATCTCATAATTACCTTTCTATTCAGGTAATGGCTCAAAAATAAAGTCTCATTTCCTCCATCTTCTGACTAAAGTTTAGTTAGTCCACATTCTATGAATCCAGTCAATAGGATACTGTAAAGAACAAAAATAAAAGATCTTCCTTAAAAGCTAGAAACTCCATTCTGTAGTTATTCCCAAATCTGACTCTTAACTTCAAATGACAATGACAGGAGAAAAGATCATACAATTTTGCGCTGAGCTGGGGTGGGAGGTGTGGGAAAACAGAGAGACCACTGTGTAAGTGGTTACTAATTCACAAAAACATATCACCCATTTCCATCTTCTCTAAAAAATAGGAAATAAGTCTTTAGAAGATTGTTATATAAACCCATTGCTTTTTTTAGCCAATAAAAATTAAAGAAATTATGTCATTTTTCCAAGAAATTTATTACAGGCATGGAAGAATCACCAATTTATAGAAATCCCACCGAAATGGCCTAGAGCTGTAGAATCTACATTTTACCAAGCTGGTCATCTAGCCTCTTCAAACCACATCTAAGGACAGTCGAAGAATATTTAAACATCAAGGAAGAGGCATATGTTCCACTCAACACCACTTTGTTAAGTCTCCTAGGACCAAATTACTTTACAGAAATCATCTTTGCTACCTTTGTTCTCCAAAAAAATAATCCCCCAAAGATTCTGAAATAAAACCAGCAAAATCCCTGTATTAGCTTTCTATTGTTGCCATAACAAATTATCACAAACACCACAATGCCAATTATCTCAGTTATTATAGGCCAGAAGTCATGTGGGCTTGGCTGAGTCTCACAAGGCCAAAATTAAAGCATCCACAGGGCTGGGTTCCTTGCTGGAAACTCTGGGGAGAAATGCTTCCGTGCTTGTTTAGGCCGTTGGCTGAATATAGTTCCTGCGGTTGTAGGACTGAGGTCCCCATTTCCTTCCTGGTTGGCAGGTGAGAGGCTGCCTGCATTCCCTCTCTCCTGCTTTCCATGTGGCCCCCTCCAATAAGGCAGGTTGAGTCCTTTTCATGCTTCCAACCTCTGACTTCCAGTCACAGAAAGTTCTCTGCTTTTAAGAGCTCATATGATTCGACCAGACCCACCTAGGAAATCCAGGATAATCTTCAAATTTTAAGATCCTTAAACTTAATTATATTTAAAAGTCCCTTTTGCCACAAAACATATTCAGGTTCCAGGGTTTAGGGTACAGACATCTTAGGGAGGCCATTATGCCTACCACAGTCTGCCTTCTGGTTTCCAAAGATTCGTATCTCTCCTAAATGCAAAATACATTCATCCCATCCCAAGGTCTCCAAAGGTCTTATACCATTACCACACCAAGTCAAAGTCCAAAAATCTCATCTAACGCTCATCATTTCAAAAGTCCTAAGTCCCATCCTTTCATTCAGATGTAGAAGAGGTTCAGGGTATAATACAGTAAGTGTAACTCCTAGGGCAGAATTCCTAAAAATACAAGTTATCTGTTCCAAACATACTATGATGATACAGGCATGGAGTAACAGTTACAGATATTCCAGTTCAAATGGAGAAAATGTAAAAGAAAATAGAGCCACCAGTCCAAAGCAGTTTCAAAATCCCAACAAATTCCATTCCATCTCAAAGAGTGGCAAAAAGCCTCTATGGCTTTCAGCTCCACCCCTCTGGGCTCTTGGTTCCATCTCTAAGTCAACTTTCTTTTTAAATGAAAAGCAGCACATTCACATGACTAGTTTTACCAGCCTGTTTCCTGTCAGTACAGTTTGGGGCGGGGGGTCTGACAGCCCTATTTAATTTCTTACTTTCTGTCTCTTTCAATCCAAACAAGCATTGTTTCTGCTAGCATAAAATTCTCAGGAACCTAATGGGCTTTGCAAGAATTTCACAGGGGTTCACTCCATTAGAATCATATTCTCAAATAAATCAGGCATAGAAATCTCCTTACCTAAATATCCAGGTTCATCACTTACAAATTCTGCTTTCCATAACCACAAGACACAACTCTGCTAAGCTTATCTGCCACTATGTAACAAGCATCTTTTCTGACAGTTTCCAGTAACATGTACCTCGTTTCTATCGGAGCCCTCACTAGCAGTCATTAACATCCATATTTCTACTAACAATCTGTTCTAGGCCTTTTCTATCATGCTCCTCAAGATTATTCTGGCCTCCACCCACTGCCATTTCCATTTTTAGGTAATAGTACCCCACTCCTGGTACCAAAATCTATACTAGTGTTCTACTGCTGCCATAACAAATCACCACAAATGCAGTGGCTTAAAATAACCCAAATTATCTCACAATTTCTGTAGGTCAGAAGTTGGATGGACTTGGCTAGGTCTTCTGCTTAGAGTCTCACGAGGCCAAAAATCAAGGGGTCTGCAAGGCTACATTCCTTGCTGGAAATTCAGGAATAATTCACTTCAAAGTTCATTCAGGCTGTTGGCCGAATTCGGTTCCTTATGGCTGTAGGAATGAGGTCGCCTTATTGGATGTCAGCTAGGGACTGGTCTTTGCTACTAGAGGCTGTCCACACTCTTCCTCTACTCTACATGTGGCCCCCTCTAACAATGGCAAATGAAGTCCTTCTTGTGCTTCAAATCTGATTTCCCCTTCTACCCATTTCTCTGATCTCAGCTGGAGAAAGTTCTCTGCTTTTAAGGACTCATGTAATTAAATTGGGTCCAGAAAATCTAGGATAATTTTCCTATTTCAAGATTCTTAACCTTAACTATACCTGCAAAGTTCCTTTTGCCATGTAACATAATGTATTTATAGATCCTGGGGATTAAGGTATGGACATCTTGGGGGGAGGGGATGGGGATGTCATTCTGCCTACTGCAAACCCAAACCCTAGGTAAGGCTTTAAACTTACTTCCTAAAGAAAATCTCCACTTTCTTTAGAGTATGTGAAATAAAGGTGCATGTTCAGAGATAGAGACAATAGTAAAAGCAGGACTCCCCCTGGAAGAGTGGGTAGGCAATAGAACTAAAAACAAATCGTGGAAAAGAAGTTGCTACCTGTTTCATCCTCAAATAGTAAGGCGATGTACCCATATAACTTAGAAATGAACCCATGCTCCCCCTTAAATTTGTGTGCTTCTTTTTCTCCTCTGTATTTTGTAAAAGAGGACATAACTAGGCATGGTTTTGTTTTTTTAAAAAAATAAAAGCCACCCCATGGTGACCTAACTTTGTAATCAATTGATAAATCGATCTAAGCAAACTTCCAACCTTTCCATTCTTTCTTCAAGTCACACACCCTCCCCCAATAGCAAATGAAAGCCAAGTATTTCAAAGTCACAGGACAAACCTCTCTAGGTAAGACTGCAAGTGAACTTTCCAAAATGACATGGGGGAGAACTACTACTGGTCCTGGACGTTCAGCTCCAGGGCTACCAAGCCAGTAAAGCCAAATGACTTATGACAAAACATTGCAAAAACTACAAAGATAAAACTCTGAAGCCCTGCCTACTTCAGATTCTTGACCATGAATTTTACCTAGAACGGAGGAACCCCAAATACACCAGCCTAGTCCCTTTATTAAGAGAGACAGTTAAGATCTATTGAGCACTTATTGACTGCCAGGGACTGTAGGAAGCACTTGCTACGGATCGTTTTATTTACTGTTCATCATAAACTTATGACCCAGGAAATATCATCACCCCCATTTTACAAACAAGGAAAACTGAGGCTTACAGAGTTTAGATCACACAGCTGCGTAATAGTGGCTAGGGTCTCTGAATTTGAGAACCTAAGCAGTCTGCTTTTTAACGACTGGCCTTTACTGCCACTCCTTAGATGAAATGAGGCCTCCAATTCTTGGAAAAATCCATCCTTCCTAGTTTTCATTTCCTCTCTCCACGCCCCATTCTCATAGAATTAAGAAGTTGAAAGGCAATCAAGTCTTCCCAAATAACCTGCCACCTCCTTTTCAGAAGTCTTTCCTCTGCACAAAAGCAATAGCCAACAAGCAACTTTTCCTAACCCTGACTTTGCTTCCCCAAACAAACTACAGAAGTTCCACCCATCACCTGCCTAACCTAGAAATGTTCCAACACTGCAAAAAATACATAACAAAACCCAAAACTTAAAAGTCCTACTCTTTCAAAAGGTCACCAACTAACACATACATACTCTTAGCGAACCTTTCATTCTACATACCTCTCCTTTTCCACCCAGGCTCCCAACTAGCCCTTAACTCCAACCCCACCTCCACCCGTTCTGCCCCACTTCGTGGTCCCCTCCCCCTTTCTCCCCAGTAACCCCGCCCCGGGTTCCCTCCACCTTGTACCCAGTCTGCAGGTGGGAAGCTCAGCCCCACCCAGAGGGACCCCTAGGAAGGCCCCTACTCCAGCTGCCCTGCTCCACGGGAGGGTTCACCCCACTCTACACAGCAGGCACCACTCCCTCTGCACCCTCCCCTAGCATCCCCTGCGGCCCCACCCCTCAAGCTCCCTTCCCCCAACCCCCAGAGACCCCCTTCCTCCAAGTTGCCCCTAGTCCCCGCCCAGTCCAGCCCTCTCCCCCGCCATAAGCGGGACTCCGATAGCTGGTTCCCACCCTTACAACGGCCTCTGCCCCCAAGCTGCGCTCTCCGTTCTGGGGGGTGGCCCCGGGCCTCCCCGATGGGCTGCAGGGGCCTCGGCTGGTGTATGTGTGGAGGGGGGGCAGGGGAAGGCGAAGGGCCGCACGCTAGTCTGCTGGAAGCGTGAGGAGCGGCCGCGCCCTGCTGCTCCATCCTGGGCCTACCCCCACCCCCCAATGACCTCGCCTGGCGGCTCCCAAGGTACCTGTAGTGGAAGCAGCAGCGGCGGCGGCCGCTCTCCCCTCTTTTCACACAGACAATATGGCGGCGGCGGAGGAGGAGACACACGGCTCGGCCGCCAGCCGCAGGGACCAGAGCGAGGCTTCAGCCGCCGCTGCCGGAAGCGGAAACCCCCTCCTGCTAGGAGGCGGGGCGAAACCGCTTCCGACTCCGCCCCTGGCAGCACCTAGCTGAGTGCGGCCATGCTGGGAAGGCCTATCGTATGCTGGTGGTTCAGTTCCGGTCCAAGACGCAAAATGGAAGGAGTTCTCAACGAAAAGCAGAATAACGAGACCTGCAACAGTGAAGCGCATTTTATTTCAGTACCTGTAAAAACTGACGAAAGAGAGAGCGTGAAGCTCCCACTAAGAGCACAGTTGGTTTGACCCAAGCTAAGATGGCGGTCCCTAGGTTTCCCGCACCTCACCGGGCTGGCGAGTCCCACCGGCCTACAAGCCGGCCCCTCCTTTCTTGAAAAGAACCATGCGCGACCTGCAGAGCTGTAGTGCGAAGCATTCTGGGACCTGAAGTCTCTCCTGCTCTGACCCCTAGTCTAGGATTAGGGTTCCAGCAGCACTTTTTTTCTGCTCAAACTTGGAGTTCGGAACAAGTGAACAAAAGCTGGACCCGGAGAGCGGCGTGGCGCAGGAGTCTGGGAAGTGATGATACTAGCCCTGAAGAGACCCAGGCCCAATGCTTTCCTCCTACAGGCGTCCTACCCAGAGCTGCCTGTCCGGATTATAGTGTTTTCTCCCTTTGATCTGCAGCGCCTCCCCCAACCCGCCCCACTCTCCTTGCCAGGGCTACCTTCCCAAAACAGTCACAGGACACTTTCTACCATGCAGACCTGATCATGGGCTCCTCTTGGTCAAAAATCTCCCATGGCTGTCTCTTGTGCATCAACGATAGCTCAAACTCTGCTTGACATTCAAGGCTCTTCATAATTTGTTCAAAACTCTCCATTCCAGCCTCCTGTTCTGCCACTCCCCTCTCAAATTCCTGATGCAACTACCCACTAAAACTGCAGACAATTCCTGGAACTTGGCTGGGTTGCCTCCCTCCCATTTGCACAGGCAGTTACTCTGTTACTGTCCCATCATAGGCTGGATAACTTCTGTATGTCTATTGAACTAGTTCAGGGGTCCTTTCCTCTGGAGATCTCTCCTTTGAGCTACCCTAAACCCAGGCACCATCACTCAGCAGCCTGAGGTCCCTAGTCTGCCTCCTCTACCAGAACGTGAGCCCCCAGTGGCCAGGGCTGAGTCCGATGATCATTGTATCCCTGCAGGCCCTGCTAAAAGCTGGTGTGTGTAAGTGTTAGCCTCACCTTTGGTGGGGTAGAGGTGTGAGGACTGGAACAAGGGTGAGGAGGCTGAGTTATTTCTGTACCAGCCGTTATTCAGAGCTGCCTCAGAATAGCTACCTGTCTCACAGATGGGCCTGTCCACCCTTTCCAGCTCCCATTTCACAGTTGGTCAGCTGACTGGCACCTCTGCTCCCAAAGAGGCACCTCCTCCTGTGTGAGATGGGGAGGGTGGTGGCTGCAGACATATAGCTATGGCCTCAGGGAGGTGGCTGTGACCTCTTCTGGGTGACAGGTATGTGATGTTTTATCCCAATTGCCTGAGAACCCACAGCAGTTGTTCTCTGAGTGCCATCAAGCTGGTCATTCCTCTTCTCTGGGCCTCAGTTTCCCCACCTATGGACTGAGGAGGTTATACCAGATGATCCCAAGGTTTCTGCAAAGCCCTTTTCTGGGAAATGACTGCCTTATCCCTGCCTCTTGGACCATGCCTTTTCGGCTCTCACAACTTCCTTTTTCCTAACCTTATTCATGCTTGTTCAATCCACAGCTATTGATCCCTTGCTATGAGCCAGATACTGTGCTCGGTGCTGGGATTGTGTTGTGAGCAAGAGAGACGCCGGTTTCTCATCGGTGGAGCTCACCTTCTAAAGTAAGAAACAAATAATGTATAGGTAAGCAAATGAATACATGAAGTAATTTTACGTAGCAATAGTGCTATGAAGGAAAAACATAAGTAGCTGTGAAATACAGAACTTTAGCTTGAGTGTGGTTCCGAAGGTCCCTCTGAGAAAGGAACAGTAAGTGCAGAGGTCTCAAGGCAGGAAAGAGCATGGTAAGTTTGAAGAAGGAGACCATGGTGGCTGAAGCACTGTGAATTCAGGGGAAGAAGGATAGGAAATGTGGTGGGAGAGGTGGGCAGAGCATTCAGGCCATGATGAGGAAGCTGGGTTTTCATATGGGTGGAGTGAGTATTTACCGTGGTTTTCTCACACATTTCTCATGCACTTAGCCCCCTTCCCCACTCCATCAGTTCTTCATTCTTCTACCTAGTTCTGGCCTTCATCCATGACCTGGTTCAGAGGGCTTACCTAGGTACACCTGTACAACTCTTTATACTCATGCAGGACACAGTCGAAACCCAACCCCTGCCATCACCCAGGCCAACCTGGTGTAAGTCTCTGGTCTCAAGAGGCTCCCTGTCCCCAGTGTTCACCTAGTTATGGACTTGACGCTTATCCTTAACACATCCTCTTCCTGACCCCCCACATCACAGCTATCAGGCTAGTCTTCTTTCAGACAACAACAGCAGCAGCCATAGCAACAGTTAAGATGCTGAGAGTACTTGTACTGTGCCACACACTGAGTGTTCATCATCTCGTCTAATCCTCACATCAACCTGATAAGGTAGGAAACAAAAGTGTCTCATTGTACAGATAAGGAAACTGAGGTTCACAGGGATCACAGGCCATGCCCAAGGTCACATGCAGGAAATGGAGCTTACGTTCCTATCTGGGCCATTAGAGTCTTAATCTAGTGCTCTAAGAACCTAAGTGTGTCAGCTTTCTATTGTTGCTTAATGAATCACCCCAAAACATTGTGGCTAAAAACAACAATCATTTATTTGCTTATGTTTGGGTGGATTAGCAGTTTGGACACATCTCAGCTGAGACAGCTCTTTTCTGCTCCACATGGTCTTGCCTGGACTTACTCCCCCACATCTGCAGTCAGTTAGCAGGTCAGCAAGCTGACCAGTCCTGTTGGCCTCATTCACACGTCTGGCAGTTGGCTGGGGCTGTTGGCTTAAGTGTCTTGGTTCTCCTTTAAGCATCTTCTTTAGTATCTGGCTCAGGCTTCCTCACATGATGGCCTCCAAAAGGAAGAGAACAAAAGCAGCAAGGTTTCTTGAGACCTAGGCTCAGAAGTGCTATAGCATCACTTTCACTGTGTTATGTTGATCAGCCAGTCACAAGGCCAGCTCAGATTCAAGGTGGTGGTGTCGAAAAAGAAAAAATAGTAAAAGTAAAACCAGATAGAAAAAGACACTCCCTCAGCTCAGATATCAAAATCATAACGCAAAGAGTCATGTGCATAGGGATGGATGGAATTGTTGTGGCCGTCTTTGCAAACGTTATATCACACTAAATAACCAAATGAACTGGTTAAATAAATTACAATACAGCTAAACATGGAGCTACTCACAGCAACGAGAGCTAATATTTTCGGGCACTTAGTATGTGTCAGACACTGCACAAGATGGCTTACATCTATTAATTCATTTAAGCCTCACAACAGCTCTGTGTAGCAGGTACATTTTTATCTCCATTTTAGAGATTAAGCGCGCCAAGTCTCAGGTTAAACAATTAGTCCAAAGTCACACAGTTAGCAAGTTATAAAGCCATTAAAATGAATGAGGACGGCTGGGCGCGGTGGCTCACGCCTGTAATCCTAGCTCTCTGGGAGGCCGAGACAGGCGGATTGTTTGAGCTCAGGAGTTCGAAACCAGCCTGAGCAAGAGCGAGACCCTGTCTCTACTAAAAATAGAAAGAAATTGGACAACTAAAAATATATAGAAAAAATTAGCCGAGCATGGTGGCGCGTGCCTGTAATCCCAGCTACTCGGCAGGCTGAGGCAGGAGGATCGCTTGAGCCCAGGAGTTTGAGGTTGCTGTGAGCTAGGATGACGCCACGGCACTCTAGCCCGGGCAACACAGTAAGACTCTGTCTCAAAAAAAAAAAAGAATGAGGACAATATCATGGAAATCAATATCATGAGGACATGGAAAGCTGGCCTTGACATTCTGTTACCTGATAAAAAGCAAGAGACAAAGCAGTTGTTTGGTTGGAATACATTTTAAAAGCACATTAAAAATGGGTCGATGCATATGTGTTACATAGTTTCAGATAAATTCAGGAAGGACTTACCACAAACTATTAATGGAGCTTATCTCTGAAGAGGGGAAGGGGAGGGGACTTTGCTTTAGACATTTCTGTCTGCGTTCTTTCGATGTTTTTTTTTTTTACAGCAATCATGAATTTTTATTTCAATATCCAATAAAGAAGAAAGTGTTTTTAAAATGTCCTTCAACTGGTCTTTCACCTCTGTCTTTTTCTATTTAGTTTTTCATTTTTCTGTTCTTTTTTTCTTTTTTGATACCACCCCAGCCCTACCCCTTATCAATTCTGGCCTAAAGTTTCATGATAACCTTGGGGGTCCCTCCTCCCTCCCTCTGCAGCACGTCCTGCTCACTGCTGCTGGAGGAAAGTATATTAACCACTATTTAACCTCTATGTTCCTTTCTTGCTTAAGAATTTTCAATGGCATTGCATTGCCTGCACAGAAAGTCCAAACCCTTTGGCCTGGTGTACAGGGTGATTGTAAATTTGACTCTAACTTGATTGGATTCCAGGTCTGCTACTTACTAGCAGTATAAACTTGAACAACTTGAACATTAGACTCTCTCAGCCTCAATTTCCCCATATGTTAAAAAAATGAAAGAAAGGGAAAAAAAGAGGATATAGCATTACATATCTTGTGGTAAATTAGGTTACTCTTCAGTGACTATTCACTTTCTCCTCCAGCCAGGTGGAGGAGAATCAATTGATATTGATCAATCCTTGATCAATTGATATTAAGCTTGGCTGTATGATTTGCTTTGCCCAGTGGAATGTAGATGACAGTGACAGTGTGCAAGTTCCAGCCTAAGCTTTAAGAAGTCTCTCATGTTTTCAATTGTCCCCCCTCAACCCTGGAATTTTCACCTCTACCACGAAGGGCAGGTCTGTCATTGGAGCATTAGCTCTTTTGAAACAGAGTCCCAATCAAAGTTGCTGTAGGCAAGCCTGAGATAATAGTTTTGTACTTCTGTAGTTTAGTGTTTAGTATGTATTAAATTATAAATTATAGTTCTTCATGAGCTCCATCTCTTTTGAATGACAGGAAGCTAAACAGGTAGGAAGAGAATGCTCTGTCTCAATTTAGGGAAGTAACAGCTTCCATCCAAACTCCCAGCATCAAACAGGCTAGTCCCAGAATAATAAAAGTGTTGTGTAGCAGACTTGAACTGGAGCCAACCAGCCCCAGCAGAGCCCAGCCAAGATCAGCCAAACCCAAATGACTACAGATAAGAGAGGGAGAAATCGACGTTTGCTTCTGCATGCCACAGAGTTTTGGGGTGGTTTGTTATACAACATTATTATAGAATAGCTAACTGATATGCCTACCCTATCAGGCTTTTGTCAGGATTAAATGAATGAATACAGTAAAGCCCTTAAAAATATGCTGGCACATAGCAAGGGTGCAATCGATGTGAATTATTATTATTGGGGGCACAACTGTGAGCAAAACAGACCAGGTCCCTGTTCTCATGGATCTCCCGTTCTGTGGAGAGTTGTATGAGGTGTCAGCTCGTGGCACTGCTGGGGAGAATGGACAGAGAAGGGAGAAGGGAGTGCTGCGGTGAGATTTCAAATGTGGTCATCAATGAAGCCTCACTGGGAAGGTGAAACTTGAGCAAACACCTGGAAAAGGGGAGGGAGGGAGCCAGAGGGTATATGGGAGAAGATTGCTCCAATCAGAGGGAATTAGGGTGGGCAAAGACCGTGAAGTGGACTCATGCCTGGTGAGTTTAAGGAACAGCCAGTAGATAGGGTGGCTGAGCTGAGTGTGCGTGGGGAAGACAATGTCTCAGAGATTCACAAGAGGCTGGATCATGCACAGCCTTGTAGGCCATTGTGAGGACTCTGGCTTCTCCTCTAAGTGAGGTGGGAAGATACTGGAGGGAAGGTTTTAACTGGAGGGAGGGCAGGACCTGCTTTGCATTTTTACAGGATCTATCCAGCTGCTCAGAGTAGAATTAACAGAATGGGAATGAGGGCTGAAGCAGAGCGGCCAGATAAGAAGCTACTGCCATAATCCAGATGAGAGATGGTGATGGTTTTAACCAGTGTTAGACTCTGGAGTTCTTTTGAAAGTAAAACCAAGAGGACTTGCTGATAGATTGGGTATGGGATGTTGGAGAAAGGAAAGAATTGAGGATGACACCAAGGTTTCTGGCCTGAGGAACGGAGAAGAGGAATTTGCCAGTAACTGAGATGAAGAAGGCTATAGGAAGAAAATTTTAGGGGGCAGAGGGAGAAAGAAGGGAGAAATTAGCAGTTCCATTTGGGATTTGTTAAATTTAAGGTAGCTATCAGACTTCCAAGTGCAGAAGACTAGTCTGAAGTTAGATGTATGAATCTGAGCCCAGGAGGGAGGTCTAAGCTGGAGATGTAAATTTAGGAGTTATGTCCTCCCAAAATTCATATGTTGAAACCCTGCCCCCCAATGTGACACTATTTGGAGATAGGGCCTTTCAGGAGGTAATTAGGGTTAAAAGAGGTCATAAAGATGGGCCCTAATCCAATAGGACTGGTGTCCTTATAAGAAGACAAAGAGACAGGAGAGCCCACTCTTTCTTTACTCTGGTGCACGGAGGAAAGTCCACACGAGCAAGAAGGCAGCTGTTTACAAGCCAGGAAGAGAGGCCTCACCAGAAACTATCCCTGACAGCACCTTGATCTTGGATTTCCAGCCTCTAGAACTGAAAGAAAATAAATTTCTGTTGTTTAAGCCACATGGTCTGTGGTATTTCATTACAGCAGCTTAGGCAGAGTAGTACAGAGTCGTCAACATAAAAATGGTTTTTAAAGACACGAGACTGGGTGAGATTGCCAAGGGAGGACCAGGGGCTGAGGGAGGACCAGGGACTGAGCCCTGGTGCAGCCAACATTAAGAGACAAGGAACCAGCAAAGGAGTCTGACAAGGAGCAGCCAGTGTGGTGAGTGTCCTGGGAACCAGGTGAAGAAAGCATTTCACAGAGGGAGTATTGATCACCTGTGTCAGATGCTGCTGAGAGGTCAAAGAAGATGAGAACTGAGAGCCAATTGAGCAAAGTGGAGGGCATTGCTACCTTGACAGGAGTTTAGGTAGATTGGTGAAAGCAAAAGTCTGATTGGAGCAGGATTAAGAGAGAGTAGGAGAAGATATAAACGCAGACAGGAAGGACGGAAGGGAGGGAAGGAGGGAAGCGGGAGGAAAGAAAGGAAGGAAAAAAGGAAAGCTCTTTTTAAGAGTAGAAAGCCAAGTAATAAATGTAGAAGAATAGGAGTTAGAAAATTACCATTTGGCAATCACCATAGGAACAATTATTTCAAGAGAGAATCATGACCAGATACTGCAGTAGTACAATAGATTAAAGTTTGATGAGAAATAGGACATTTGCATAGTCTTAGACTATCTCCCCCCAAGGTATTTATTAAATACAAAGGGTAAAATAGTAACTTTACAGTGGAGAAACTCAGTAGACGCCACATCAACCAAGTGATCAAAGTGAACATCACAAGTAAGGTGGAAATTGCCACCATGTGCCTTCTGGGATGACAACCAAGAGGGTACAGCACCACGTCAGTGGTATTTCTGCCAAAAAGGCATAACTGACTCATGAGGAAACATTCGACAAACCCAAAGTGAGGTATATTTCTGCAAAATAATGGGCCTGTACTCTTTAAAAATACTGAGGTCATAAAAGACGAAGAAAGATGGAAGAATAGTTCTAGATTAAGGAGGCTAAAGAGATACAACTCTTGAATGCAATGTGAGGTCCTAGATCAAGAAAAAATTGTTTTCCCTTTACCATAAAAGATATTAGTGGAACAACTGGTGAAATTTAAATAAGATCTGTAGATTAGATAATAGTTTTTGCATCAGTGTAAAATATCCTGGTTTTGGTTATTGTAAGAGAATGTCTTTGCTTTTAGAAAATATGCACTGGTATTTAGGGGTAAAAGAGAATGATATCTGAAAATTGTTGTGAAAGAGTTCAAGGTTGGGGGAGAGAGAGAAATGATAAAGCAAAGGTGGTAAAATCTGGTAATGTGTATTTAAGGATTCTTTGCACTATTTTGTAACTTTTCTGTTAAGTGACATTATATGTAAAAAAAAGTCTAAAAAGAGAATGGAAGGAGAAGAAGTAGAGACACTGAGGCAGCACATACAGATGACTTTTGGAGGAATTTTGCTGTAGGACTGAGGATGGTGTGGTAGGTGGAGAGCAAAGTGGGGTCAAGAGAAGTTATTTAAATGCAGAAATAGTAGCATGTTTTTGTGCCGATGAGAATAATTCAATAGATTGAAAAAAAATTGATGATGCAAGGGACAGAAGAAAGTGGTAGAGTCATGACCCCGAAGAGAGAGAAGGAGAGGCTCTAGTGTACAAGTGGGGGGTTTTGACCTGGAAGCCCAGGAAGTTCATCCCTAGCCACAGAAGGGAGGGCAGAGGATTTGGGCACGGGAGCAATAGGTGGGCAGCTGGGCAGTGGAAGCTTGCGGACACACTTTCTGGTTGCTACAATTTTTCCTGTCAAATAGGAAGCAAAGTCCTCAGCTGAGAGTAAGAATGGAGGAGAAGGTGGTGGAGGTTTGAGGGGAAGCTGGAAGGAATTGCATGGGGAGAATGAATGGACCAAGGGAACCTTAGTGTGATTGTCAGGCAGCATTGAAGATTGCACCGAGGCTAGCCATCATGTAAGTAAAGAGAGACCGGTCGATATGGGGGAGTGTTTTTCTCTAGCCACATTCCACGGCCGGGGGGCAAGCACAGAGGGACAGAGAGTTGGCCTCTATCAACAGGTGTTTAGCCAGAGAGGGGCAGGGGACTCTTGAGTGTGCATAGCACAATGGGGATAAAGATATGCCAGGGGCTTTAATCTGCAAGGAGGGAAGTGAGGATGAGGGGGCACCAAGGTTCAGAGAGGGTTAGTGATTTACCCAAGCTTGCATAGCTAGTGAGTCACGAGTTGGGCTCTGAACCCAGGCAGGATGGCTCAAAGCTTGTTCTCTCACCAGCCGGCATATGAAGGCTGTCCCCAGTACATGAGTAGCCTCATGCTGACTAGTGAACACAGTTGAATTGTACCTGGGATTCTCTCTGCCTTCCATCCCCCGCCTCCAGTTTCTTCCTTCCCTTCAAACTGTCTTTGATGTCTTAGCACACATGGCGGAGGATATGGGCCGTCCCTCTTTTTGGGGCAGCCATTCATCCATGCCCGCGTCTGGCATTCAGCAGGTCCTTCCTGAGCACTCACTCTGGGGCAGACACTTTTCCAGGTTCTCAGCACACAGAGGGAATCAAGTCGGTGTTCCCGGCCCAGTGGAGCTCAGTCCAGTGGGGAGAAGATAGACCATCTACCACTGTGAGCCGGGATTATTGCTAGGAGAGAGATGAGAGTGCATGCGTGGGAAAGCTGACCTAGTGCAGGGAGGGGGAAGGGTTTGCCCAGGGAGGGGAAGGAGGCGGTGGCATATGGGCTGACTAAGGAGGAGGAACAGCAGGGGCAAAGGTCCTGAGATAGGAGCATACCTGGTGTGTTAAAGGCACACCAAGGAGGCCAATGTGTCCTGAACATACATGGGGAGGGTGGAGGATGTGACGGAACATTGTGGGAAATGAGATGGGAGAGGTGGGCAAAGTCCTTCCTGTACATCACGTAGAAGACTTTGGCTTAAGAGCAATGGGGAGCCATGGAGAGTTTAAGCAGGGGAGTAACTTAATATTACTTTACATTTATAAAATATTTCCTTAACTGCTGGGTGGGGAGCAGGGAGGAGGAGAGGCAGCAGGTGGTCCAGGAGAGAGGTGGCAGTGGCATGGGCTCGGAGGGAAGCGGTGGAGATGGAGAGGAGTGGGTTGATGTGGGACCTGTCTCAGAGCTGGAGTCCATCGCAGGCAAACTGAGGCCCCCTGCTTCCAGGACAGCTCTCCAGCTCTCCCACCCACTGGAGGATTTTATTAATAGATACTTCTGCACTGTGGGGTCACGTGTGGGTGGTTGGATTGGAGGATGGGCAGCCAGGGCAGATGACCTCTGACTTTTGCCTGGTGACCCGTGAGTCTTGGATTGGGCTTTGAAAGAACCAGGGGTACCTTGCTGGGCAAGTGGAGCTTGTCCCTAGAGGATCATCCCATCACCTCCATTTAGCCCTGGGCAGGTCGCTTCCTCTCTCTGAGGCAATACTGTCGAGACAATAAAAAGATCAGTGGTTGCCAGGGTTCGGGGAGGGGAGGGAGGAATGAATAGGTGGAGCACAGGGCGTTTGGAGGACAGTGAAACTCTTCTATATGATACTGTAATGGCAGATACAGGATATTATGTATTTGTCAAAACCCACAGAACTGCACAACACAAAGAGTAAACCCTAATGCACACTGTGGATTTTAGTTAATAATAATGTATCAATATCGGTTCATCAGTTGTAGCAACCGTACCACACTAAGGCAAAATATTGATAATAATCCCCAGCCTCAGGAACCTCAAGGTGCCACCGTGGACACAGCTCACGTTTCAGCTTCCAGAAATCCTGCTTCAAATCTAGATTCTAGCCACTCACTCATTGTGTGGACCTGAGCAAGTCACATCACTTTGCTGAGCCTCAGTTTCCCCATTGGCAGGGAAAAGGGTGGTAATCCCTGCCTCATAGAGTGTATTCATTCAGTGACTATTTATCAAACACCTGCTGTTTGTACTGGGGATTCAACAGTGCACAGAACAGAGATCTCTGCCTCATTGGAGCTCGTAGTCTCATGAGGGAGACAGACAAAAATCAAACAAATATATAAGATGATGTCAACGATGAAGAAAAAGAAGGCAGGTCGTAGATGGAGGTCAGTGTCGCTGGCAGGGAGTGAGTGAGAAGGGAGAGGAAATGAACAGAGAGCTCTCGAGAGGCCACACTGTGTAGGGAACTTGGGTTTTGTCTCAGTATGGCAGGGAGAGAACTTGAAGAGTATTCACCGGGGAAGCCTTCCTATGTTGTGTGTCCTTGAAAGTGAGAAAAGGGGACGAGCACACTCTAAAGCCCACTCTGCTGCTGGTGACCATGGTCTGGGGTGCTTTGAGCAGGAAGTGTCTCGTTCTCCTTGGAGTCAAAGGGCAGGTGGTGGAAGGTTCTGCCATGCTGTCGTTCCCACAAAATACCACAAGATGGCGACTCTGAGTCACGTTTCTCACTTGCGGGTTATTGATTTCTGGAGGGCTGATCGTTAGAAGAGATTGCTGGGCCCCACCCCTAGGGTGTCTGATCTGTAGGTCTGGGGCGGAGCCCAAGAATCTGCATTTCTAACAAGATTCAGGTGATGCAGATGCTGTGGGTTCAGTGACCTCACTTTGAGAATCCCTGATTGGAGCCCTGAGGTAGAAACCACCTTTATGCCACTGTGATGGAGGTGTCTGACCAAAACACTGCGTACTCTTCCCATCGCATTTAGAATAAAATCCAAGTCTCGTCCAGATTCTTCCTCCACCCCCACCACAGTACAAGGGGCTGCCTTCTTCCCCCTTCTCATCTCTTGCTGCTCTCTGAACAATGGCTACCCTGTTTCTCTCTGTTCCTTGAAGCCTGTTCCTGCCCCAGGGCCTTTGCTCAGGCTTGGGAAGCCTCTCCCCCAATTTCCATTGTCTGGCATCCTCGCTTTCCTCATGCCTCAATTCAAATGTCTCCTCGTCAAGGATTTCCCCGGCCATTCTCTCTAAAGCGGGTGGCCCTGCTCCTATAAATCTCTATTCTTTTTCTTTTCCGTGCTTGTGGCAACTTGTCATTATTTGTTTCTATCTTGGTTATTGGTCTGTCTCCTGTCTAGATTCTAGGCCCTTGAGGGCAGGAACCGAGTCTTCTGAGTTTTCTGCTTCATCCCAAGTGCTAGGACAGTGTCTGGCACCAAGTAAGTGCCCAGGAAATAATTGTTGAATGAACGAAACTAGAGCCTTGCCTGGGCTCTCCCAGAGAGCCCGCAGGTGAGCAGGGCCTCACATACCGGGTGCTTCTGGGCTGTGTGATGTTCAGCATCACCTCACCCTAGTCCTAGCCCTGGTGTTGAGCGTGCTCTGGAAGGAAATGAAGATGAGACCAGCTCTGCAAACAGTTTACAGTCTTCTGAGGGTTCCTGCTCACTGTGCACCTCATTTGGATAGTGTAAGGGCTACAGACACTCCCTCGGAGTCCTGGGTTTGGTGGGCAGAGACACTACACAAATAACAAGCCAAGGGCATTCGGCACTTAAAACTGTATAAATCCCTTCTACCCCCATTATTGCATCGCATCCTCAGGTTAAGACAAAATTGTCCAAAACTTGTAAATAATGCAAAATGAGGGCTGCTTATCCTTTCAGTAACATGCTGGAGCATTGTCCAACAGGCCCACCCAAGGGTCATCTAACTCTCTGGAGGAATAGATCTTTGTTCAACTTGTCATTTACTCACTGGGGCCCAAATTTAGGGAGCTTGCATGTTCTGTCATATATTTAACTTGCAAATGATTTTTGTCCAGCAGAAAAGATGGCCCCAAAGGTTACAGCTTTGCTGTCCTGTAGGACCTTAGCCAGTTTCATTTGCAATCTTATTTCAGCATTTTGTCTTCCACTGACTGTAAACATTTCGGACTCTCATACTGTTTGAACCAGCTTCACTGTCCTGTTGCCAAGTAAATGCTAATGAGTTATATGCAATTTTGGCACATACTCACTTTTTATCTGCATGAGTGCCATGTTTTTAGCTTTTTAAAAAATAAAACTTTGGCATTAGCACTGTCTTTGTGAGAGGGACCGATCATCCCTGTTTTCCAGATGGGACTAGTGAGGCTTAGAGATGGACAATCATTGTCTCCATGGGCAAAAGTGGCAAAGCTGGCCTTGACTCCAGGTCTGCCTGACCTCAGAGCCCCCAGTCCTACAGCGATGTCACATCCACATGCCCAGAGCTGCACTGGGAACTTTTTAACACATTAACTGCCCTGAGAGTTGTATTTAACTCACATTAGTTTTGAGCCCGGGCCGTGTGAAGCATATGTAACTCACATGTTTCTTCACTTTGGGAGCTGCAAGAACTATTTTTCAAGTTGCATATAACTCACGCCCAGAAAACAATAAAAAATAACAAATTTTTCATTAAATTAGAAAGGATTGTTTTGTTTTTGAAGTTTTTATTCTATTTTCGTAATAAAACACTGTGGCCTTGAGGAAAAAATTTTTCTGTAGTGTGGCAGCCAACGTGTTAAACTCATCCAATATAATCCTCACGGCTCAACAAATCCCTTGAATTCGTTACTGTCTCCATTTCAGAGATGAGGAAATTGAGAACCAGAGCTAAGAAATAAGTCACCCAGTATCACGAGCCATTTGAAGACTGACGTCACACATTTTGGAGTCAACAGACCTGAGTTTCCACTCCTGCTCATGCTGTCTCTAGCTGTGCTCAGCTAATTTCTCTGAGCCAAAGTGTAAGATGGGAATAAGGGGACATTCCACTCGGTAGCTGTTGGTAATATTTAAATGTAGGCCTGGGGCCTCTGAGGCACTTGGTGACACCAGCCTCATGTGTTCTGGAATCAGGAGGGAAAAAGTTGATCTGGCATTGGCAGTCCCCAGCCCAGCTGGGATCAGAAGGGTCCTGGAAGGACAGGCAAGTGCCTGGGAAAAAGCTGGGAGAGGGGCGGTTGCTGGGAAGGAGTGTGGAAGAGATCAAAGGAGTCCCCAGTGGGTGCCCACGAGGGCACAGGTGTGGAGGGCTGGACAGGGCCACTAGTCTGCCAGCCAGGGACAGGGATGTGGCTGGGGTTTTTAGGGTCAGCTCTTTGGGGTCCAGCATCTGGATCTGTAGAATGGAACAATAATGACTCTTCCTGGTTTGGGGTATTGGGAGGGCCCCGGAGGACAGTGGGTGCAGCTGGAGGGGTGATATTCCAGTTTTCCGTGGGACCTTACCTCCATTCTCAAAGGAGATGGGCCCATGACTGTGGCCTTTCCGAAACCTAAGATGTTAGCAATCGTGTAAAGTTAAGGGTGATGATGGTAGATAACATTTGAGATAGGTTAGGGGTCACTGGGAGGTTCCCTCTCAGAGTTCTAGGTTTGTCAGGCCAGAAACATGGCACAAATACACATCCACAGGTGGCTCAGAGCTTTGCCATTTACAAAGTCCTTCCACGCTATTGCATCGTGTCCTTGTGTTAAGACAAGTTCTCTGCATGACAACCGCTCTGCTAGGTGCTTGACATGCCGTATTCCATTCTTCCAAAACACTTCGAAGTAGGTGTTGGCCTTGACTTCCATTTTTCAGCTAAGAAAACCGAGGCATACAGAAGTCAAGCGACTTGCTTAAGACTATCCAGCTAGCAAGTGGCAGAGCTGGAACTGGAACACAGAGAGCCAGGTCCTAAGTCAGAGGCTGAGTGGCCTTTGGAGGGACGTGAGGCTCCTCTGGACACCCCCATTCCTCTGATGTGCCCCGGAAGTGGCTGCAGGGGAGGGGGAGGCTGGGATGGGGGGCTGAGTCTGAGGGAAGGCTCTAGGACTCAGGCCAGGAAGGCAGGGAAGGAGGGGATGGACGGAAGTGTCCCCTTACCCCCAGAGCAGCTGAGGGGTGAGATAAAGCCCTGAGGAGATGTACTAGGGCCAAGAGGAGGAGGAAGGGAAGAGTCTGGGAGGTGGAAGGAGCAGCTGCATAGGGAGGAAGCAAAGTCCCAAGTCCCAAGGGAGAAAACTAAGGATGGGGTGGGCGGGGGCTGGGCCCTCAGCCCAGGGTTCTGGGTCCCAGCACCTCAGCAGGGGGCAGGACTCCGAACTGGGCAGAGGGTTTTCCTCAATACAGCCCAACTGCTCCTGTGTTAGGGGAGGCTGGGGCCACTGGATGAGTCCAGGGTTCCAGCCCTGGGGGCTCACACACTCTGAGTCCAGCTGAATGGCCAGAGGGCACTGTTCGGGGCATGAGTTCATTCACTCCACAAACATCTGTGGAAGGCTCACCCTGTGCCAGGCTGGGCTCCAGCAGGAAACAAAGTCCCTCTGAATAGGGCCTAACTCCTTCCTCAAGGAGCCTCCAATCTCATGAAAGAGACAGACAATAAAACAAACAAAGAAAAAAGCAGAAAACAAATTAGTGTACTGTGTCACTTTACACTATAAAGCTGGTAGGTTGGAGCAGAACTATTTTGTGAGGGTGGTCAAGGAGGGCCTCTCCGAGGAGGTGATATTTGAGCAGAGACCTGAAGGAGGTGAGGCAGCAGCTGT
The DNA here is from genome assembly GCF_000956105.1 of Propithecus coquereli. Taxonomy (NCBI): domain Eukaryota; kingdom Metazoa; phylum Chordata; class Mammalia; order Primates; family Indriidae; genus Propithecus; species Propithecus coquereli. The sequence continues at coordinate 5,100,561 of NW_012136303.1, forward strand.
GTGAATCTGGGGGAAGAGTCTTCCAGGCAGAGGGAACAGCCAGTGCAAATGCCCTGAGGCAAGAGCACGTCTGGCATGGGGGTGTGGGAGGCAAGGCCAGGAGGCCAGCGTGGCTGGTGGCAGCGAGAAGGGAGTGATGGAAGATGAGAGCAGGCACTGTAGGAACTGTGACATGGACATTGGAGGGATTTGAGCAGAGGGATGTGTACTCTGACTTGGGTTTTGTTAGGATCCCCCGAGAGATGCTCTGGAGAAGACTGGGGGATGGGGCAGACAGGGGTTGAAGCAGGGAGCCCACCTCGCCAGGAGGCTGGCACAGCTGCTAGCCGGTGAGGATGGCAGCTTGGCCAACAATCTGGGTTGCTAAATACCAGTGGAAACAGAAATATTTATTGCATGCTTACTATGGGTCAGGCACTGGTCTAAGTGCTTGATGTTTAATGCTTTTTTTTTTTTTTTTTTTTTGAGACAGAGTCTCACTGTGTTGCCCAGGCTAGAGTGCCATGGCATCATCCTAGCTCACAGCAACCTCAAACTCCTGGGCTCAAGCAATCCTTCTGCCTCAGCCTCCCGAGTAGCTGGGACTACAGGCATGCGCCACCATGCCCGGCTGATTTTTTCTATGTATTTTTAGTTGTCTGATTAATTTCTTTCTATTTTTAGTAGAGACGAGGGTCTTGCTCTTGCTCAGGCTGGTCTCGAACTCCTGAGCTCAAATAATCCACCTGCCTCGGCCTCCCAGAGTGGTAGGATTACTACAGGCGTGAGCCACCTCGCCCGGCCTGTTTAATGCTCTTTTAACTCTCAATGAAGCTTTGAGGTAGATCATGTTTTCTTGTACATTTGTATCTATTTGGATCTGGATAGATTTCTTTAATGGAGGTGAAATTCACATAACATAAACCAACCATTTGAAAGTGTACAATTCAGTGGCGTTTAGTACATTCACAAGTTGCACAACCATTCCTCTATCTAGTTCCAAAACATTTTCATCACCCCCAAAGAAAACCTCATACCCGTTAAGGGTAGATGGTATTTTTATCCTCATTTGACAGATGAATAAGTGGAGGCAAGTGTGACTACATGTCCCAGGTCACACGGCCAGGAAATGGAATAAGCTGGCCACAGGTGTTTGGAGGAGCATGTTGACAAACTGCCTAGGATGGGTGTGAGCCCCCTTTGGGGACCTCCAGGTGACAGCACCAAACTGCCTTCTTCGGAGGGTATATCTGCACTCCTGCTGGGTTTTTGTTTTGTGGAAGGGGTGAGAAAAATTTGAGGCCAGAAATGAGAAACCAACAGGAAGGCTGAACAGTGGCCCCAGCACCCACTCCCAGGATGGCGTAGGGTGGGGAACGGAGGCTCTGGAGCCAGACTATCAAGTTCAATACCATCTCCCACTCTTTTCTGTGAAGTGGGGATCATAAATGAGTTTCCCATGAATAGGGCTCAGCGCCGCCCACAGCACATGCCCAATAAACCACAGCCCACATTCTCTTTGCAGCGCCCTCCACCCTGGAAATAAATTAAGCAGATACCTATGCAATCTCAGTGTCGGGTCTCGTGGAACATCTGAGACAAGGCATCCATTACCGGAAAGAATGCAGTCATAACATTCTCAAGGTTGAGAGGATGGTGCTCATTTTAACAAATCAACTGTATCAGGATATAATTAACATAAAATCTAAGGCATCGTTTTATCCATCTCCTGCTTTGGGTCCAGCAGCTGGTCCAGTTGGCCCCACCTTTAACAGCCACCTGGAATCCCATCCCGTCTCCCCAGCCAGCTGCCCCCTTCATCTTTCAGCTGCACCACGATGGCAGGGAATCCTATTTAGCCATGTCATGGACATCAGTTTCAGACTTGGGATCTGATGGTCAGGGGTGCCGTGGGATTGTGGGGACCCAGCTGGGGAGCCCCAGTCTAGACCTGAGCCAGCCCCTGCAGCTGCCCATCGTGTGATCTTCAGTGAGCCACATGCCCTCTCTGAGTCTCAGTTTTCTTGCCCTTAAAGTGGAGATGAATGAGTCTGCCTCACCAGAGGTCAAGAAGGTCCAACAAGATAACCTTGTCCTTGGCAAGCGGCAGAGGAGAGGCCTCCAGAAGGGGGGCGGTATCCTGCAGGAATTTATTTATGTGCGCCAGGCACTGTGCTTGGTTCTGGGGGTGGGATGGCAGACAAGAATGCCACTGTCCTTGCTCTCAGAGCTTCAGAGGCGCGGACCAGAGTTCCATCTGCCCTGGCTGGCAGGGTGGGGATGGGGGAGATGGGAGGTGGGCAGCAATGTCCTACCCTCAGCCTCGGGAGAACACGTGAGAATCTCAGGCGTCAAATTCAGTTCAGGGCCTGTGCCTAGACAGAACTGGACCCCTGCTTTGTAGAGGGGCAGGGAAGGCTGTGGTGGAGAACGGCCTTCCTGCTGGTGCTATACAGTCTCCCTTGACTGGAGCCCCAGCCTCAGGCCAGGACCTTCCCCGGCAGGGGCAGTCCTTCCCCGGCCTTGACAGGGTGCCTGGGGTGCTCACGGCAGCAACTCCCACCCGGTCCCCAAATAAATAAATTCCTGCTTGGCCTCTGCAGGATCTCCCCTCCCTGAGTCCCCAGGGCCCAGTTCTCTGCCTCTGAGGCTGGGGGCGAGGCCATGCCCTGGCCAAGGAGTGAATAAAAGACCCCTGTGAGTGTGTATGTGTGTGTGTGTGTGTGTGTGTGTGTGTGTGTGTGTGTTAGAGGGCGAGATTAAGGTGAATGTGTGTATGCGCACACATGTAGAGCATGAACGATCACTTCTGCGTGGGCCGGGCAGCTGGACTAATGGTCCATTTCCCCCGGTCCAGAGGCCTCCTCCAGGCCCCCAGCTGCCCTAGATGAGCCAGGTCAGCCCCCCCAGGAGCCCCCAGCCGCTCCCCATTCGGCTTTCCTTGTATTGTGCGCAGCCTGGTTCCTCGAGGAAATGGGGCGGCTGCTGAGTGCGGGGGCGGCCGCCAGCAGCCCCACCCCCTTCCCCCCATTGTCACTCCTGGCTTCGGCCCCTAGCCCCTGCTGCAGACACTAAAAATAGGCCTGTTCACAGGGAGACGGCCCCACCCCTGAGTGGGGCCTCGAGGCTTGGCTCGGGGTTGGGGTTCCCGGGACAGGGCTGCCCTGGGGACGGAGGTGGCCCCCTGAACAAAGCATATTAGAGCTGTGTAACCTTAGGCCTCTTTTTCCCACTCCCTGAGCCTCAGTTTCCTCATCTTTAAAATGGGGAAAGGCTACTTACCTGCTGGAGTTATTCTTGAGAGTCAACAGAAGCTGGCCGGAGTTGCCAGCGACGTGTCTTGTCCTGCTGTGGGCTGACACTGCCTGAGTGAAAGAGGACACAACACACGCCTTCAGCCTCACTCCTGCCGTTAGGGGTTGCCAAGGACTTCCAGTTCTCTCCAGACAGCAGCGCTGGGAGAGCTTAGCTGCGAATTCAGAAGTGTCTGCATGTCTGTGTGTGAGCCTGGGCAGGTGCCTGCCCTCTGGCCTCTGAGATCGGTGAGTTCACGTGTAAATGATGTGGCCTGGCGGGGACTTGAACCCGTGTCTCCAGCGTCTGAGGGCTGTGTCTTTTCCGCTTTAAGGGGCTGCCTCCATGCTGATGACTCCAAGGACTTCCTGGCTGGGATAACCCTGCCTTTTAGTCTACAAACACATGATTCATCGTGAAGGAAGACACGGGGCAGTGGGTATTGCAGTCTGAGCTGGGGGCTGGGTCGTTCCCCTCGAGCCCAAGCTGATGGGCAGCTGTCCTCAGTGCCACCCACGGCCACTGGGTCGGGCCCTGCAAAGGAGTCACTGGCATGTGTCTGTCTGGCTGTCTACCAGGATCCTTATCTCTTTTTTTGTTCCTTTGTTCTTTTCTTTTTTAACCATAAAATATTTCAAACACAGATTCTTTCACATACTTTCAAAATCTTGAACTCTTAGAATGCCTTTTGTCACTATCGCAATTTTATATGTTCCTGTGATTATCTGTGTCTCCCACTAACCTTGGGCCCCAGAGCAGAGCCTGAGACCTTATTATTAATCCATGTATTCCCCCAGAAACAGCCACAGCATTACTGTTCTCCCACACAAACCCTGACAGCATGCGGGTTTGTCTCCACGGCTTGGATTTGGGGATTTGCGAGGACACTTTGACACCTAGTTTTTTTTTTTTTT
>NW_012136303.1:5104977-5118651 GCF_000956105.1 Propithecus coquereli
TTTTAGTAGAGACGGGGTCTCGCTCTTGCCCAGGCTGGTTTCGAACTCCTGAGCTCAAACAACCCGCCCGCCTCGGCCTCCCAGAGAGCTAGGATTACAGGCGTGAGCCACTGCGCCAGGCCTGTTACCTAGTTTTGTTGTAAATGGGGTTTTGGTTTTGTGACCTAGTTGATTTGCCCATTTTTATGTGGGGATTTGGAAAGATTCAAGAACTGCTTTCCACTGCAGCCACAGCCGTCTTCCCAGAAACTTGACTTTTTCTGAATATATACATACATGAAGAAAAAAATTAGCGCTCAAGGTATTCAGTGACAGGTCTGACCTTGGACCTTGGACATGACCAGTATTGCCAATATGGGGCTCCTTGCATGTATTTTGTATGTATTGTGCAAACTTAGGTACCCAGACTGGTCCTTACACAGAGAGTGGTGTGCTATACTCACCGCTCTGCGTCTTGCTTTTTGTACTGCATTTGACAATGTACTTCGACATTGTTCTGGATGGTATGCATAGTCCTTCCCCACTTAAAAATAAAAATGACTACATTTAAAGTGGAATTTTTATTAATAGCTTTTCACATGACGGACCTCTTTGGAATCTGGTGAAGGGACGACTCCTTCTCGTAATGTTTTTTAAATGCATAAAACTAAGTGTATAGGATTTCAAAGGAAACCTATTTACTGAAATGCTATTACTATAATATTTTAACAAGGGTTTGTGAGCTTCTTTATTAGCACATTAAATAACAAGATTTATTTGTATTAATAGAAGCAGGTCTCTGGTCACAATGAGCATAACGTGTGGTGGTGTCCACGACCACTGTGATGTGACATGAAAGTATCTTCAACTTCCGTCGTGACACGGTCACTGCTAACCCTACCTGGGCTCATGGGCCACATTCATACTTGAAGGAAATGCTGGATTTGAGCTAGAAGATAAAGTTGTTACTTTTTTCTCATCCAAGTTCGTGGAGTCCCTGAGTTCTGGATCCCAGGTTGAGAACCTCTGCTAAAAAGTGTGGCTGCCCCTCAGTTTTTTGAATCAGTCTCTTATTGAAAAGTCACCCCATCTTAGCATTTCTCCAAATCTTGTCATTACATAGATGGGGAAACTGAGGCCCAGGCTGCAGAATGCACTCTGCTCATTCCGCCCTGGGGCAGGGGTGGGGGCAGAGGCCAGTGTTCTGACCCCCGGCACAGGTTATTTTCCAGCTCTTCCCCCACCAGGCGAGTGGCAGGGAGCCCCCCCCACCCGCCAGGAGCAGGTTGGCAGCTGGCGTCCTGTCCCGAGAGTGACCTGGCCCCGCCTGCGCCCTGCGCCCCGCCCTGGCCGGCACAGCTGTGTATGTGACAGGGGGCTTGGCTCCGGTTCACTCCGGCACATTCCTGGCCCAGTCACTGTTTTTTTCTTTTTCTTTTTTTTTTTTTTTTTGTGTGTGGTGACTTTTTCTCCCACACCCCTCCCACCCCTTTTCCTCAAAAATGCTGTGTCTTTCCCCAGAGGGTCCCTCTGGGCGGCTCCGGGAGGGAAACGTGGCCTGGATTTCCTGGAACACGCGGAGCTGGAGTCGCAGCACTGGGAGGAGGGAAGCCGCAGGCAGCAGTGCACGCCCTCCCCCGCCCCCGACATAACTGGGCCTCCCTGGAGAAAGGGGCCCAGCGGAGCCTCAATATTCCTCAATATTCCCATTCCGCTGGGCCCTCTGAGAAGGGTAGGCTGCTGCCCCAGGAATCGTGAGGCCCCGCCCCACCCTGCATAGGGGTGCGGCTCCGTGAACTTGGGCAGGCTGTGCATTCTCCCCAGCTTGGCTTTCCTCCCTCCTTAGAGCTGAGGACAGTCATCAGGACCTGCCAAGGCTGGTGGGACAGTGCCCTGAGGTGATGGCTGTGCATGGCCCTTCCCAAACAGGGAGAGCAGTGAGGTGTTGGGGGCAGCTGGGGGTGCAGGTTTGGGGGCTGCATTTGGGGCAGCCGGGGTGAGACCAGAGATCTTCTGTCTGTCCTTCATTCACTCATGAGACAAACATTTATGGGACAACTACCCCTGTGCCTCTTGGGAGTCACAATAAACAGACACATAAATGCCCCCTGTACAGTCAGACGGAGGTGAGTACCATAAGGAAAAATGAGGCAGGTGTGGAGATAGAGTTTCTGAAGGTGCTGGGGACAGCAGCTCTGCCAGGGTGACAGGCGGGCCGAAGCGGAGGGAGCAGTGGGTGCTGAAGGTCTGTGGTGGGAGCGAGCGAGGGGGAGAAGACAAGGTCTGGGTGCAGCGGGACCAGTGGGGAGATGGGGAGATGTGGGGGCTTCTGGGCGAGCAAGGACTGTGGACTGTGGCCGGATTCATGGGAGGCCACCAAGGAGCTCCGAGCCTGCAGGGACACAGTCTGTCAAAGGACCCACGGGGGCCCTAAGGGCGCTGAATATGGGAGCAGAGGCTTGGAGGCCAATTGGCTTGGACCCTCAGTGCAGCTCCTCCTCCTGGAGCCTCAGTTTCCCTCTCAGGAAAGGGGTCCATAGCACTTTGATGATGAAGAGGAAAGACACAAAGGCGTAGCCCTGAGCGGCTCTTCCTATGGGCCTCTGAGCAGTGGAGCCACTTGCTCAGGGGCGGACTCTGGGGGCAGAGCCGAAGGCTAGTCCTGAGCCCAGGTTACAGCAGCAGGCTGCTCAGATTCTGGGGACGTGTGGGGTCATGGCCTGGGATGGGGATGGTCCTGAGTTGTCTGTGGCCCTTTTCCCCTTGTGGGTACATGACTGATTAGGGGAGCGTTTGGGGCGAGAGAAGAAGGGCAAGGAGCCACCCTAAGGTGTGTGGTGTGTCAACAGCTCTCCCTTCCCCAGAGGGGGCTGGGCCCATCTAGCTGTGCTTCTTCCACCTTCGTCTCTCCCCTGCCCTGAGCCTCAGTTTCCTCGTCTGTGAGGTGGGCCTAAAGCTAGCAGTGGTGGGGAAACTTGGGGCAGTAGTGGCTTGTGGTGCATGATGTGCTTGGACAGGATCCTGCCCTGGAGGAGGAGGAGGGAGGCCACCTGCCCAGGCACTGTGCTAAGAGCTCCCATGCTTTAGCTGAAAGCGGATGGGATCATGTCACTTCACTGGAACCTTCGGTGGCTTCCCTTTGCTCTCCAGATAAAGAACAAACTCCTGCAGGGCTTCCATGGCAGGTGGGGGTCAGGGGCTGGCCCTGTGCACCTTACAAACCCCGACTCTCACACTCTCCTCGCTCCCTGTGTCCGGGCGCACAGGCTTCCTGGATGCCAACCTAGTTCCAGCCTCCTGGCCTTGGCATTGCTTCCTGCACCCTTTCCCTTGGCCTAGGAAATTCTCCCTCCCTGCTCAGTTCAGTTTAACTGCCTCTTCCTAGAGGAAGCCCACCTTGACAGGCAGACCAGGCTGGGTCCTGTGTCACAGCATCTTAATGGTGCCACCTCCTTTCCTGGTAACACCTGTCACTGTTGTAATTTCACAGGTATTACTGCAATTACCTGGTGCTGACTCTCTCTACATTGGGACTGTGTGTTCCATGATGGCAGGGATGTATCACAGCTATATCCCCACAGCTCCTGCACGTACGTAGTAGATGCTCAATTAAATGCTTGTTGGATGAATGGAGAGATGGAATCCTCTTGGCAATCAGAGGAAGAAGGCAGTGTTAGCCCCCTTTTGCAGTTAAGGAACCCAAAGCACAGAGAGGTTAAGTAACATGCTCCAAGGTCACACAGCCCAAAAGCCAGAATCAGACAAAGTCTGTCTGGGGATGTCTTCCTGCAAGCCGGGCCCAGAAGGTGGGCAGATGGGGTTATGCTGAGATGCTGGACCATCTGGACAGGGAAAGGGTGTGGGGATGAGCCCCACCCATCCTTGTTTTCGCCGCAGGGATCGTGGTTTGTGTCTGTTTTCCTCAAGGGCGACTCAGGTGACCTTCAGGTTGGGGCCTGCTGAGTCCCAGGGGCCAGCTGGGTGGAGGGCCCAGTCTGGCCAGGCTGCTTTTCTCGCCCCTCTGCCCGGCCTGCTGGCTTCACGCACAGATTACAACTTCCCCTCCTCCGCTGTCTTACGCAGGCCACCTCCGGCTCGCCATTGTCTCATTGTTTGCTGAGGGAAGCTCCAGGAGGAAATTAACCTGCTGCTCACCCCAAGCAGGGAGTTTCACCCCCAGTCCCCACGGGGAATGCCTGGGGGCAGGGCAGGAGGGGGTGGGGGCAGGGAGCAGACAATGCAACAGGCTGCCTGGAAAGGAGTGAGCTCCCCAGCAGGGAAATATGCAAGCAGAGCCTGTATTCACTAGCTACCTTCCCTGCATTTCCTAGGCCCTCCCCGGGCCAGACTGTCAGGGAGCCAGAGACTCAGAGACAAGGGTCTTGTCCTTAAGGACCCTGTAGCCTAGAAGAGAGGCTGTACAGGGGCCTCAAAGTCTAATGCCGCAGGGCCCAGACAGGTGACAGAAACCTGAAGGCCTGCGAGTAACAGGGCGTGGTAGGGCATAAGGCAAAATGAAGTCTGCAGGAGCCTCCGAAGGAATTCTTGTTTTGGAGTGAAATCGGATTGTTAGTTGTCATGGCGTCTCACACCTCCTACCCTCCGGGAGCCCCTGACGTTAGCTGTAGCTGCGATGGCAGGTCCCAGCACAGACAGCACCCTATTTAAGTGCCCGTCAGTCATTGAGCTTCTCTGAAGCCTTGGGAACACTCTTAACCAAGACCAGAGGGGAGTCGCTGCCCTAGAGGCGTGGATTGAGGAATCCATGGGGCTGGGAGTTAGCGGGTACCTGCCGCAGGTGCCTTCGCCTCGCTCTCTCAGACAGTCTGCAGTGAGACGGGCACCGGTTGCCCAGGTAGGAAATCAGTTCAGTAACTCACCTTTTGTTACCTTTCTTCCTTTCACTCTCTCACTCCCTCAGATCCCTCTGGCTTCCTGGGCTACTGACACCCAATCCTTGTCTCGGGCTTTGCTTTTAGGGGAACCCAAATTGAGACAATCACTAGTGTTCTTTCTGAACACAGTTTATGATTCTAACCTTATGTGATTCTAAGATCAATGACTTTAACTCCCTGTGATTACAAGTTTTCATATGTTAACCCATCTATGATTCTAGAATGATGTCATTCTAACGTGGCCAAAATACGCCTATGGGCCGTGAAAGCAAGAAGTGTAATGCTCCATTTTATATAACTGAATTTTGCTTCTCTTAGTTCCTATCTTTTTTCCTGATGCCAGAAAATGCAAACTTCAATAAGATCTAGATATAAGCCAGTTATTTCAGATCTGAACTTGGTCGAGTGAATCAAGCTTTCCTCTTCCTCCCTTTTTTCCTGGGTCGATTTAAGTCCTGGACAGGTGGAGGCATCTTGGCGTTGGTTGAGGCAAGAGGGGGCTCTGTAATTGGTATTTTTCAAGATGTGCCAGGCTGTCTGGCCCTCCAGTGTGCCCCTGCCCCCTCAGCATTCACTGGGAATGCCCCACCCATGTTGATCCTTTGACTTCTAGGGTCAAAGACACGTAGCTAGCTCCTTCTGGGCCACCAACTGTAAGAAGAGTCACGTCCACTCCATTTCAGACACCTGAAAATATTCAGTCACTTTTGGTACCTCACAGGGCTTTGGTCCATGAATTCATCATTCAATCAAATATATTTGCTGAACATCTACTGTGTGCTGGTGCTGTGCCAGGCGCTGAGGGTGTCAAGATGAAAAGACAGGTATGGTCCCTTTCTTGATGTCATTTACAAGCCAAATAATGTGTGTATGTTTGTTAGCTTAAATATTTTGATGTCTATTATAAAGAAAACAAATAGGGTATGTAGAGAAAGCCTCTTTGAGGACTTGTCATTTGAGCCAAGTGTAAGGTCAGGGGAAGCCACAAAAAGGCTAAGCAGGAAAGGGAGATGTCTGATTACATCTGTAACCGTAAAACATTCTGTAACATTGAAGGTGTCTCCTGCATTCCTTTGTGCCCTTTCCCCCAATTTGTTAGCAGCCTCCATTACCTTCAAGAGGGAATAATGAGGCAGAAGTGGAAGAAATTCCTTTTGAGGCTCAAAGGCCAAGGATTTTGGTTTACAAAGAGTTGTGGAAATCTAGTCAAAGCCTTGAGTAATTTGAGAGTGTACAATTTATGCCATAAATAATAGATTGAGAAGAATAGATGAGTCAAAATTGGTTTTCCTCTTTAGGAAACAAGATAAAGATTATCTGGGAGGCGGGGAGAAGGGAAGTGTAGCAGAGATGTCCAGCTGTCATGCAATTATCTGACTTCCCCTTCTTCTATAGCTGCAGCTGGCCACGTAGCCAGAGAGTACATTTCCCAGTGTCCCTTGCAGCTAGACATGGCCACGTGACCAGATTCTGGCAAAGGAGATGTGAACCAAATGGTGTGTGCAACTTCTGGGTTGTGTGTTGAAAGAAAAAAAGGAACATCCTCTCCCCACACCTTTTGTCCCCTTCCTGTCAGCTAGGATCTGACGCGGTGGCAGGAGCTGGAGCAGCTGTCTTAGACCACAAGATGGAAGTCGCATGTTGTGGATGTCAGAGCAACAAAAGGGAAGGATCCAGGGTCTCTGATGCCATGTGACGATATCAGCCTAGACTGCTTGCCCTCTACTGGTTAGTGAGAGGGAATTCAACAGCCAAATTAGCATCCCAAGTGATGCAGAAGGTCAGGTACAGGAAGCTGGAGCACACAGACACTGGTGTGACCCTGAAAAAAAGGATAGGAACCTAGTGTAGCCTCGAAGGGCCCAAGAGCAGGACCCAGAGTCTTATTCCTGGGTGGATCCTAAGGAAGCCACAGGCCTAGACACCTGAGTGGGTGCTCAGACCTCCTGGACCAGGACCCTGTCTGAACACACAAGAGGTGGGGGAAGGAGGTGACCCAAAGGGGAAAAAGTGAAAGAAGACACTCAGAATTGACCAAGATTAAGTTTTTCCCCCTCAGTGGAACGGAGGCTATTTATTTTGGGTGTTGGCTGAGAGTTGTACCTGCTTTACATTTTATTATTATTATAGTATTATTCCTGGAGGCCAGCCCAGTGGTTGCAGGAGCCTGAGTGGGGAGGCTGAGTTCTATCAATAAATTTTTGCTGAACACCAGGGCCCAGGCTCAGATCCCAGCCCAGCCCCCAACTTGCTGGGTGGCCTTGAGCATGTTACATGTCTTTTCTGAGCCCTGGTAATCTCGCTCGGAACATAAAGGGGCTGGACTCCAGGACGCTCAAGGCGGCTCTTTCTGCGTTGATGTTCTGTGGTTTTTCTGTGTCTGGCACTAAGGGAGTGTTCAGGACAAGTGTGATAAAGAGTCTCTATTCCAATCTATGGAGAGACAAGACACAATCACACGGCATACACATGTACACATACTTTTAAGCCAATGTGGTTAACCAAACATCACAGTAGCCAAGAGTCAATGTAGCATTAAGGTTTAGGACACAGGATGCAGAGTTAAATCTTATCATCACCACTGTCTATCTGGTGACATTGAACAAGTCTTGACTTCCTCACTTTTAAAAAGAGAAGCATAATATCTACATTTAGGGCTCTCATGGAAATAAAATGATGTAATGTGTGTAGAGCACCAAGCTCAATGCCAAGTGCATAATGGGGACTCAGTAAATGGTGGTTGTTTTAATGAGGACTGTGAATCATGGTAAGAGCCGAGTGAAGAAGGTCAGAGATAGGAGGTCTTGAGTGTGTAACAGAGAGATCCCTGAGGGCCTGGGTGTGGGGATGCTCTTGGAGGAGGCAAGCCGTGATGGTGCTTGGTTGTGTTAAAGGGCTAGCAGAGGGGATGAGGTGCCACCCCTCATGAGAAGGATCAAAGAGACACAAGGCAAGGATGGAGCTGGGCTTCCTCTTCCTGAGCCTTATTTTTCTCATTTATAAAGTGAGCATAACAATACCTGCCTTGCAGTGTTGTTGCAATGATTACTTGAGGTGGTATAAGTCAAGCTCCCATTAAGATGCCTGGCTCATGGAAAGTTTATCAAATTTCAGTTTCATTCCTTTCCCAAAAGAGGTTACTCACAAAATACCAGGGTTAGAAGGACCCTCAAAGACTTTCTGTGGAAACGCACACATCTGTTCATGAACTGTTCACACACCATTCATCAATCTATACAGCTTTCACTTACTCATTTTTTATACATCCATTCAAACACCAACAATTCATTCATCACCCATTCATCATCCATCTAGCCAAAAGTCCATTCATCCTTCACTCACCATCTATCCTTATCCATCATCATGCATTCACCACCAGCCACCATCCGTCTACCTATCATCCATTCTATATCTATTCCTCATCAATCTATTTCACATCCGTACACCCATTCGGCCAGCTACCCAACCAACCATCATTCTTCCATCTGTCTTTCCATTTATCATCCATCCATCATCCATCTATCCACCATTCGCCAGCCGTTAGTCGTCACCATGCATTCATTTGTTCCTCATCCATCCATCCTTCGTGCATCTATCTACTACTTATCGCTCAACCATCCCCCCATCCATTCATTATTTCATTCATCATTTATCCATCCACGATCTCTCATGCATCAATTATCCATCCAAAATCTATTCTTCATTTACTTCTTCATATATACCTATCATCTACAAGCCAATCATCACTCACCAATTTATTCTTCATCCATTCCTCTTCCATAAATACTTTATTCACTCTTTCATTAAATATCTGTCATCCATTAGCCATGTCTATCATCATCCATGCATCTTCCATCTACATAACCACCTATAATTCCTCTAATCATGTCATCATCCATCTGTAGCCATCCACCCAGTCATTCATTCATTTTCCTTATTACCTGCCTGGTAATACTCACTAGGGATACAGACTAAATAAGCTATAATCTGTCCTCAAGTGGTTCAGAATCTAGTAGAGAAGGACAGACAAGCCAGGAGGTGCTTATACATAACATGATGGCTGCTATGCCAGAGGAATGACTGTACCAAGCACCCCAGGGGAGACCACACAGGAGAGAGCCACAAACTCTGTCTGAGGGAGTGAAGGAAGGGTTCACAAAGGGGGTAGTAGTCGAACTGGGTCTTGAAGGATGAGTAGAAGTTCACCTGGTGTTTCTATGGGGGAAAATGAGTCCTAAATTGGGGAAGGGACTGCGCACAACCATACTGAGAGTTATCAACAGGGCAGAGACCTATAACCAGGCCTCCAGCCTCCCAGACTAGTCCTGTTTCCACTTCCTTATGGAAAATGGTAAATTACTTAAAGGAAGGCAAGTAAGCAAAGAAAACTCAACTCAAAGCAGTGGGAGAAAGCTGCTGTTTCAAGCTCTGGCTGTAGATGGGGTAGAGAAGGGGATTTCCTTAGACCTCAACTCCCCATTCAGGGAAAGGAAGAGCAGAAGCCCCAGGAACTGGCAGGGATTTGGCAAAGGGCAGGAAAGAATGACCTTGGGAAAGAGGGAGGGAGACAGGGCCAGGTGAGATGGGGACCACTTAGGTGTTAGTTTCTTAGGTAAAGTTGGATCAGAAAAGAGACACTTAGTATTTCCTTGCTACCTTTACTCAGGTAATTAATAATAATACCATTACCACTCTAGTAGCTATGTTTTATTGAGAACAGACTATGTGTTGAACAGTGTGCTATAAACTTTCCATTTCATTATACCATTTTATCCCCCACCTCCAGCAATCTCTTGTCCCCATTGTATGGATGGGGAAACTATGTCTCTGAGAGGTTAATCTAGGACTTAAATACAGTCCATGTGACTATAATTCCATGTCCTTTCCATACTTCGATGCCTCTCTCTCCTTGCTTTGGGTATGTTATATGGTTATGCCAGTCACTGAATATGGGGGACAAGTGAGGAAGGAGAAGGGGGAGTAGGAAGAGGAGAATCATAGGTGACTCAGACACAGTTATGTATTTACTAAAATGTATGCTTCATTGTGCTGGAGATTTTCTTTGTATCTCTAGGCTCTGAAACAGTGCCTGGCACATAATAGGAAATAAAAATTTGTTCTTGCTTAAATTCTCTTGCAAATAAATGGTTGATCGATTAGAATATAGGGCATATAGGTTTGTGTGTTCTGACACAAATCCAAAGTAATAAGAGCATAAAGAGGATAGAGTTTTTTTCCTTCTAGGTCTAGATATAAATAATCGAGGACTAGCTGGATGGTGTTGGAGCCCCAGGCTCCTTGTATCTTGTAGCTCTGTCCTCCCTGGGGTGTTGCCCCAGTTCTGCCATCTCAGTTGGCTCCCCCATATCTACACCATAGCCAACAGGCAGGTGGAAAGGAGAGGGAGGCCACAACTCAGTTGTTGACATCACTTCTGTTCACACACCACCGGTCAGAATTTAGTCACATGGCTATAACTAGCCACAAGGGGGAGGCTGGGAAATGTAGTCTTTATTCTGCATGGCTAAGTGTACTGCTAAAAGTCAGAGGTTTTATTTACACAGAAGAGGAGAAAATGGATATGAGGGGCAACTAGGGGTCTCTGGCACAGATGAGATGTGTGGGCACCAGTATTCTCCATCGCATGAAAACTCCAAAGGGACATATATCATCTCTCCCATTTGACAGCAAGTTCCCAGAGGGCAAGGGGTAGATCAGTCACCCTGATGTCCCTGGAAGCTTTTGGCTCAGAGTTAAGGAAGAAGACTTCTCCAACCCCGGACAGAGGTTTGATGATTTGACGGAGCCAGAGTAAGTGGGTTAGAGGACTTCTGTCTGATGATGACCAAAGTGGAGAGTGCTAAAGGTCAGGCCGGGTGTCTGGGAGGCTCCAGCAATAGCTGGGGTGAGAGAAGCAGGAAGGTGACTTGCAGGGGGCAGCAGTAGGTGATAGGGCAGCGAAGAGTCTGGAAAGGAGGCTGCAGTGTGGGTGTGGGGGTTGGGGAAGGAAGGGATAAGTTAGTAATCACAGCTCTTCCCGCAATAGAAAGCTCAACAGCTCACTAAGCATCTTGGCCTCTGTGTCTTCATTGGTGAGGACAGATGGTGCCTGCAGTTGGGTGGGGATGGGAGGGTGCCTTGGGATGTCACCGTCCCACTCTTGTCGGAGAGAACCGTCACTGGTTTCCACCTCTCTTTCCTCCCTTCCTCTCTCCCTTCCTTCCTTCCTCGATTGCTCTCTGTCTCTGCATATATACATACACATATATAAACATATATATGTAAATCTGAATATGTGTACGTCCGTATATATGTATATGTAATCACCTGCTGTGCGCTAGGAGGCACCATGCTAGGCACTGGGCAACACAGCAGTAAGCAACCCACACAAGATCCTTCCCCGCATGTAGCCTATGGTCAAGAGAGACAGATATTACACAAAGAAAATGCACAAAGAACTATATAATTATTACATGTGGTCAACGATTAGTGCTTTAAAGAAGTACAGGATGGTTGAGAGCATATTCTTTATTTGTTCCAGAATTCATTAAACAAATATTTAATAAGAGGGATTATATGCGTTAGAAGATAATTTCTACAAAAGAATAAAATCATGCCTCTTGTTCAAACACAAAATGAACGTATGTCAATTTTTATTTAACTCATTAATTTATGAGGGATCCAGGGAAGTGTTAAAAACTAGTTCAAAGGTAAATACAAAGAGAAGAGACATATAGAGGTAATGGGGAATGCTGAAATTAATTTGCTAAAGATGCAAAAGGGTTTTCTTCCAAGAGGACTGGAGGGAATCAATAGCATCTCAAGCAGATAAAATTTATTTGCATCTCTGTGGCAAGAATTATTTGTATTACCATCGATCTTGGTACAACTTACAGAGGTGTTCAATAGCTAAAAGATAACGAAAGATATCAACTATTATGGAATCAGTTAACCTGGCCATGGTGGCTCATGCCTGTAATCCTAGCACTCTGGGAGGGCGAGGCGGGAGGATCACTTGAGCTCAGGAGTTTGAGACCAGCCTGAGCAAGAGTGAGATCCTGTTTCTACTAAAAATAGAAAAAAATAGCTGGGTGTCATGGTGTGTGCCTGTAGTCCCAGCTACTTGGGAGGCTGAGGCAGGAAGATTGCTTGAGCCCAGGAGTTTGAGGCTGCAGTGAGCTATGATGACACCATTGCACTCTAGCCCAGGCAACAGAATAAGAGACCCTGACTCAAAAACAAACAAACAAAAAAAGTGATTGCTTTTGTGGATATATAATAATAATCGTGTGAGAAAATTGCTGTTCATTTCCTACCTCGGACAGACTAACCACTTGGTAATTTTTTTCCCCTCGAAGTATCTGTTTGGTTTTTGTTTTTTTTTCTTGTAGGGGATTTTCTAGTAAAAACTGGAAAATCTGCTAGACAAACTGTGAAAAAAAGCTGTAGCGCTTGTATTTTTTATTTGGTGATTTATCATTCTAAAACCCAGGCCCCCTTGTAAAACTTCTTTTCAGGTAAATTTTCTAAATGCTGAATTTTCTTTGAGACAACAAACACACACACATCAAGAACCAAAATAATTACAGATTGTAGTAAGTGCCTTGTAGGAAATAAGGGCAGTGATACAATAGCGATTAACTGGAGAAGACGGAAGGATTGCTTTAGATGAGGGGTCTGCAAACTTTTTCTGTAAAGGGCCAGATAGTAAATATTTTAGGCTCTGTGGGACATCCTGTGTCTGTCACAACTCAGCTCTCACACTGTAGTGGGAAAGCTGCCATAGACAATATGTAAATGACTGTGTTCCAATAAAACTTTATTTACAAAAACAGGCATTGGGCCAGATTTGGATTGTGGGCCATTGTTTGCTCATCCCTGCTTTACATAATGAGGTCATGCAAGGCCTTCTTGAGGAGATGATGTTTAAGATAAAATCTGCAGAATGAGAAGAAGCTGGCTTTCCAAGCAGAAAGGATCAGATGCACAAAGACCCCGAAGTAGAGAAGAGTTTGGTGTATCTGAGGAACAGTAAAGGGACCAGAGAGTGAGGGGAGAGCATGGTAGGAGATGAAGTCAGCCATCTTGGCAGGGCCTAGGGGTCAGGCAAGACCTGGTGGGTTACCATAAGGAATTTGGATTTTATTCTAAGAGCATCAGAAAGTTATTGCAGGGTTTTAAACAGAAGGGTGACTTTATCAGATTTTAATTTTAAAACCGCTGCTGTGCATTTGAGGGGGACAAAATAGATGAGTTATAATATGGGTTATATCAAGGAGGTTGTTGTAGTAATTTGGACAAAAGATGACGGCAGATGTGAAAGATGTTGGAGATGGAGAGGTAGGTGCATTTGAGAGGCATTTTGCGGGGTCCGTGGATAGGACCCCTGATGGATTGGGTGCCGGTGTCAAAGGAGGAGTCAAGGATGACTCCAGGGTTTCTGGCGTGAGCTGGGTGGGTGGTGGTGCCGTTTACTGAGACAGAAGGAGTGTGAGAGGGACTAGTGGCGGAGGTGGGGAGGGTGAACCCAGAGTGACACTAATTAGACATCCAAGCGCAGATGCCAAGAAGGCAGTTGGAGCTTGGGGGAGAGGTTGAGACTGGAGAAATATATTTGGGTTCCAACAACATATGGATGGCATCTAAAGCCATTAGATTGCATGTGGCCACCCAAAGAGACAGCAGAGATTAATTTTTAAAAAAGGGGCCAAGAGGCCGGGCGCGGTGGCTCACGCCTGTAATCCTAGCACTCTGGGAGGCCGAGGTGGGCGGATTGTTTGAGCTCAGGAGTTTGAAACCA
>NW_012136303.1:5118881-5157076 GCF_000956105.1 Propithecus coquereli
AGGTAGAGGGAAGACCCGCAGAAAAGACAGAGAAGGAGAAGGCAGTGAGTCAGGAGGAAAGTTAGGGATGTGTGGTGTCCTGGATGCCAAAAGAGGAGAGTTTTTTTTTTCATTCCACAATCTTTAAAAAAAAGTGATAAAATGTACATACATAACATAAAATGGTAAAATACCATTTTCAAGTGTACAGTTTAGTAGTATTAAGTATAATACGTTCATATTGTTGTGCAGCCATCACCACCATCCATCTCCAGAAATTTTCGTCTTCCCGATCTGAAATGTTATGCCTATTAAACACTAATGCCCCCTTCTTCCCCTGCCCTCACCCCTGTTCTATTTTCTGTCTCTATGAGTTTGACTACTCTAGGAATCTCATATAAGTGAAATCAGACAATATTTGTCCTTTTGTGACTGACTTATTTCATTTAGCATAGTGTCCTCAAGGTACATCCATGTCGTAGCATGTGTCAGAATGTCCTTCCTTTTTAAGGCTGAGTAATATTCTGTTGTATGTACTGTATACACCACATTTTGCTTATCCGTTCACCTGTTGATGGACACTTGGGTTGCTTCTACATTTTAGCTACTGTGAATAGTGCTGCTAAAAACATGGGTGTACAAGTATCTATTTGACACACTGCTTTCAATTATTTTGAATATTGCTCATATGGTAGTTTTATGTTTAATTTTGGGGGGAACTACCATACTTTTCCACAGACGCAATATTATTTTACATTCCCACCAACAGTGCACAGGGTTCCAATTTCTCCACACCCTCGCAACTCTTGTTATTTTTTGGTTTTTTTTGATAGGAGCCATCCTAATGGGTATGAGGTGGAATCTCATTGTGGTTTTGATTTGCATTTCCCTAATGATTAGCGATGTGGAGCATCTTTTCATGTGCTTGTTGGCCATTTGGATATCTTCTTTGGGGAAATATCTATGCAGGTCCTGTGCTCATTTTTGAATTGGTTTTTTTGGTGGTTGTTGTCATTGAGTTTTAGGAGCTCATGATATTAATCACTTATCAGATATCTGCTTTCCAAATATTTTCTTACATTCTGTGGATTGTCTTTTTACTCTGTTGATACTGTCTTTCAACATACAAAATTTCTAAATTTTCCTGAAGTCTAATTTATCTATTTTTTCTTTCAGTGCCTGTGCTTTTAGTGTCATACTCAACAAATCATTGCCAACTCCAATATCATGAAGCTTTCTTCCTATGTTTTCTTCTAAGCATGTTATAGTTTTATCTCTTGCATTTAGGTCTTTGATCCATTTGAGTTAATTTTTATACACGATGTAAGCTAATGGTTCAAATTTATTTTTTGCATGTGGATATCCAGTTTTCCCAACACCATGTATTGAAAAGACTGTCCTTTCCCTCATTAAATGGTCTTGGCACTCTTCTCAAAAATCATTTGACCATATGTTCACTCTGTTTCATTGATCTATGTGTCTGTTCTTATGCCAGTATGACACTGCTTTGATTACTATAATTTTGTAATAAGTTTTGAAATCAAGAAGTGTAAGACCTCCAACTTTGTTCTTTTTCAAGATTGTTTTGGCTATTTGAAATTCCATATGAATTTTAGGATGAGTTTTTCTATTTCTGCAAACAAACATCCTTGGGATTTTGATAGGGATTGCATTGATACTATGGATTGCTTCAAGTGATATCGACGTCTTAACGGTATTAAGTCTTCTAATTCATGAACACGGGATGTCTTTCCATTTCTTTGTGTCTTTAATTTCTTTCAGCAACATTTTGTAGTTTTTCCTATACCAGTCTTTCACCTTCTAGGTTACATTTACTCCTAAGTATTTTCTTCTTTTTGATGCCATTGTAAATGGAATTGCTTTCTTAATTTCCTTTTTGGATTTTTTTATGATTAGTGTGTAGAAATGCAACTAATTTTTGTGTATCGATTTTGGATCTTACAACTTTCTGAATTCATTTATTATTTCTAAAAATTTTTTGTGGAATAAGAAGAGAGTGTTTTAAGAAGGAAAATATTGCAGTTAAGACACTTTCACATGCAAGTAACAACACACATCAGATTAGCTTAAACAAGAAGGGAATTTATTATCATGTAGCAAGGAACCCAGATGTAGGGTGACTTGAGTGTTTATTAACTGAAGGACATCATCAAGAATTAAGGGGTTTTTTTCCCCCCTATCTTTCTGTTCTTCCTTCAGCTAACTTCCCTCATGGTTATAAGATGGTTGCCACAGATCTGGGCATCACATCCTCACTCAACAATGTATAGCAGCAGAAAAGGGCCATGCATGCCTTTTTCCCTTTTTAAAGAAATCTTCCCAGAAGCCCTTCCCTGAGCAGACATTCTTTCCTGTCTCAGTGGCCCCAAATAAGTCACGTGCCCATCCCTAAACCAATTACAGCAAGAGGAAGGAGATCATCATGATTTATTTACATTAATTAGAATTGTCCACCCAAAAAAGTGAAGATGAGAGGGATAAACAGAAGAACACGGTGAAGGCCTGCTAGTGTAGAAAAAGAGGAAAATGTTTGTTGGATGGCAACTATATTACTTATTCTTAGATTCAGCTATGAATAACCTACAAATGCTTTAAAATGGGCTTAAACAAGAAAGGGGCTTATTTCCCTCTCACATTCACTAAGTCCTAAGGTAGGCAGTTCATGACTGGTCAACCCCTCTGTGGTTTTAGAGACCCAGGCTCTTTCTATCTTATCATTCCACTGTGCATGGCTTTCAAAGCCCAGAGCGAGAACCTTCCTCCCTTTCCAGTTTTCCTTCAACCTGTTATTAAGGAGAAAGTCTCCCTTGAATACTGGTGTGTTTTTAACACCTCTCCTAACACTTACTTCCCCTTTTGACAGAGAATAGGCCTCCAGAGCCTTTGGCAGGCAACCGGATCTGGCTAGAATTTAATGACATTGTTTTGTTTTCATTGTACTTATTTTTATGGTTACCTTCTATTTATGGCACAAGATACTGGTTTTCCATTTATGGAGGGATCTAAGGTTTCCTTTTGAAATAATATATTTATGTTTTTAAAAGAGGGTCCATGTAAAGAAAAAAATATTATGTAGCTGGTATCACAGGTGGTACCCAGACATGGAAAAAATTTTAAAGAGGTACATGATGGGCTGAAAAGGAGGAAATGCTTCTCTGGTCAACGCTTCTCCCTGTCCCTGTGTAACAGAAGGGGCCACCGAGGCTCAGAGAGGAGAAGGGACTGTCTCAAGGTCACACTGATGATGTGGACTGAGAACTGGGTCTCTGGATCCCCCTGTGGGGGGAGACGTCCTGTGCCAGAGGGTAGGGAAAAGGTGACGGATTGTGTGCTGTCGCACTGGCCAGTCCACTGCGCTGATCTGCTGGTCACGGTCCTCTAAAGCCAGCCAAGTCAAGGACCGAGTGCAAAAGGGACCTGGGACGTGAAGGAGAGTGGGGAGGGACGCCGGTGTTTATCAAGCACTGGCCATGTGACCCTGACCAGGTACTGGACCCTGTGCTGGGTGCTAGACCTTGCCCCTAGGGAATTCGCAGATTCACAGGGAAGGCACATCCTACAAAAATAGCTCGAGTTTCCTGTGACAGTGTGGTAAGTGCTCCAACAGAGGCATCTCTAGTGACATCTGAGGTTTTTGTCTGCTGAGTGATCATTCCCCATTTTCTTTTGGGAAACCACCCCTTCTCCACTCTTGGTTCCTGTAGCACAGGCTGGGCAAACCCCACACCCACTTCAGAGGCAGGCACATGCCAATCAGAATATTTTATCCCTCTTGCCGGAGTGATTGGCACAAGGCTGGGCATGTGACCCAAGACAGGCCAATGGGGACCTTTCCCGGGACTTTTGCTGGAACTAGTAGAGACAAGGCCACTCCATAGGGGTTTCTAGATGGATAAGTCACAATCCAGAGCTGCTGGCAGCTATCTTTGCCATTGAAAGAGGAGAGGTTCTCTGAAAATGAGCTGAGAGGAAAGC
This sequence comes from Propithecus coquereli, assembly GCF_000956105.1. Taxonomy (NCBI): domain Eukaryota; kingdom Metazoa; phylum Chordata; class Mammalia; order Primates; family Indriidae; genus Propithecus; species Propithecus coquereli. Next base: position 5,122,857 of record NW_012136303.1, read on the forward strand.
GGGTGACAGATGGAAAGACAGATAGAGTTCTAATGATATCATATGGTCACCTCCTGGATCCAACCGTGAAATCAGCGCCCCTGAACCCGGTTCTAGAAGCCAATAACTTATTTATTTATTCATTTACATTAGCTACTTTGAGAAGGATTTCTGTCACTTACAACAAAAAAGAGACCTGGCTAATTCCAGGCAGAAACATAGTGTCATGGGGATCTTGGAAAGGGAGAGGGATTGGGGAGGTGGCGAGGATTTGTCTGGGGATACTTTCTGGTTGAAGTGGGTTTTCAGTAGGGTTTTGAAATGGATTTTGATACATGAAGGAGGTGAGGAAACAATATTTCTGGTGAGGGGAACAGCTCAGGCAAAGGCTTGGTGGTGGCACAGGGCAGGGAGGGGGCACAGTCCAGGTGGCTGGGGGCAAAATGGGGACAGAGAGGGGCTGGGAGGGGGCCGGTGGGAAGGGATGGGACCTGACCGTGCAGAGACCCAAGCCGTCCTTCCACCCACACCCTGCTTGTCTAGAAGAATGCCCTTCCTCACTCGATCCATCCACGACCATTTACCGAGCTCCCAGCATGTGCCAGGCACTGTCGAAGGGCCGCTGAGATAGCCATGTGCAACACAGGCAAAGCCCTTGCCCTCGTGCAGCTTCCAGTCTAGGGAAGGACACGGGTGGTAAACATGATCGACAAATAAACAAGTGTCGTGGTGTCAGGGAGTAATAACTGTTAAAAAGAAAAATTAAGATGAGTAAAGGGAATAAAGATTGGTGGAGAGGTGCTGGAGATGAACGCGGTCAGTAGTGACGGCTGCGCAACGTTGTGAATGCACCTTAATGCCACTGAGCTGGTAAAATGGTTAAAATGGTGAACTTTATATTACATATTTTTCTGTATTTTATGTTATGTATATTGTACCATAATTAAAAAAAAGGAGTGGGGAAGGGCGCTGTTTTAGCGGGGGTGGTCAGGGCTTGCCTCTCTGAACGAAGGGAACTCGCAGGCTTGGGGAGAGCTGGGGGAAGAGCATTCCAGGCAGAGGGATCTGCCAGGGCAAAGGCTGTAGGGCCAGAGTGTGCCGGGTGTGTTCCAAGAACAGCAAGCAGCAGGCCAGGGTGGCTGGAGCCCAGAGAGCCAGAGGACAGAGGGAGGGAAACGAGCGACTAGGGCCCGCAGGGGCCTGCATGCCAGGAGAGAACTTTGGATTTGGATTAGGAGTGACGGGAGGCCATCGGAGGGCTGAGAGGGAGGGACATGAGTCGGCCCTTCTGACCAACTCTCCCTCTCCCCACACTCAGCCAGTCTCTTCACTGGGGCAGTGATCTCGCCTCTGCTTCCGAATAGCTCTCACGGCTGCTGCCCTGTTCTGCACACCTTCATGACCGCCACCTACTGAGGCCGTCGTCTTTACATGGACAACCCAGGTGACCTCCAGCTGGTCTCCCTGCCTCCTCCCAACCCAGCACCCACCAATGACCAGGGGCTCTTTCTTCCTGCAGCTCCAACCAGCCCTCGCCTTGGTGAGAGCTGCAGCTCCCCACTCTTCCGGACCAGCATGGTCCAGCTCTCCAGCCTCTTCCCTCCTCGCCCCCAAAGCCCACACTGAGTCACTCTGAGCCTCCATGAGGTCCCTCTGCTGCCTTAGGCTCTCTCTCCTCAAGGCTGGGGCATGTGCTCTCTCCTCTACCCGGGTTCCTTTTTACCTAGACAGCCCCCATTCTCATCCTTTGAGAGTCACCCAGCATCACTCCTCTGTGAAGCCTTCCCTGACCCTCCCGACCCGGGCGAGCTTAGCGTGCTCCTCTGCACTGCTCCCTCGGCCCCTCACATCACCCGCCTTCAGAGCCCCGAGAACACTGGCATGCAGTGCTGCTTGGCTCAGTTTTTTTAACAAGCCTCTCCCTCTCCTCAACTCCCTGAACCCCAGTCCCTGCCTATAGTATGTTCTCAAGAAATGTTTATTAAATAAGTGAATGAGTTTGGAATTTATCTGGCAGGAACATTACCACCAACAACAACAAAAACAGTAGCCAACCAAGCTGGGGACTTGCTATGTGCCAGACACTGTGCTAAACACTTCAGAATCTGCATCTGATTTGTTTTGCACAATCCTAGGAGAAAACCATTGTAATTAGCCCCACTTTAGTGATGAGAAAACTGAGGCATGGTGAGATTGAGCAATGTTCCCAAGGTTACATAAGTCAGAAGCAGCAGAGCTGACAGTCTAAAATGCCAGTCCAAAGCCATGGGCACAGCACACGGCTGGGGGAGGTGTCTTGGCATTACTGCATCCATGGAGGGGATTTCTGGGAGTCCCTGAACCCCACACAAGCTCAGTTGTCCATAGGCTTTTTCTGGAGAGCACAGGTCCATTACATTTATCAGAGTCTAAGAGGGGTTCTTTATAACCCCTAAATTTAAGATGCCCCTCTGCATGCAAGAGTAAAAGATGGAGAGTTTTTGAGTTTTGGACTGACGAGGTCCAACCTATGCTTTAGAAAGATCGCGTTAGCAGCTGGGTGTGGTGGCTGGCGCCTGTAGTTCTAGCCACACAGGAGGCTGAGGTCGGAGGATCGCTTAAGCCCAGGAGTTGGAGGCGACAGTGAGCCATGATTGTGCCACTGCACTCTCGTCTGGGTGACAGAGTGAGACTGCATCTCCTAAAAAAAGAAAAAGAAGAAAAGATCACTTTGGCTATTTGGCTATTCATTGTAGTGGAACTAATAAAAGAAGAAATTGGAAACATCATGAATGTTCACCAAGAGTGGATGCATTAGTTGTATTACAGTACACCCTTCCATAAAAGGGAATACTACACAGTTATAAAGATGAACGAATGAGAGATCTCTTTAGGCACCAATATGGAATGATTCCCAAGATATGTTTTTTAAAAAAATTTTTAATAGATGGGGTCTCACTGTGTTGTCCAGGCTGGAGTGCGGTGGCTATTCACAGGCGCAATCATAGTGCACTGTAGCCTCAAACTCCTGGACTCAAGCGATCCTCCCACCTGAGCCTCCTGGATAGCAGGGACTATAGGCATATGCCACCGTGCCCAGCACCAAGAAATATTTTTAAGTAAATAAATCAAAGTACAGGACAGCATTATAAGCTTCTATTTGTGTTTTTTAAGAGGGGAGGGGGCAAAATTATAGATCTAGATATACTTCTGTATGCATAGAATATCTTTGGCAATATTCACAAGAACATAGCCAGTGGAAACCCTACTTCATAGAGTTTTTATGAGGATTAGAGGAGTTAATATTAGATAATTGCTTAGGAGAGTGCCTAGCACACAGTACACACTATAGAAAATTCTGTTGAATAAAATAAAACAGGGGTTCTCTCGTGGGACAGGGACCAGGTGGCTAAGAGGCAGGGGGAGAGACTTACTTTTTGTCTGATGCCTCTAGGTACTTTTCGAATTTCGTACCATGGACAATATTATTGTCATTTTTTAAAAGTTGAAATTCAATGTATCTGCATAAATAAAAGATAATCTGAGGGGGTCAGGGCCTGGAAGGAGATCCCAACCCGACCCCTCCAGCATTGGCTGTAATTGGTCAAAGGCTACATGCTTGGTGTGAGAAATCAGGATGGGGAGGAAAAGGGGGAGGACACCAAACACCCACGCCCTAGGTCCCACTATAAAAAGCACATTTAAAAACACCAGACTGGAAAAGTTTTATTATTATTATTATTATTTTTTAAATAGCAAAAGCGAGTCCCCCCAGGAGGCGTGTTGCAGCTGTGGCTTGGCGGTTCCCAGGTGATGTCAGTCCTGGCCAGGAGCCAGCCCCGGCCCCTTGGAGACGGTCTTGGTGGGTTCAGCTTGACTGTTTTTCCTTCCTGAGACTTGAGGACACCTTCCTGTCTCAAAGAAAGCAGCCTTTCCAGGGCTTTCTGAAAGCCAGGGGCAGGGGAGGCGGTGGGCCTGGGCTGGGAGGGGAGGGAGAGGCAGGGAAGGTGGGGAGGGGTGGGTAGAGAGAGCAGGAGAAAGGCCAGGCTCCTGGCTTCTGGGTGGCTCCTTAACCATCCCGCAGGGGGCGCGAGGGGGTGTGCTCCTTGGGAGTCCAAGGCCCGCCTCCCTGACCTGGCGGCTGCCTGGGGAGGCCCTGGGGTGGGGTGGGGTTGGGGGGCGAGAGAGGTTCCCACGGAGTTCCCAGCCGGTCAGCGTCTTTCTCCCTCCCTGAGCCCTGGGCCCACCCCTCTCTTCTCTATGGTTAAAGGCCCTTTGCCAGTGTCTTCCAAACCGGGTTTTCTGCAGATGGGAGGAACCACATGGCTGGGTTTGAGATCAAACTGCACTCCTAGCTGTCTGGTCACTGCTCCTCTCTGAGCACCGCCTGTGCGAAGAGTAAGATCAGCCCCGCAAGGCGGTCATGCAGACTGAGTGAGACAGCATGAGGCTTCTTGGTCCTTGTGTGAAGAGTGTCTGCTAAGCCCCCACCACGCACCAGCGCTGTGCAGGGCGCTAAGGAAGTTGCGGCGTGTGGGCAGCCAGAGGTGTGGCAGAGAAGGGGCTCTGGGCCTGGCTCAGGAGCCTGGGAGAGTTGACTCGGGCTCAGAACCTCAGCATTTAGCAGAGGCAGCAAAGCAAGGAGGTTAAGAGAGTGGGCTCTGGACCCAGCCTAGGCCCATATCCTGGTTCTGTTGTTCAGTGGCCGTGTGACACTGGGGAGCCATGAGGATAGTGACAGCCTCTGCCTCACTTGGTTGGAGAGGGGTAAATCAGTTGCAGGGCCTGAAACAGCGCCTGGAGCAGAGGCGGTGCTGGGTAAGTGTTAGCTATTGTTATCCTCCATTCGAAAGGCTTGCATTTCTTTGACTGCTTCACAGGGCTGCCCTGGGTGCTCCAAGTAGATGTGTCAGGGATTATTGGGTTAGGTTCAGGGGAGACCCAGGCACCTGCAGGTGCCCCATCATTCATACTGATACAGGGGCGACCTGGAAATTTTGCAGAACCTTTAATACTCGGCAAAGCCTTCTCTCACCTTGGAAGCATCATCCCCAGCCATGCCACTTGTCTCGCACTCATGCGTTTCCACATGCCTTAGAAGCACCGTCACATTTTATTATTTGCTCGAAGCCTGCTTTTTCATTAGGCTGTGACCTCCATGGGGGCAGACATCGCATCTATCTTATTTTCTGACCCTCCCTAGAGCTTTGCTTGGTCCACGGAGAAGTCCAATACATGTTTGACTGACTCACTGATGGACAGGCTAAGCCTACCAGCCTTACATTGGCCTGTGATGTTAAGCTCTATCCTATGCCTCCTGCTGAGTTTACCTCTCTGCTGTGACTCAGGCTATGGGATCTGGAGCCAAACCCCCTTGAATCCTGGCTGTGCCATTGCCTGGCTGGGTAACTTTGGGCTTAGTTTTCCAGTCTGTGAAATGCGAATGGCAACAGTACCTACCTAGTTGGTTGTTGCAAGATTAAGCGAAGCCATCTCTGTCAGTCAGTAACTTGGACTAGTGGCCCAGTCAATGTCAGGACTAGGGACATATCTGTAAGGCCACGTAGGGTGGGGGCTCAGAGCTCAGTGGAGCTCTGTACCTAGAACACGTGGTTCAAATCCACTCACTTACAGCCACTGTGTCACTTTGGGCACGGTCTTTAACCTCCTTGTGCCTCTGTTTCCTTATCTATAAAATGAGGCAATAACAGTACTTACCTGGCAAGCTTCTGGAGCAGACAATCTTAATTATTTTATGCTAAGTGCGTAGCCTGAGGCCAAACATAGTAGGCCCTCAAAAAAGCCAGGCATTTTCCCAAGCCATTCAGAAAAAAACAACTCCTATATTTTACCAGCCTTCCCTCCCGTAAGGCCAGTTCATCTCAAGCGACAAAACCCTTCTGGCCTACTCTGTGCAGGCTCTTCTGAGATGAGGAAGAGCGAGGCCCAGAGAGGGGCATATACCCACCCAAGGTCACACAGAAGCAGTGGCTAGGTTTCCTGCCTTCCAGCCGGCTCGCCCTCAGTGCCCCCTTCGTTTCCAGGCCCTGCTGGCCTGCCCTCTGACCCCGGCCCCCTGGGAACCCTATCCCAGGCCTGTGGGGTCTGCAAGTCTGGTCTGGATTAGACACGCTGAGAAGCAAACACTGCCCCCCCCACCCCCACAGCCGGCCGCCCAGTGGGACCTGTGCTCACAGCTGCTGAGGCTCACGGGCACATAAATCAAGGTGGCCAGAGGCTCGGAGGCTGGGACCACATTAGCCTCTTGAGGGGCACAGGGGCCTAAGTGTCACGGGCAGGGACACCTGGGTCCACTGGGAGTGTTTTCCATCCTATGTTGGACGAGCTACACCCAGGGTGGGTCAGAGGGGGCCGGGAGACCGTTTGACAGTGCTCATATCATAGCGGGCCAATATCCTGACTTCTTTTTAACTTTTAATTCTGCGATAATTTACAAGTATACAGAGAAGTGATGAAAGTGGTGCAGAGAACTCCCATATATCCTTTCCCCGGATTCACCAAATTTTAAGTTTGCCAAGCTTGCCTTATCCTTCTCTTTTACATACACGTTATTTTTTCTGAACCATCTGAGACTGTGTTACCTACATCATACTTCCCTGTCCCTTATAATACTCCAGGGTGTGTTTCTTAAGCGCAAGGATATCCTCTTACATAACCATGGCACTGTTAGCAAATTCAGAAAATTTAACTGTGGTACAGTACTTTAATCTATTGTTCATCTTCTGATTTTTCAATTTTGTCAACTGCACCAATAAGGTCCTCTGTGGCAGGATCTAGTTCAGGTTTTCCCCTCGGTACAGGATCCAGTTCAAGGTCGTGTATTGTGTTTAGCTGTCCAGGTCTAGACTTTTGATATCACAACCACGTGAGGTTATACAGTAGCAAGAGACGCAGATGGGGTTGAATGAAGACATTCAACTTTATATGTTCATCCCATGAATTGATGTTTCTGCAAATCCTCTACTTATGTAATGTCCTCACAATAATGCATTGTGTTTGTGAGTGTGCGGAGGTAGTTGAGAGTTAACTTGCCAAATATGCCACAGTTTTCAGAATTCTGTTTTGTGGTGTTTTGGTTTTTAAACTAACAAAAGCCTCATAAAATGGAAGTGGCCTGAGCTGATGAGGGAACCTAAAGTGGTGTGGGCACCCTGGGCTGGAGGAAGGGGCCCTGTGTTCTCAGCCCTGCTCAGCTCCAAATGCTGTGCAACCATGGCCCATCACTGTTCCTCTCTGGGCCATGGGTGACCTCTGAGGCTCTCCCATGTGTAACTGTGGAATTAGAGAGTCCAGCATGGCAAAGAGCGAGACCTGGGTTCCTGGTGGCCCAGTAGGACCTGGGACTTGTTGGGCCCAGTAGGACCTCAGGCAGGTTGCTTGCTCTGTCTCATCTCCGTTTCTTTATTATGAAATGATGGACTCTGACATTGTTCTTGTGCTGACGTATCTTGCAGCTAAGAAGATTTGGGTGGAGAGTGTGTCAGGGTCCAAGGTGACCTGGCTGAGGTTGGTCATTCCACTGGCTTCAGCCCTCGATTTCTTCTCCCTGAGCAAGTTTACTCCTCTGGCCCCAAGCTGGCCTGGAGAAGTCTGGCTGGGCTGGACCATCCTGGAGGTGGAGTGTGTGCGCTGCAGGATGGGCAATGTTAGGAAAATGGCCCCAGAGGTCTCGGTCCACGGCTGTGCTTAAGTCACGTGTGTTGCACTGGCCTTGCAGCTCAGAAAGCCCCATGGGCATTAACTCTCCATTGCCCAGGAAGACAGCAAGCTACAAAATACGCGTAATGGAGCACTAGGCAGCCGTGAAAAGGTATGCAACAGCTCTTTGAACACCGAGGGCCTCCAAGAACTATTGCTAAGGAGAAAAAAATATAAGTGCAGAGAAAAGTGTATAGAATGCTATCACCTGTGTGGAAAAACGATCTCTATGTAACTTGCCTACATACGCAGACCACCTCCACAGGAATCCCCAAGACCCTGATTAACTAACGTAGTAACTGCCTCTGAGAACTGGAACCGAGTGGCTGGGAGAGAATAGACTTATTGCCAGTTTATTTTCTTTTTTTGTCTTTTGAATGGTGAAGACTGTGTTGTCTATTTCAAAGGAAATACAATGGAAAGAACCCAGTATGGATAGAAGTACAAGAGCAGCTAGCTCCTGGGAAGCTGCTAATTGCATTTCTGGGTCTGCCTGCTGGGTGCCCGGGAGCGCTCAGCTTGTGAAAATTCATTGAGCTGTGCGCTTTCCTGAATGCGTGTTATACTTTGATAAAAAGTTTTAACTTAGTGTGCTGTAAAGGACTGTGGACATGTATGTGGAAGTGTGTGTTTAACACTCTGCAGGGTTACAGCGTTAATGGTGGTTATCTTTGGGATGGGTGATATTTCTAGGGTCTTGTAGCATTTTGAATTCTTTTTACAATGAAAACATAAGAAGAGAAACGTATAAATATTTTTTTTCAGAAATAGTAATCACGACAGAGCCTTTCTGGAAGGACACAGGAAACTGCTAACAGCAGTTGCCTTTGGGGCGGAGCCTGCAGGAGGTATGTACTTTTCACTGCGTACTATTGGATGCGACTTGAATTACTTACCCATGCACGAATGGTCTGTTAAAAACTATTTAACGAAGCAAAACAAATACATATCCTTCTGTTCTAGCTGCTTTCAGCAGTTAGAGATTGGGCCAGGGAGGCCCAGAGAGGTCAAGCGGTATCTCAGGGTGACCCAGCAAGCCTGGTGGCAGAGTGGGCCTCCAGCCCGACCACCCAAGTGTCTGCTCTGCCCCCACTCCCAGGCTTCCTGCCATTGACAAGGCCACAGTCTTTTTCCTGTGGCTTTGCCAGAGGCTGCCTGTACCTGGACCAGGGTAGGCGCAGGGAAAGCAATGTGCTTTCCTAATCAGCTCCCGAAGGGGGAAGCGCAGCCACGCTGGGACACAGGATAGGCACGACCAGTGTCCCTGGAACACGGGGGAAGTGAGGGAGAGGGCGCTTGGAAAGCTCTCTGGGCGGGACCCTGGCCCCTTGGGACCGTCCTTCCTCCACTTCTCATACCAAAGGGGCTAAGTGTGGTGGTTTCATGGTGTTCTCCAATGCGAGACCGGCAATCTGGGCAACCCCCTCGTGCTCCCTGGGTCTCCATTTTCGTCTGTAAGATCAGGTGGGTCAGGCTCACACTGTGGCATCCGGCACAGCACCTGGCTCACAGAGGGTGCCTGGCAATTTGTTTGCTGATTTGCAAAATGGGCAGCCTCAGTTAGAGGGTCAAATGTGCAGGGGTGGGTGGGGGCACAGCAGAGGGATAGGAACGTGGACTCTGGAGCCAGACTTCAGTGAGTGAAAGCTAAATAAGTGGTTGTTAAACAAATAAAATTCTGAAGTGGGCATATGAACATACCTTGCCAGGGAAAGGGCGGCTACTGGCTGTTCTCATCTCTCCTCGCCTCTCCCTCCCTCCAGGGTCCCAAGCTCCTCTGACCCTGGCCTCGCAGGGACACAGCCACAGCCAGACACAGCCAAGAACTCCTGGCTCTGCTGACCAGCTGTCCCCATCCCCACGTCGGCTGAATCTGTAAAATGAGGGAGACTCCAGTCCCCAGAGCTGCTGGGAGTATAATCAGGGTAACGGGGGCTGGCGTTCCACCTGGGGCACCTCCAGGGCAGGGCAAAGAGCTGCTTTGGGCTTTAAAGAGGACAGACGTCAGGGTGTCACCCTGCCACATGCCCGTGGGTGTCATTGGTCCTCCAAATCTCAGCTAAAACAGGGATAAGAATATTCCCCGTTAGCATATACTTGTCGGCACGTGGGGAAAACTGCATGCCTACGCGGCCTGGTGCACAGGCTTGTTTGTGATGGCATCGACGAGGACGGATTAAAGCACAGCACACTCATAAAGTGGAATAATAAGAAGCTAATGAAGAAATGAGGATGCCCTTTAGGTACTGATTTGGGATGATACCGAGCTAGATTAAGAAAAGAAAAAGGAGGGAGCAGAAAGCGTGTGCAATGTGCTGTCTCTTGTGTATTTGCTCGATTATTCGTAAGCAATGGGACATCACAGAACCCTGGTGGCCAAGGCTGTCTGCAGGGGGGAGCCGATGGCTGCAGCCCAGGGGCGAGGGGACTTTTCACCATATATCCCCTTGTACCTCTTGAATTTTGAGCCATGTGAATGAAATGAATATAGTCCTTATTCAAAAATAAATAAAATTAAGATTTCTTTACCAACCACAGCAGACACCTAACAGTTGTTCAAGAACATTTGATCACTGGCAGACTGTGAGGCAAGCTTGGTTCTCTCTCCTTCCCTCCTTCCGGAGAGGGGGCTCCACCTGCCTGCCCCAGCCCCATCCCTCCAGGGCTCAGGGCAGCACCTGTAACACGAGCTTCTCTCTAGGTGCAGCGGAGGGGACATCTCTGACCCCCAGTGTCGACAGGCCCTTCCCTTCCTTAGCTGGGAATGATGCCTTTTATTTAAAAATACCTTTTATTTTAAACTCACCAATTCTCTCTCACGCACAAACACCCACACTCATGCACACACACGCACATACTCTCTGTCACCAACAGTCTTTGTTTTTCCAAAAGTTCTGCCTTGTCTCTGACCAGCCAGTGCTGGGCAGGCTGGATGGGTCCTCACAGCTCTCCAGGGTGGGGTGGAGATGTCCCAGAGGCCCTGCCCAGAGGGTCCTGGGCCCAGGCCATTGTCCCCTGGTCCCTACATAAAGAAAGGTGGGCTCAGCTCCTGGGGTCTTCTCCCCTGTGCAGCCAGTGGCTGGCTCCTGGTCTCCTTCTCCAGGGTCCTGCTTGGAGCAAATGCCACAGGGGCCCAGATTCATCTCCGTGGCCCTCGAAGGGGGGCCACCCCCCTCACCTTCAAGCAGCTGCCCCCCAGGTCACGACGGCCACCCTGCAGGAAGGGAGAAAGAGGTGTTAGGAGGTTCAATCAGGTCAACATGAACACTGGAACCAACCTCTGTGTCCAACAATAGGGGACTTGATAAATAAATCACAGTTTAGCCACACAATGAGGTTCTCTGCAACAGAAAGCGGAAGAAACTCTTTATGGACTTGTAGGGAATGCTGTCCGATGACATTGTTTAAGGACAAAAGCAAGGGGCAGCCCGCGTGAATGCTCCTCTGTGCCGAGAGTTCTAGAGAGACGTGCACATGGGAAATTGCTAATGGGTTTCCTCAGAGAGGAATTTGATGATGGGGACACAGGATGGGAGGGAGGCTCTCTCACATTATATATATATTTTTTACCTTTTTCATTTCTTCCCCATGTGATCTGTTGTTTTTTAAAAAAATCTAATACATTTTAAAGCACATTCAAGGGCGAAACCAACCTCCCGGTGGTTCTCCCCACTGCCTGACCACATAGCGGTGGACAACTCATCCACCTTCAGAAGTAGACTGGGTTTCTGGCCTCCTGGCCTTCACTCATGGTGTCCCCTTTGCCAGGCAAATACTCCCACGCCTTGTCTCCCTGGGAAGGTTTCTCTATTTCTGAAATTGCCTGGCACTTCCTGCTTTTCTGGGGACATTCCACCAGGATACAACTCAGGAGAAGGCGGGGTCTCTCTTCTGTTCCCCTATCTGAGCTAGGAGCTCAGGGAGTGGTAGAGAAAAGGAGTTCTCCACTCGGTGGCCCCGCTTCCAGCCTAGGACCTGGCTTGGAGCAGGTGCCAATCAATGCTGCTTGAATCAAGTGGTGGCCATTGGAAGATGAGCTAACGGTGGCAGTCCCTGAAGACACCAGTCCCTCACCCTATAGGGGTGGTCTCTTCTAGCCCCTCTCATGGATATTTTCAGGTTGGATATGTGGGTTTCACCTTCCCTGTAAGCCAGAGAGGCCACACACTTCAGAGCACTCCCCCTTTTGAGGCCTCCGGTCTTCGAGTGACTGGCCCAGAGGCACCCAGCCAGTTGGTGAAAGAGCTGGGCTAGAAATCCACGTTGTCCAACAAGAGGTTCTGTTCTGGGGACACAAAGGTGTCTGAAATCCCACTGCAAATGCTTATTGCCCTGGGCCCAGCTAGATGATGATGGAAAAGGCCGCTTTCTCAGCCCATCTACAGAAACAGCTGACCATCTGGGAGCTCTGCCCCCTGCCTCCCTCCGCCCCCGCACCCAGGTTGGGGCAGATCCATCCAGATGCTAGCCCAGCCTCCCTCGAGGCTCTCACGGCCCGGGGACAGCATGTTCATTCACAGGCAGGGCTATTTTGAGGGCTGAGGCCACAGTCCCAGCAGAGCCCGGGGCTCAGGCTTCTCAGACAAAGTCTGGCAGGAGCGGCTGAGAAGGGGGGACAGAAGCGGGGGTGGGGGTAGTGTTGAGGCTGAGGGATAGAACATTGGCTTCCCCCCTTTCAGTCTGTGAGTCCTCAGGGCCAGGGAGAGCCACCTCCTGCTCCAAGTCTGGAGGCCATCCGGAGACCTGGGTCCCTTGAGAATGCTGGGACTGTCCACCTCCCTGAACCTCAGTTTCTTCATCAATGAAATGGGGACAAAATGATTCTTCTTGCCACCCCCGAGGTGCAGTCAAATGTGAATGCAGCTGTGTAAACTGTCAAGGGTGCTTAGAAGAGGACCTGACTAGGCCCCCGTTTGCTTGTTCCTTAGGAACTCAGCGCCAAGGGTCTTAGGAAGCGCCATGGTTAGGAACTGCGCTCAACTAAGACAGACCTAGGCTCCAATCTCTGCTCTGCCATGGGCCACCTGCTAGACCTCAGGCAAGCGATTTTATCTCACTGAGCCTCAGTTTCCCCTCCCGTAAAGGGGAGTTACTTTACAGAATGACACGAGCTAACACAGTTTACACAAGATGATACAGGATTATGCAAATGAACATAGGTAAAGCCCTTAGCACAGTGTCAAGAACAAAGTAAGTATTCAATAAATGTTCACAAGTATTATTAATATTATCAGCATCATTTGGTAATGGTGCCTCCAGAGCCGGGTACACCCACAGGGGAGAGCCTTACAAGATGACCCTGTCCACCCCCTCGCCCCACCAGGTAAAAAAAGGGAAAACAGGGCAGAGACAAGAGCCCTCGTTCCATCTTCCGCTTGCTATTTCTACCACAGAGGGCCACACCTAACCCCTCCTTAAATGGGAACATGGTACAGGGAACTGCTTCCATGGCGACCCCAACTCCAGACCAGCCAGGATGGGAGGCAGGTGGGAGCTCAGGGTGAAGGGATAGGATCTGGGGCTTTGGAGCTCTCTGGCCCCCAAAGCTCAGAAGGGAGCAGGGGCTCCCCAAGACAGCCAATTTTATTTTCTTCCAGCCGAGTCTCTGAGGGGCCACAGCTGGCCAGGATCACCCCTCTCTCTGATTCCCAGAGGAGGCTGTGGAGTTGACAGCATGGTTTCTGCACCAAATTTGGCTGGGTTCTTGGTCACACAGACAGATCCCAGGGAAGCAGCCAGGCCCAGGCGAGGCCCCTGTGAGCTGTGCGACAGGTCCCAGACGTGCAGGGGAGCCCCCTCCCTGCCTGTCTGCAGTGGGGGTGGGTATGTGACAGTTACAGGGCCCTCCCTCTCTAACCTTTCCCACTGCCCAATCAGGCAGGCCTGAGCTTGAATCCCGGCTCCATCATTGGCTGTGTCTGAACCAGTGGCAGCATCTCTAAGCAGGTGGGGATAACCATAGCGCCTTTTCCCCTGGCTGTTGAGGGATTTTCATGATAACTGGTGACAGTGCATAGCACAGATCAATGTTCATGAAGATGTTGTCATCAATGTCATTGGCCAATCTCTGCCTCCCCTCTGTGCTCTGCCACCTTTAACTTCTTACCTCATCCTTCTCTAGGCCCCGTTATTACTGTGCCTGCTTCCAGAACACTCTTCCCTACACCCCTCGCCTGCCTCTGTTCCCAAGCATCCTTCAGAAACTAAGCACAGAAGCCCCGTCAGTGCTCACTTGGGCTCCGGGCTTCCCCTGGGCTCTGACCATCCCTTTGTGCTCCCCCTGCCCCACCAACGGACCACAGTATCCCTGTCTGCCTCCCCCGGCCTGGCCCTGATGCTGCACTGTGAGTTCCGGACCGGTGGGTGGGGATCCACAACATGCTTCTCTGGGTGTTCTCAGAGCCAGCAGAAGGCAGCTGCTAGGTAGTTAAGGGTTGCTGAACTGAATGAGGGGTGAAAGGCGGTCAGGGAGTGTCACCAAGGGCCCCGTCAGCCCTTCACACCCCAGGCTGGATGCCTGAAGGCCCACCCCTGCTTCCCAGGCCAGCCTGGGGCACTGAGCGGGGCCCACAGCTAGGAGCAGCAGGGACCCTTGAGAAGACACTAGTCTGAGGCCAAGAAGACTGATTCAGGGAAACGGAGGCAGCCAAGTGGTGAGAAGCCAGGCTGGGAGTCTGACGAGCCAGAAGGGGATGGTCTGAGGCCAGGACACTAAGGCCTCCCCAGAACAGGTTAAAGCAAGAAACCGAGGGCAGCCATGAGAACCAAAGACCCGGGAGTCGGGGCCCTGACTCCCATTCCCCATGCCCTTTCATTTGGCCCCCAAAAGCCAGGCAGGACTCTCCCAGCCTCAGTTCCCCCAGATGTAAATGGGGGAAGCTGCTGGAATCCAAAGTTGTCAAACATACAGGTTCCTTTACTAGGCAAAGCCTATGCCAGAAAGAGGGACAGGCTGAAGATGAAGCGGGCTCCTTGGGACATGGGTCAACTTTCAGCCAAGAGGGCCCCTGGCAACCTGTGCTGTACCCAGCGCCCACCCATCCCCTACCAGCCGGGTTCACATCCTTACCCAGGAAGCACCACAGGAGCTTAGCTCCAGCTCATTTCAGCTGACACCAGAGTGCCCTCTCCCACCACCACATCCCTTTGGGGGCTGCGTGCTCTCAGGGGACCCTCATCTACTGGGTACTGCAGGCTCTTGGTTGGGGGTATGTGTCCCCCTTTCTTCTCAGTCTCCTGCTCTTGGGTCAGGTCTTAGGATGGGGGGCAATTTTTTCAAGGTGGGGGTCGCTCGGGGCAACGCACACCCAGCGAGCCCAGAGCCTGCATCCCGGCTCCCTAGCCGAGTGAATGTGGACATGTGATCTCAGCCCTCTGAGCCTCAGATCCTCGTCAGTGACAAAACGGGCAGAAAAACTACCTGCTGGACAGGATTTTTGTGAAGGTAAAAATGAGGCTGAGGCGGGCATGGAGCACAGAGGAAGAGCTCAGTTCATGATGGCCTTTGTTGTTCTGTCCTCATGCCCTCTTGCACGGAGGCAGGAGGCACAGCACACCTGTGGCTGGAGGGAGTACCCCTCGGTGAGCAAGTAAATCGGACCCCAGCTCTGAGCTTCCCTGCATCACTTCTGTTTGGGGGGCATGAAGCAGGTGGCTCTGTTCCACACCAAACCCTGGGCTTGGGGCGCCGCCCCCACCACTAATTCCACCGCGCTTCGCCCTCGCCTCACTGAGGCCTCTGCCTCTCTTTGGTACCCCAGAGGCGCCGTTCCCGGCCGACCCGACTCCGCGGCCGCAGCCGGGCGCGCAGGGCACTCACCCCCTTGCGCTGGTTGCTGAGGCAGAAGGTGCAGATGGAGCGCGGCTGGCGGCCGCCGTCGGCGGCAGCGGCGGCGGGGACGGCGCTCTTGGCACTGCCGGCCGCACGGAAGCACGGCTGCCCGTCGTCGGCCGCGTCGCCCAGCAGCAGCACGTTGGCGAGGTGTGCGATGTAGCTGGACGCAAGGCGCAGTGTCTCGATCTTAGACAGCTTTCGGTCCACCGGCTCGGTGGGGATGAGCGTGCGCAGCGCGACGAAGGCCGTGTTCACGCTCTGCGTGCGGTCCCGCTCCCGCGCGTTGGCCGCCTGCCGCTGTCGCACCACCACCACGGGGCCCGGGCCGCCGCCCGCCCGCCGCCCGCCCCCGGGGCCCGGGCCGCGCCGCGCCGCCTCCAGGCCCTCGCAGCAGCCGAACGACTGGTCCGACGCGTCGCTCTCGCTGCGGTTCTCCTCATCCTCGCTCAGCAGCCGCACGTCCGGGTACAGCACGTGCGCGCCGACGGGGCGCAGCAGCGCGAACGCCATGTCCCTGCGGGCTCGGAGCCCTCCGTTAGCCGCGCCCAGCCGTGTGCTCCCGCGCGCTCCCACGGCCCAGCGGGCCGCCGCCTTATAGCCGAGGGAGGGACCAATCACGAGGCCGCCCAGGCCGGGGGCGGGGGGCTCCGATCGGCCAATGGGGACGCACTCGCCGCGCCCCGGCCAATGGCGACGCGCCCACCGCCCCCGTTCCCCAGGTTGAAAGCGGCCCGGGAGCTGGTGGCCCACCCCGAAGGCTCTCAGTCCCTGCTGTCGAGCCGGCGAACGCCGGAGGTCTGGGAGGGCGGGCTGGGCGCGCCCAGAACCGAACTTCGAGCCTCAGCCTAGACCACCTTGGAGACCGTGGGCAGGTACCTTCTCTCTTGGCCTTAGTTTTCTGGTTCGGAACGTGGATGGCAGAGAAACGAGCCCAAGGCTTCCTGCTGTCGAATTCTAATCCTGTCATTGTGCAACTTTCATGTGCATAAGAATTGGGGAAGGAGCTTTGCCATTACCGATTTCCAGGTTGCCTCCGTGCTGATTCGGCATTTTTGGAATGGAGCCCAGGAATCCACATTTTGCACAAACAGATGGTGACAGTGGTGCTGTCCATGGAGGACGCTTGGAGAAACGCTATAATCTTTCCAAATAAGGATTCGACAGTCCCACGTCCCTAAGGACAAACTTAAACACACACACACACACACACACACACACACACACACACACACCACAAAGCCAAACAAAACCAAAACATGCAAATACTAGTAGTTCCATTCATTTGTTTATTCGTTCAGCAAGTATTTGTTGGGTCCCTACTATGTGTCAGGCATGGTTTTAGGTCTGAGGATACAGACGTAAACAAAACAAACTCTCTGTGCTCACAGAGCTGGCATTTTGATTGAGGTCCTACTGGGTGCCAGACCCCTGTGCTGGGTACTTTACTGTGCCCAGCAGAGGTTGTAAGACAATTCCCCTGACTCACAGGTAAGGGAGCTCTGACCTTCAGTGTGATGGGTGGGGAATGGGGGTGCTAGCCCCAGCCTAGCTGGCTTCACTACCTCTTAGACTCTCACCTCCCACCCCCCACATCAGCACACACAGGCTGTCTTTCCTCAATGCCTTCCTTCCTTCCAGAAACCTTAGATTGCTCAGGCTGTTACGTCCTTCTCCTCAGAGGCACTGGGAAGAATCGCTGAGCTGATGATGGCTGCTAGGGACCCCATCTCACTCAGGCCTGCTTCCCAGCTCCATCCGGGGCACCAGCTAAGCCAACATCCACTTGGCCTTCTCTCTTCAGCCCAAATGTAAGCCAGTGCAGCAGAGAGAGCACAGAGAGTGGAGCTGAAAGGCTTCTAGGTACATTTTGGCTCCTTTGGGCCTCAGCTTTCTTGAAGATGCCTCCTGGCTCTGCCATGCTGTGCTTTCCAGGCTTCACTGACCCAGGCCAGATTGGGGGGGCAGCGTGGAGAGGGATTGAGGGGTTTCCTGTAGCTGTTGGGAGAGGAGCCCCTTAAGTCTTCAGGACCCATGGTATTCGGGAGCATCTGTTCTCGCACCTGGATCCCCACCCCCTCCATCATTTGACCGTGACCCTGGCCAGGCTGGGCTTTGGGAAGGAGGAGAAGCAGCCTGCACAGCCCCCTCCCCGCCTGGCCAGTCCCACACACAGCCCCAGGCCAGGCTGCTGCTTCCTGAGCGATGAATTATTACCCGGGAGATTTCCTTCCCTGTCTGCGCCTCCTCACAGGGGCTCCCGGCTCCCTTCACTTTCGCTTTCTCCCCTTTCTCCCCCTACCCTCTGCTCCTGACCCTCCAGAGGCTGGAAATTCCTCTGTCCAGCCCCCTCCCAATTCCAGCTTGCCCTGGAGATGCCAAACAGCGTGTGATCTGGGCCCGGAAGGCGGAGCAGGGGCTTGCCTGGTAGGCTCATTCATTCATTCGCTCCTTAGGCAGGTTTAGACACATGGGAACCTGGGAGTATAATAAAACCATGAATGAGACT
Source organism: Propithecus coquereli (assembly GCF_000956105.1). Lineage (NCBI taxonomy): Eukaryota > Metazoa > Chordata > Mammalia > Primates > Indriidae > Propithecus > Propithecus coquereli. The sequence continues at coordinate 5,140,874 of NW_012136303.1, forward strand.
GAGGCGTGCCTCCTGCAGCCAAGAGGGGAAAGCAAGCCGTAAACAAAGAATTTCAGGACAATGTAGTGGGAGCAAGCCAGGCATCAGAGAGACCCAGCTCCAGTTCCAAGGTTTGCTGCCTCCTGGAGTCTCAGTTTCCTGCTCTGAAAACTGGGGATAAAAATAGTACCCATTCCCAGGGCTGGTGATGGTTCTGTGAGTTTATGCCAACAAAACTGGGTCTGGCACATGGCGAGTGCTGAATACCTGAGAGGAGTCTGTGCTATCGTTGTTAGGGGCTGGCCCCAGCCACCGCCTAGGAAAGGGCTGAGCAGTGTTGACTCTGTTCTAGGCCTTGTCGCTGGGAGTGGGGAGGGGGTCCTGCCACATTCTCAGCCCACTTACACAGGGACCTCATATATTGAAATGATAATATTATTGAGGGGTTACTATATGCCAGGCACTCTTCTAAGCACTTTCTCATTTAATCCTCAGTTATAGCCTCATGAGCTAAGTACTACTAATATTCCCATTTTACAGATAAGTAGACTAAGGGACAGAAAGGTTAAGTAATTTGCCAAAGCTAGCAAGTGGACAGAAATTCTTTGATAAGTTGCTTCTGGTGGAGATGAGAGGGAAGGACCCTTCCCCAAGGTAGTTTAAGCCCAGATGCTCACAAAACTCTGCTCCAGAGACAGTGGGCCTAGTTAGTTGCAGAGCTCTGGTTTTGATGGGTAGTGGATGCAAGTTTGAAGCCAGAATGGAATTGCTCAAAAATAGAGAGGAGGCTGACGCTGCCGTGTGTGCCCTCCGTCAGCGCTGTACCTCTAAGGAAATGTTGGGCTGATCCTTAAAGACTATCAAGTTGAAGGAAGTGCTAAATTATTTATCCTGTCCAGGTACCCATCTGGCTCAGGTTACCCTGACACAAGTTCCAGGTGTGATAGAGTCACCAAGGTGACGTAGAAGATCAAGATGATGTTAAATAAAACCATCATTTAAGGAGTGCTTTGAAAACTCAAGGAGTCCTGTTGAAAATCCTCAAGGTGAGTGTCAGGTACCCAGGCCCCAACCCAAGCTCAGCTGCCGACTATGCCCATGGGCAGTTCTCCTTTCCCCTGCAGGCTACACAGTATGGGGAGTGCAGGGAACTCTGACCTTGGCAGACTGTATTACCCCCAGTTCCAGCTTTGGTAGTCCAGCCTAAGAGAATAGGATTTCAGAGCAAGAGTGAGATTAGAGACAGAGAAATCTGGGAAAGCTTCCTGAGGGAGGTGGCCTGGATCAAGTTTAGGGAATCTCAGTTACCTTAAATAAGGGCGCCCCATGATGAAATTGTTTCACTCTATCCTCTGTGGCCAATGACAGTGTTGGCACAACAGGTGCATTTGTGGGTCGCTCTCCTGGGTTGGCATGCAGACGCTGCTATCTGCCTATACAATATCCGTCCCTCCTCCTTATCAACCCTGATTTGTCTAGGGCAGCAGTGGGCCTCGCTATAAATGCTCCTCTTCTCAGCCTTCCTTGCAGCCAGGAGTGGCCATGTGGCTCATTCTAGCCAATGGGATGAAAATAGAAGTTCCTAGGGAGGGCCTGCTTCCCCAAATGAGATGACAAGGTCTCCTGAGAAGGCTTTTGCCTTTTACCCTTCACCTTCTTCCTGCCTGGAATGGAGATGCAATTCTTGGAGGTATAGCAGCCAATTTGAGCGATGAAGACAACAGTCACATGCTAAGGATGGCTGAATGAAAAGCCAGAGTATTTGGATCCTCGATGATTTCTTTGAGCAGTGACAGTAGTCCCCAGCCTCTTGAAAAAAATAAAAAAAATACTCTGATTTGGTAAAGGCACTATATTAGGTTTCAGTTACATGTAGCCAAATGCAAGCCATGATCAATACATCCAGGTCTCACAATGAATAACGTTCACGCCATGACCGTCTACAGCATACTGTGTGCCAGGCACTGAACTAACTGCTTTACACCCAGTGTCTCATGTCATTCTCACCATCGTAGACACTGGGTGCTGTAATTATCATCACGTTACGGAAGGGGACATTGAGTCCTGAGGAGTTAAGAAGCTCATCCAGGGTCACCTAGCTAGGAGAGTGACAGAGTCAAGATTTGGACTTGGGTCTCTCATTTTCTTAGGTCTGTGTTAACAGTTGTGATGGTTTAAAAACATGACCTCCGCTCTTCCCATCAAGATCTGGGTGGGGTCTGGGCCCTGTCCCTTTGAGTCTGAGCAGGCTTGTGGCTGCTTTTACCAATTGAACTTGACAGAAGTGCCCCTGTGTGACTTCTGAAGCTGGTCATAAAAGATGACGCGGCTCCTGCCTTGTTCGCTGGAACCCTCCTGCTTGGAGCTCAGAGTTGCCACGGAACAAGTTTGATGCCCTGAGGCCGCCGTCCTGTGAGGAAGCCAGGCCACTCAAGAGGCCACGGGCAAGTGCTTCCGATTAGCAGTCCTACTCTTTCAGTCCCCCAGCTCAAGGAACAGATATGTGAGTGAAGATGCTTTCCCATGATTCCAGCCCCAGCCCTTGGTCCCCCCGACTCTTGAGTGTTCCCAGTGGAAGCCCCAGACATCGTGGAGCAGTGACAAGCCTTCGCTGCTGTGCCCATTCTGAATCCCGAACTACAGAATCCGTGAGCATAAGAAAATGGTGGTTTTAAGACACCAACTTGTGGGGTAATTTGTCACACAGCAATGTTAATGGTAACTGGAGCTCGCTGCAATGCCTCCCAGATATTGTTTTCATACATAAAATACCAAATCCCTGAAAGTACAGTCAATCTCATTATTTGCTGTAATGATATTCTAGAAAGTCACTGTAAACACTGAATTAGCAAATATTGGACCGTTGCTCTTAGGGGAAATACAGGGTTGGGTTCCTGTGAACCTCTCTGGTCACATTTTCATCAACGCACCGATACATAAGCTTGTTTTATGTGTGTGACTGTTGAAAGACACCCTGTTTAATATATGTTGTTGATTCATTCACACCGAACTCACCACCAACAGCTCTATACCTCGTGCCTGAACAATGCCCATCTAACTCACATTGTCTTCTCTGTAAGGCACGTCACAGCCTGCTTGTGCTTAGGAACACTAGACAGCACTTCAGCACTACACTTGGGGGGCCATTTTAAACTGCAAAGTCACCAAAAAGGCACAACAATTTGTCAAATGTGGCGCTAAATAGATTGCAAAGAGGACGCTCGTTGACGGCATGCGGGCTGAAACAAGGCAGCGCGTCCGCTAACTTGTTTGACCTCAGCTGGAACCACGTGCATCAGGTGGCTCCAGTTTGTCATGACTCCTGGCATATCCATCAGTGATCATGAAAGTTCTGGCAAGTATTGATTTGGGGGCTACAAATAAGTTTTAGCGAGTAGGTGAGTCACAAATATAGAATCGGCGAATAATAAGCATTGACTGTTATTTGGTAAGTTCGGGGCTTGCAGTCTTAATAATTGGAGAAAGAGAGACACAGAGCAAGTGAAGGGGTGCCCAAGAGCCTCGCTTCTCTGCTTTGTAAGGTGTGGGTGACGAGGTCCACGCTGTCGGGTTTGCGGAGAAAAGGGGTAGTCTCGAGGACAATAACTACATTGTACAGGGCTACATGCCGGACACTTCACATACCTGATCTCGTTTAACACTCGCAACTACCCTACGAGATAGATCCTATCATTAAGTCCGTTTTGCGGATGGGCACCCTCAGACCCAACAAGGTTCAGGGACTTTGCTCAAGAGCTTCCAGGCAGGGCTGGATCTCACAGCTGGTCCTGTCTCAGCCCCACGCCGAATGCTTTCCCACCCTGCTTTCCAGACTTGCCTGGCGCCCGTGCTCATAAGGCGCTCGGCCTGGTGCCGGGCACACAGTAGGCTCACGGCAAGTGGACGCTTTGATGAAGATCATAAACTGGGATCTGGGGACTTTGAGGCCGTTCTGCCAAGCGGGCTGGGAGCACCAGGGCGGGTGGAGGGCAGAGTAGGAGCTGTTGGGGAGGGAACCGAGTCTGTGCGATGGGGAGGCAGGGCGTGGAGCAGGGAGGATCTTGAATCAGACCCCTGGTCACCTCCCGCAGAGGGTTAAAGCAGCCCAGCCTCCTTCCGGCTGAGCGGAAATCAGATTTTGAGAGCTGAGCAGGGCTCCGGAGGGATGTTTTTCTTCTCCATTTGTCTGCTTGTGGCTGGCCCATAAAATCCCCCGGAACTCCATGCTGGACTGAGGAATTCCTGCTCAACAGGGACATGGAGAATGCAGGCCGGGCGGGGCACAGTGTGGCCCCTTATCAGAGCAGAGACCACCTCCACCTCGAGGCCCCAGCTCAGGCCGCGTGATCCCCGCTGCAGGCCTCACAGGATTCCTTGGTGGTGGGGATGGCATGGGGGGAGGGAGCAGGGAGAGGCAGGGTGGGGGTATGTACAAGGAAGAAGTGACACCCCCTCTCCACCTTTTTCAAGGGGGACTTAGGAGATGAGGAGTAGGAGGCAACAGGACGAGGTCAGGCTGTGGCGCGTCACTGGTGTGTGATGCAGGTTCCCTCTGTCATGCTGGGTGACACTGGTCGAGTCTCAGCCCATTTCCTCATCTGTGCAACCAGGGAGGCTGAGCGAGATGACCACCACGTGGAATTTCCTAATCAGAGCTGGCATCCTGGGCTCCATCTAGCAGGCACCTTGCGTGCATTTCCTCCCCTGAAGGCAGTGCAAGCATCATCGCCCCCATTTCACAGGTGAATAAACCACGGCTCAGAGAGGGGAGATGGCCTGTCCAATGTCGCTCACTAGAAGGGGTGATGCAGGATTGAACCCAGACAGCTGGTGCCAGAACCACCTCTCCTGTCCCCCTTAACGAAAGTTCCTAGTCCTCCTTGTCCTGGGATGCCCTCTCCCTTTTCGCTTGGCTTGATGCCCTCATTCTTTAAGACTCACCTCACGTGTCACCTCCTCCAGGAAGCCTGCCCTAACTAGCAAGCTGGGCTGTGGGACACCGCTCTGGGGCCCAGACCCCTAGCAGGTTGCTGTCTGTTTTGGTTACTGGGCTGTGAGCCCCGGGTGAGCAGAGCCAGTGCTGATTCTCCCCTGTGCCTCCTGCATCAGCCAACACCAGAAACTTCCGATTTGCCTTGAAGATTCTAATGCATGTGGTGGTTTTAGAACATGGCTCCTGAGGAGTGGGGTCCAAGTCTTCTACTTGAGTCTGAGTGGGCTCGCGATGGCTTTAACCCATAGAATATGGCAGAAGTGACTCCGTGTGACCTCTGAGGCTGTTCCCCGGCACCCCTGTTCTTGGAGCCCTGAGCTGCTGTGTAAGAGGTCCAAATGCTCTGGGACCACCACGCTGTGAGGAAGGCCGGGCCACATGGGGAGGCCATGTGTAGGCAATTCCTATCTTCAAGCCATCCCGGTTTGGGCTTCCAGATGATTCCAGCCCTCAGTTGTTGATTCATACCCAGCCTTCGAGTCCTCCCAGCTGTGGTCCAAGAGGCCATGGAGCAAAGGCAAGCCATCTCCATCATGCCTGGCCCAACTTCATGAGCATAATAAGATGGTTGTTGCTTTAAGGCGTTGAGTCTTGGGGTTGTTTGTTACACAGCAATGGTAACTGAGACAGTCTATTGTCCTGGGCACATCACTTTATCTCCAGCCAGGATTACTGCAGCCGTCTACTCGCAGGAATCCCTGCTTCCTCCCTCTCCCCTCTGCAGCCAGAGAAGTCTTTTTAATGCATAAATCAGACCATGTCTCTCCTCTACTCAAAACCCTCCGTTGGCTGCCAGCTCACTAAGAGCAAAAAGAAATCCTGACAATGGCCACAGCCCCTGTGAACTTGGCCCTCTCCCAGCCCATTGCCTCTCTGTCCCATCTCCTACCCTCTCCCCTCGCTGACTCCTCGCCAGCCACACTGGCCGCCTTGCTACTTCTCCATTGCCAGACATTCCCTGCCTCAGGACCCTTGCACTTGCCTTGCACCTGGTCTTTCTCCAGGTGTTGCTGGGTTCAGTCCCTCATTTTGTTCAAGTCTCTGCTCAGGTATCGCTTTGTCAGTGAGGCCTTCCCTGTCTGCCCCATTCAACGCCACAGTCCTCTCTCCCTGCTCCCAAACCACTTGACTTGCTCTCTTTTTCTTTTTGCCATGGCCCTTATAACTGCCTAACATGCTGTGCACTTTGCTTATTGTGTTTATTATTTATTGTCTCTTCTCTACCCTCCCTCACTCCCCCACCCCAGAGTGCCAGCACCACCAGGCAGGAATCTTTATTTACTGTCTAATGTAGTCCCCATGCCTCTCTCAGTACCTGACACTCGATGGTGGTTTGCCGAATGAATGAATGAGCTGAAGGAGCCCAGAAGAGGCAGCTGCCTTTCCTGGGCTATCTGTGTGGGCAAGCAGAGGGGGTTGGGAAGGGGCAGGAGCGGAGAGGCCAGGTTGAGCCAGTGTGGCCAGGGCTGGAGGACATTCCATGGAAGTGAGAGCTTGCTGCTCCTCTGGGGAGCCCTGGGGATGGGAGGGTGCAGGACGAGGCTTTGATGATGCAAACGGGGGTGACTCCAGGCCTCCCTCCTTCCTGGTCTTGCGTGCCTCCGACCCTGCCAGTAAACAGGATCTCTGGGCAACTGCCTGAGAACCCTGCCCAGTGCCCCAGAGGCCTTGACTTGCTTCTTCCTGTGCTATAAATCGGGTCTCTTCCAGCTGTGACATCCTGGACGCCATGGGGGAGGCAAAGCAGACAGGTTTGTTGCAAAGAGCTGTGTATGGCCTTGCACAGAGCACTGCACCTTGATTTCCTCGTGAAATCGAGTGAGACAATGCGTGCAAGCCCTTTGTAAACAGAGATGCTCTAAGGACCTGTTAGTGGGCAGAGGCACCGGGAACAAATCCCAGCTCTGCCACTGAGCTCTGTGTCTTCATCTGTCAAATGGGGCTAATGGGAGTCACTAACTTCCTAGGGCTGTTGAGGGATTCAATATGCAAAGAAAATTCTTAGCATCCAGTAAATGTGCAATAGATGTCAGCTGTCCTGAACGGTAACTATTACAACGATAGAGCATCAGACGTTTATTGAGAAGCTATTTGGGAGCCCAGGAGCCTCAGTTCACACCCCAGAGGGGACGGCGGACTTGACACAACACAGGTTCAGCCCTGTGCCTTTGTGTATATCCCCATCCTGTCAGAGACTGTTTCCCGCACGCAAGACCACCCCCCCCGCACCCTGAGAAAGGCCATACCTGTGAGCACATCCCTTCCCTAACATGTGCCACAAGAGTAAACACCTTGAAGCCAGCCCTGTGTGTGTGTGTGTGTGTGTGTTGGTGGGGAAGGGGAGTTCAAATCCAGACCGTACCACTCCCCAGACGTGGAAACTTAGACACATTCCTTTATTGCTCTATGCCTTCAGTTTCCTTATCTGAAAAAGGAGAATAATAATAGTACCCACCTCTTGCAGTCACCATGAGGACTGAGTGAGTTAAACTACCCAGCATACCATTTGAGAGAGTGCTATTATCTTCGTTCCACAATGGGTAAACTGAGGCTCAGCCAGGAGGAAAAACTTGGTTCAAGCCATCGGTTGTCATGTTTATTGGTCCTGAGTTGGGATTAGTTTCATTACACCATGAGAAGCCCCAACCAGGGAACTCGTTGTTTGTGAGATATCTCCTTTTATCTCTTAGTCATTTTTTAGTTAAGTGGGAGCCCGTGCTAATAACTTATGAAAAATGGATAAGAGAAAAACTTAACCTTGAGAAAATGTTATTTGTGAACTTCTTTCCAGAAGAATTGAAGAAACACTGGGTCCTGGTATTAAAAGGTCTTGGATTCCAGTTTGAGATGCACCAAGCAAGGTAATAGGGAGTCCTTGAAAGTTCTTGAGCAGGGGGAAGAATGAACTTAAAGGATACGAATCTGACAGTATGTTTGGGTCAATTCAAGTTACTGAGACTCAGACTTGAGATTTGAGAGGACCCCTGTGGCTGCCCTATGGGGAATGGACTGTGGGGGCCAGGGCAGAAGCTGGAAGCCCAGGGAAGGGGTGCTTGGACTGGGTGGTAGGAGTGGAGGTGGTGAGAAGTTCCAGATCTGTTTTGAGGAGATGGGACTCAGAGTTTATCGAAGGGCTGGTGATATGTTGCATATTGCAAATGCACATGCCTTTGACCTAGTGTATCTGCTTCTGGGGCTTTGTCTTAGATTTATACTTGCACATGTGTGAAATGAACCATCTCAAAGAATGTTTACAGTGGTGTGAAGGGGGAACCGAACAGGCCAGACAGGGCCAAGTGTGGGTGGGGATGTGGAGGCAGTGCTGGGGTGTGGACTGGAGCTGCCATCTGTCAAGTTAAATGTGTCTACTGAGGTATATAAATGATGACCCCCAGTTCTTTGACACTCCTCCCATTGAGAGGTGGGTCTATGTACCTGATCTCTGAATCTGGGCTGGCCTGTGACTGCTTTGACCAATGTCTGTGGTGGGAGTGGTGCTGTGTCAGTGTCCAGGCCCAGGCCTTAAAAGACTGGCAGCTTCTCCTTCCCCTTTCTCACAACAATCACCTGGGGAGGAGTTAGCTGCCATGAACGAAGTCCAACCACCCTGAGACTGCCATGCAGTGAGGAAGCCCAGCTAACCATGGAGAGGAGTCCTGTAAATGAGATACTACGTGACAGAGAGAGTGCCCAGGAGCATGAAAGCTGCAGACGTGAGTGAAGAAGCTGTCTTGCTCTGTTGCCCAGGCTGGAGTGCAGTGTTATGATCATAGCTCACAGCAGCCTCGAACCCCTGGGCTCAAGCAATCCTCCTGTCTCAGCCTCCCCAATAGCTGGGACTACATACAGGTGTGCACCACCACGCCCGGCTGAAGAAGCCATCTTGAAAGGGAACCTCTAGCCCCAGCTGTCTCAGCTGATACCATATGAGCCACGCAGCTGAGCCCTTCCTAAATGCCTCACCCACAAAGTCATGAACAAAACAAAGTGGTTGTTTTAAGTCTCTAGGTCAAGGGTAGTTTATTGTGGTACAAAAGACAACCAGAGTACATATACACTATGATTCAGCAATTGCACTCCTGCATACTGGCTATATGTCTTACAGTATTCTCATTATATCCCGTAGAGGACATGGCCATGTTGTTGTGGCAGCAGGGAGTTCGAGGCCACCCAGGTGTCCCTAAGTGGGGTGGTAGAGAGGAACATGTGGTGGATGCAAGGAGCCGTAGCCAGCAATTAGAAGCCACAGAACAAGCCATGTATACAATTGTGTCATGTTCCACAAGAAGACTTACACACCACAGAACACACATAGAATGGGTCTACAGAGGTGCAGAAAATGGGAAGGGGAAATGGGACAAAAGAGAATAACTAGGGAGAGATAAAACAAAGGAGGGTGTGCAAGGGTCAGTGCCGATAATCTGCCATGGGCTGAGGTTTTTGTAAACTCAACTCTCTACAGTTGAAGTATAAAAGATTACAAAGGCAAACAAAATAAATGTCTGCAAATAGGGGCTTGGCTAAATAAATTATAGCATGACCACGTGATGGAGTACAACAAAGCCATAAAAGTGAATGGGGGAGCTTGCTGCGTACTAGCATGGAAGGAACTCCGAAGTATGTTGATAAGGGATGGAAAAGATGTAGAAGAGTGTGTATGACAGGCTTCCATTTGGGGGAGAATGGAAGTGTGTGTATTTGCACATGTGTTTATAAGCAAGTGGTATATCTGTGGAAGGATATCCAAGGTATCCTGATACAAGTGGGTGCTTTGGGGGAGAGATCCAGGTGTCAGGGGTCAGGAGTAGATGGCACTTTGGAAGAGCAGGCACCCAGGAGCTGTGCTCAGAGGAGGAATTGCCACTAACAATGGGACCCCCTCCTCCAGGCCAGGCCTATGCCAAGTGCTGGGGCTCAGAGGGGACAGGGAGCCTGCCCTACCCACGAGATGCTCAGGGTCCTGATTCTGCCCCACCCATGATGTGACCTCAGCCGACAAGCCGGTTGGGCACTGCCCATCCCTCTGCCCACCTCAGCTGCTGCCCTTGTCCTCACCCACCACTCACTGTCAACTCTCTCCTTCCTTCCGCCTGGAACACTGCCCCAACTCCTCATATCCCCCTGTTATTAAACACACAAACAAATACAGAGAAAAATAGAATAAAACCCCACGTACCCACCACCCAGTTTAAGGAATAAAAATTTTCAAATACAAGAAGGTGTAGTGGTTTTAGATGTGTCCACAAATTCTTTGACACTCCTCCCTTCAGAAAGCAGAGTCTAGGCCGGGCACGGTGGCTCACACCTGTAATCCTAGCACTCTGGGAGGCCGAGGCGGGCAGATCCTTTGAGCTCAGGAGTTCGAGACCAGCCTGAGCAATAGTGAGACTCCATCTCCACTAAAAATAGAAAGAAATTAATCGGACAACTAAAAATATATAGAAAAAATTAGCCGGGCATGGTGGCGCATGCCTGTAGTCCTAGCTACTCGGGAGGCTGAGGCAGGAGGATCGCTTGAGCCCAGGAGTTTGAGGTTGCTGTGAGCTAGGCTGACGCCATGGCACTCTAGCCAGGGCAACACAGTGAGACTCTGTCTCAAAAAAAAAAAAAAAAAGCAGAGTCTAATTCTCCCCACCTGCGAGTGTGGGCTGGGCTTGGTGACGCACATCTAGTGAAGAGAATGTGGTGGAAGGAAGGTTTGAGGCTAGGTCATAAAAAGGTTACAGCTTCTGCCTAGATGTCTGTCTGTCTGTCTCTCAGTGCTCACTTTTGGAATCCAACCACCATGTTGCTATGGAACCCAGGCCGCACGGAGAGGCCCATGTGGAGAGGAACTTAGTCCCTCCTCCCTCCTCCCGGTCCCTGACCAACAACCAGCACCAATCTGCCGGCCATGCAAATGAGCCCCCTCTGGCTTGGCAGCAAATTCTTCAGCCCACCCCCGCTCCCAACTCCCACCCCAGTTGACATCTGAATGCAACCTCTTCGAGGACCAGAACCACCTGGCTAAACCACTCCCAAATTCCTGGCCCCCCAAAACTGTGAGATATAATAAATGACTATCATTGCTTTAGGACACTATGTTTTGGGACGATTTGTTATGCACGAGAGAGAGTCAATACAGAAGGTATCGCTTCCTGACAGCAGCAATCCTCTTTTGCACCTCAAAGAAACCACTGTCCTGATATTTATTATTCCCGTGAATGTTTCACCTTTTACTACATATTATAAATCTTTACACAATACATGGGACTATGTTTCATTCTTAAAAATGCGTAGAAATGCCCACTGTGTAATACATGCATATCATGTGGATTATATGCATCCTATCCACGTGCTTTCTTCCTTCCACGGCGTGTGCGGGACACCGTCTGTGTTGAGGACGCAGCTGCCATTCCCTTGCCCTGCCGGCCAGCACCACGTTATATGCACCACATGTCATCGCAAAGGCCACGTTGATGAACATTTGGGTCGTTTCTGGTTTTTGCCACAACAGTGCTGGTGACATCCAGCCGCCCTCGCCCCCTCTTCACATGGCAACCTCTTGTCCTTGGAGGTCTCAGCTCTAATGTCACACTCCTGAGCCCCCAGCTAATGGGCACTCTGTCCTCACACGCCCCCCAGGCTGGTCTCTGTTGGTATTGCCTCATTGTTCTTTCCAGCACCTACTCTGTGTGGTCAGCATCCCGTTATCTATTCCTTGCTGCAGCTAGAGGCTGAGGCCATGAGGGCAGGAGGGGCAGTCAGTTTTCTTCCCACCTTTGCCCACACCTGGCCCACACCTGGCACACAGCCCTCAATCAAAACTGTCGCATCGAGGATGGCTGAGAACAGCTTCCTCACTTTGGGCCTTGGGTTTCCCATCTGCACGGTGGAAACTCTAGATCCATTTCAGGTGACTTTAGTTCAGCTCCTGGGAGCTGCCTTAGATTTTATTTGAAAAGAATGGCCACCGTTTATGTAACAGGCCTGTTCTAAGCTGGCTCATGCATCTTCTCATTTCAGCCACTCATCGACCCTCGGAAATAGGCACTATTACCATCCTCTATTTACAGAGGGGTAAACTGAGGTAGAGAGCTTAAGCCACTTGTCACAGGACTAGCAAGTGGGGGAGCTGGGAATTGAACCAGGGGAAACTATCCAGAGCTCACTGTCTAACCCTGGGGCCACCCTGCCTCAGTGGCTCCCACAGCTGTGGGAGGCAGAGGAGGAGGAAGTTTAAGGACAAGGGTGACCAGGAAGACACAGGCAAGATAGGCAGCTGCTCTCTTGAGGGCCCCTTGGCCAGCCAGGGCATTCTGGTGTCCCCATCACGAGGCTCTGCCACTTCCCCACTCCCTGTCTCCCAGCCCTGATGGTTTTAAGACATCCTACCTCCCCACATTCGGCTCCCCTGCCCCAGCCCCAGACTCTACAGAGTCCTGTGTGTGTCAGCAGCCCGTAGCCCTCCCCCTGTAGCGAGGCATCTCCTTCCAGAAGGGCTCTGGAGACTGAACCCAGAAGTTGAGATCTGGAGTCACAGCCCAGCTGCAGCGTGGCTGGGCAGGTTTTGGACAGTGGCAGGTTAGGTCCGAGGTGCGGTTGGGCATCTTAATGGGGATGTTGAGGCGGCAGTTCAGGGTGAGACCTGTACTGGAGACACACTTTAAACCATCACTGGCATGCAACTAAAGCCACAAGACTGGTTAGAGTACTTTGCAGGAGGGAATGGACAGAAAAGAGGCTACAGCATAAGAACTTTCTACAAGGATACAAAGATATCTAAGCACATCAGCTATTTGTTTGAGATTTATTAAATAGATACTTATACTATTCTAAGTGTTTTTCAAATAATAATCCATTTAATCTTAATAACTGTCCTGTGATGTAGATACTATCATCATTATTATCAGTATTTTATGGAGATTAAGAAACTGAGGCACAGAGAGGTTAAGTAACTAGCCCAAGGTCACACAGCTGGTAAGATGTGGACGCAGTTTTAAATCCGGGCAGTACAATTCCGAATCCTTGTGCTTCACTGTCACCACGTGCTGCCTTCACCACTGTGTATCAGTTCCATACAAGTGGGTGCCCGTGGTGGCTGGGGGTAGGGGGAAAAGGAGATTGAGAGGAAAAATAAAATAAAATGGAGGATGTGATGTCTGTGAGCTATGACTTGGGAAATGGGATTAACCCAGCTCTCTGCACCTGATGCAAAAATGAAAAAGGAGGAGGAAGGGGAAGAAGAAAAAAATCTTAGCTGGGCTCTCCAGGGCATGATTATAACAAGCCCCCGGCCCCTGAGACCCCTCCTTGGCTGGGCCTACTACTTCTCCAGGCTCATTCCTGACCCTCCCCACAGTGTCCCAGTCACCCCCGGCCACACCCTGTCCCAGAAACCCACTTGATCCTAACTTCGAGGCTTCGCTGGTGCTGTTTCCTCTGTCGAAAATGCCCTTGCCTTCCTTCACTATCTCAGGAACTCCTACACATCCATCAAAACCCAGCCTAAAGGCTCTTTCCTCCTTTTCCAGTCTTCCACTCCTCTGGGCTCCCACAGCCCTTTCTTTGCACATCTCTCTTCTGGTTGGCTCAGCTCAACCGCTGGTCTCTCCTAGGGGCCCATGAGCTCCTGGGAGCAGGGACCGGGTCTGGCTCATCTCCGTAGCCCCCATACTGAACCCAGAGGCTGGCACGTGGCGGGTGCTCCACAAGGACAGGGATCATGCCGCTTCTACCCACCTTCGTAGCTACAGTGTCTGGCTGACAGTGGGTGCTCGATACATGTGGTCGGGCAGATGAACGAATATGGGGGTGAAAGGATGAACAATGACATCAGATCTATTTCCCAATAGCAGCACAATCTCAGTGCTGAGAAAACAATTCACAGCTCTGGATTCATATTGCAGAATTTTGATCCTAGACCCTTTGTTCTTTGAGCTATAGGATGTTGCTGAAGAAGAGTCCTTGGGCATCACTTCTTCCAGCTGTGTGACCTTAAGCAAGTTTCTCAACCACTCTGTGCCTCAGTGCCCTCATGGGTGGTTGCAAGAATGAAATTTGATCATGTGTGCCAAGCGTTTAGCCCAGCGCCTGAACATCACGCATGTTTATGTACCTATGCTGGTGACCTATATCTGTATCTGGCATTTTCTTTGGAAATGACGTCGGACTTACAGAAAAGTCTCAACAGTAGTGCAAAGAATTCCTGTATACTCTTCACCCAGATTCCTTAAATATTAACATTTTGTTATCCTTGCTTTATCATTCTCCCTCTGCACACATTTTTGTCTGAACTGTTGGAAGTAAGTTGCAGCTGTGACAGCTCTTTACTTCTAAATTAATTATTCCACGTGTATTTTCTAAAAACAAGAACTTCTCTAAAATCACAGTACAGATACAAAATCAAGACATTAACATTGATATACTACTACTGTCTGTCCTGTAGACCTGTTGAAATTTTGCCAATTGTTCCACTATTGTCCTTTGCAGCCAATAAACAAAAAAACTTGTTTTTTTCCCCAATCCAGGATCCAATCCAGGATACACATTGTATTTAATTTTTACGTTTCTTTAGTCTCCTTCCTCTGGAAGAGTCCCTTCGTTTTTCTTTGACTTTTACGGTGACACCTTTTGAAGAGTGTAGGCCAGTTGTTTGGTAGACTGTCCCTCCGTTTGGATTTTCCTGTTATTTCTTTATGATTAGATTCAGATCAGGCACTTGTGGCAAGAACACCACGGAAGTGACGCTGTGTCCTTCACGGAGCTTCCCGTCCGGGGCATACGACGTCAGTTCGCCCCATTACTGGCGATGTTCACTGTGATCACTCGGTTAGGTGGGGTCTGACAGTGTTCACCACTGTGAAGTTACTGTTTTTTCTCTGCAATTAAATAACATCTTGCGGGGAGATACATTGAGATGATGTAAATATCCTGTTTCTCTTTATACTTCCTGCCCACATACTTCCTAGCAGGATGATATATTTTGCATTAGATGTAACTATTATTCGACCAAGGACCAAAGAGCATGGACCCATATTCCAACAGTACAAAAGGGCGAGGCAAGTCTCCCTCCCACCCGATCCCCAGCACCATGGTCCTCTCCCCTCTCCCCTGTCCCTAGTCCCAGCATTTCTTGTTTCCTTCCAGAAATGTCCTATGTGTGGACGAGTGAATGCATACATACATCTTCTTTTAGCGTTATATGCACACAAAAGGTAGCAAAATATACATATTACTCTGCATCTTGCTTTATTTCACTTAATATTTTGGAGAGCATTTTATATTTGCTCATAAAGAGAGATCTCTTGCTGATTTTAGAAACCTGTGTCCACCTGAGGTGCAATCCCAGTGTAGTGTAATCTCTTCACATTCACAAATAAGGAAACTGAGGCCCAGAGTGGGGAAGGGACAGGTCCCCAAAGTCAGAGGCAAAACAGACTTGGAAACCAGCCTGGGAGCCCTGCACAAGGGAGGCGACAGGTCTCACCACTGGGGAACCAGGCCTTCCAAGGGTCTTTCCCACAAAATGCCAGACCCAGGCTCATGCCCCCATTCTCAGCCTGGTTTCTCCCCGCTTTCCACTCCCCCCGGCCAGGGTCCCCTTCTTAGCTCTCGTTAGGGACTCCCCTCCAGCTCCCTGCTGGGCCGGGCCTTGGGAGCACCATTGATCCTCTGACAGCCCAAGACAGATGGGCAGGGAGTGTGTATTCAGGTGCAGACTCGAGCACATGGAGGCCAGATGAGAGTGGGGTGGGGGGGCCAGGGGCCTGCCGGGGTGGGGGAACCGAGGACTGCGGAGGGCAAGGATAGAGCATCACAGGCACCTGTCTCCTCTCCGTCTCCCGCCAGTTCCCACCCTTGTTGGGGCCTCTGTTCCTCCGGCCTCCTCTCTCCAGGCAAGGGCGGTCCAGAGGGACGGGGGCGGAGCTCACCCCACATCCTCTCCTCTCTCCCTGGCCTGGGAGGCCTGGGGTGTAGCAGACAGCAGCTGGGATACGGAGTGCGCTCGCTGGACTTGGTCCCAGCTCAGGCCCTCCTGTGAGACTCAGGCAGACGACAGCTCCTCTTGAGCCTGTCTCCTCAGGGCAGCGAGGAGGGAACGAGCTGCACGGGAACGAGCTGCACACAGCATCCAGCAGACAGTGAGGCGTGGCCAGTCAGGTCTCCACGTCCCTTCACTGGCCTCTCAAAGCTCCCACTGGCCGGGTGAGGTGGCTCACACCTGCAATCCTAGCACTTTGGGAGGCTGA
>NW_012136303.1:5157126-5160657 GCF_000956105.1 Propithecus coquereli
GTTAGGGACTCCCCTCCAGCTCCCTGCTGGGCCGGGCCTTGGGAGCACCATTGATCCTCTGACAGCCCAAGACAGATGGGCAGGGAGTGTGTATTCAGGTGCAGACTCGAGCACATGGAGGCCAGATGAGAGTGGGGTGGGGGGGCCAGGGGCCTGCCGCGGTGGGGGAACTGAGGACTGCGGAGGGCAAGGATAGAGCATCACAGGCACCTGTCTCCTCTCCGTCTCCCGCCAGTTCCCACCCTTGTTGGGGCCTCTGTTCCTCCCGCCTCCTCTCTCCAGGCAAGGGCGGTCCAGAGGGACGGGGGCGGAGCTCACCCCACATCCTCTCCTCTCTCCCTGGCCTGGGAGGCCTGGGGTGTAGCAGACAGCAGCTGGGATACGGAGTGCACTCGCTGGACTTGGTCCCAGCTCAGGCCCTCCTGTGAGACTCAGGCAGACGACAGCTCCTCTTGAGCCTGTCTCCTCAGGGCAGCGAGGAGGGAACGAGCTGCACACAGCATCCAGCAGACAGTGAGGCGTGGCCAGTCAGGTCTCCACGTCCCTTCACTGGCCTCTCAAAGCTCCCACTGGCCGGGTGAGGTGGCTCACACCTGCAATCCTAGCACTTTGGGAGGCTGAGGCGGGAGGATCACTTGAGGTCAGGAGTTCGAGATCAGCCTGAGCAAGAGCGAGACCCTGTCTCTACAAAAAATAGAAAAATTAGCCAGGTGTGGTGGCACATGCCTGTAGTCCCAGCTATTCGGGAGGCTGAGGCAGGAGGATCGCTTGAGCCCAGGAGTTTGAGGCTGTGGTGAGCTGTGATGACAGCACTGCACTCTAGCCCAGGGTAACAGAACGAGACGCTGTCTCAAAAAAAAAAAAAGGTTAGGGAAGCCGAGATGGTGGCCCCCTCAGCTCTGCCTGTTGGAAGTTCTCCCTTCTCCTTTGCAGACATCCATCCCCTGTGGCTTCCCCAGGGCAGTGTGGACTCCAGGATGGAGGGGTCGACCCAGATGCCCTGTGACCTCGGGAAGGCCTTAGATGGCAGGGCATCTCAAGCGGATACCCGAGCGTGGTGTGGTCTGCAAGGGGAGACACGGGCTGGCTAGAACAGCGCGGAAGCAGGCTCGGAGAGAGGGATGCGGAGGGCCGAGGTGGGGCTCGGTCAGGGAAGAGGGGCTCAGAGGGGGAGAGGTGAGCACAGAGGGTGAAACCCACAGGGACCTGTGACTGGCTCAGAAGAGGCCAGAGGTGCAGGGGGTGCTGGTGGATCCTGGAGAGAGGGGACTCAGATGGGGGTGGGAGACTCAGAGAGGGGGATGGGGACCCAGACAAGGGGATGAAGGCTGAGATGGGGACGTGGGAACAGAGGGGAGGGTCAGTCTGGGGAGAGGTGAGCACACACAGTCCTTTGCAGCCTGGGGAGCAGGAAGGCTGTGTGTGGAGGGTGGGGGGTGAGCGGCACCAGAACAAAGCCCAGGGGGAGCAGCCTGGGCCCTGCGGCTCCTTCGCAGCTGACAGACCTCGAGCTAATTACCATTAATGAGCAGCTGGGCCCAGTTTCCTGGGATTTGCATTCACAGCGATAATCAGCACCGCTGTGGATGGCAGCCAGTGCCAGCCTTCCAGGGGGCGGCGATTCAGGGAGCCGAGGTAAGATCGCTGGCTTCACGTGGGGCTGGGGAAGGTGTGGTTTTGCCTCCCTTGCAGAGTAGGAGAGGGAGGAGGGACAATCTTGATGGGGGGGGTGTTGGCATCATTTGTCATCCTAGGCTTGGGTCAGAGGTGAGAGTCCCGGGAAGGGGACAGAGTTGTGGCCCTCACAAGCCCTAGGACATCGGGCTGGGACGGCCCCTAGATTGTGCGACCAGCTGCCCACTGCGGAGATGAGGGAATAGACCCTGGGGGGCGACATGCCACTCAAATTCACAACACAACGGCAACTCTCGTTGAGCGCATCTGTGCCAGACACTGTCCAAAGCACTTCACTGAATCTTCACCACCAACCCCATGAGGTGGCTACTATTGCTGACCCCATTTTACAGGTGTGGAAACCGAGGCACAGGGCAGTCACACAGCCGAGGACCGGCAGAGCTGGGATCTGAGCGCAGTCCTCCCGGTTGGTCCCTGCTGGCACAGTAGGGCTGAGTAGCTCTCAGATCCGGGCTTTCCCTGGTGAGGGGGGCTGACAGTGCCTCTCTCCCCCTCATTCCCCTCTCTGCAGGGATGCCCGTATGTTTGGTGCCCCCAGCAGGGTTGGGAGGTGAGACTTAAGTATAAATAAATAAACAGGGAGCAGATGGTAGCGGAGGGTGTGCTGGGAGGGGCAGGCCCAGGGCCTCCCACTTCTTCTTGGGAAAACATTGCTGGGCCGAAGCAAATGGATTCCAGACTCAGGGCCCAAGAGCCCCCTCCCCAGGCCTGTTCTCCTGCCTGCTGGGACCTGGCACAGCCCTTGGGAGAAATAGTGAGCCGGGTCCAGAGTTCTGCCCATCCCTCATTTCTCTCTCTTTCTCCTGTGTGGCCTTGAGCAAGTTACTTTACTTCTCCATGCCTCGATTTCCCCATCTGTCAAATGAGGGGAAGGAGAATAAACTCTGTCAAGTTTCTGTTCCAGGGCCACCTCCTCTGGGAAGCCCTCCTTGGTTGCTCCAGGCAGAATTTATTGGAGCAACAGCTTAGAGTATCAAGGAGGATATGGGTATTTGTGTCTTTCATTTCACAACAATCCATTCAGCAGATGTTTGTGGTTGGCTATGTGCCCGGCACTACGCCACCCTCAAGGCTGACATAGTTTCCAGCACGTAGATGTTCTCCGTAGCTCCAGAGCTGGCTCAGAGTAGCCAGCTACTAAAAAACACTTGTCATGTGAGTGAACGAATGAGTGGGAGGATGAAAGGGGAGATGACAACCTGCCATGTTTCCCAAACGTGGAACCTGCTCACTGGGATGGGGGTGGGGAGAGTGGATAGAAGATAAAGTGGGTGAACAGCAAGGAGTTATTAAATAACAGTAAATCCACAGTGAGAAAGTCATTCCTTTTTCAGTGTCTCCCAGCCCTCCTCGCAGTACAAGGAGAAAGTGTCTGATGATGATGCCAGTAACACGTTTCAGACACCTGTGATCTCTCTCTCTGTCTCTCAACATGGAGAGGGCTCATCTTGGGCTCAGAGCTTCTGCAGACAGCACTATTCAGCTAGAATTTGAGACTGTTGTTTTGTTTCCATTGTATTCATTTTGGTCAGTTACCTTTATTTGTGTTTGGATATTGCTGGTGGCAGTTCGAAGCAGTTCCGTCCCACTGGGGAAATGTTTGGCACTTTCTGATGAAGTGCTTGCCTGAGACCAGGGCGGTGATGGGGGCTTGACCAAAGGGGGCACAAGGGAACCTGTGGGGTGATGAGAATGTTCTGTACTTTGATTGTGGCGGGAGTTAAATGGCTTGTATACGTTTGTTGAAATGCAATGCATGGGAACGCTTCAAATGGGAGCATTTTATTTTATGTAAATTATATCTCAAAGTTGATTTAAAAACACATGTTGACGGCC
>NW_012136303.1:5160837-5240715 GCF_000956105.1 Propithecus coquereli
GGACAATTAAAATATATATATATAAAAAATTAGCCGGGCATGGTGGCGCGTGCCTGTAGTCCCAGCTACTTGGGAGGCTGAGGCAGGAGGATGGCTTGAGCCTAGGAGTTTGAGGTTGCTGTGAGCTAGGCTGACGCCACGGCACTCTAGCCCGGGCAACAGAGTGAGACTCTGTCTCAAAAAACAAAAAACAACACATGTTGAAGATGTTAAATAAATAGTACAGATGCCATGCTGGTGTGGCCAAAGTCGTGAAGGTTGTCCACCACATGGTAAAGTTTAGGGTCAGTAAATAAATGAATAATAGATAAGAGACAGAACGAATGAATGAATGGGTAAATAAGAAAGTGAGTGAATTATCTGTCCTGTCTATGGTATAAGTCCATCCTACAGAGCCCCAATATATTAGGCGGTCCTGATCAGAAATTGTCCTATCTCAACTTACATAGCTGCTAGGATGGGGAACTCATTACCTCATGACATAGCCGTTTCCATGTCCGAACACTAGGAGTGTGCAAAAGACTTTACCTCATATTAAATTGGTCTTCCTGGAGAACCCCTGCCCTCTGGGGCTCCCCAGACACAACTGCTCCCCTACCTGGGGACAGCTCAAATGTTCTCCCTTCCAAGTTGTCTCTTCTCTGGGCCCTTCATCCCGATGCTTAGCTCCTCTGCTCGCTTGCAGAGCTTACATCCCAGTGGGACAGTAGGACAAAGACCAAGTACACAGGCAAATAAACAAAACAAGTACATGCTATGAAGGGAAAAACAGGGTGAGACTATTGGGAAGAACAGGCAGGGGTGGAGGGAGTGTGGAGAGGCAAGAGAAGCCTCTCTAAGAAGGTGCTATTTGAGCTGAGACCTGAAGGATGCAAAGGACCCGGAAGAATGAGAGAAAGGGCATTCCAGGCAGGGGCAAGAGCAAGTGCAAAGGCCCTGAGGCCAGAAAGCAATGGGGAACTGGCTGGAGTGGGATGGGCAGGTGAAGGCCAGGTTACTTTGGGTGCTGATGGTGAGGAGCCTGGAATTGTTTTCTAAGTTTGATCGTCAAACACTTAAGCAAGAGATGATATGATGTGACATATTTTAGTAGACAATAAATATTTACTGAATTAAAACTGAAGGCCTTTCTATTAATAACTCCAATAGTTCGGCACTTCCCAAAGTGATACTTACTGAGAGACTTCAGGACTCCCAGTAAGTCCTGTGTGACTGTATGGGGGTCAAATGAGTGGCCTCCAGAGAGGGCCTGCCTAGGTGGAATGCTGGTTCTGCCTGATCCCTGCTGTGTGGCTGTGGGCAAGTTCCTTGCCTCTCCGAGCCTCAGTTTTCTCATCTGCTAAGTGGGAGGGCCAAAATTGTAACTACCTCATGGGGTTGTTGTGAGGATTAAATGACTTCATTTTTGGAGAACAGGGCCCAGGATACCATAGGTGCCCTCTGTCTGTTAAACACAATAAAAAAAGGCGAGGACACACAGAGAGCAAGATGATTAATCTTTCTTCAATCTCTTCCAGTCCCGATTCTGGCAAGGAGGGTCCGGCATCGGTGCGGGCGGGTATCTCGAACACTTGCTAACGAGAAGAGAGTGGCCTTGGCCCAACCTGGAGCGAGTCAGTAAGAGGGTTATGTTTACATTGTTTATATTTACAGCTACATATATTTGTTCCACATGACACGGATTTTCCATTTAACCTGGCTATCCCTGGTTTCCTTAATTTTTTGATTTACATAAAACGAAAGCAAATAGACTTAGAAATTTAAGAACCCTGGTCCTTGAAGGTGTCAGCAAGCCCTTCTGCCCAAGTGGCCCAGATTGTGAAGGTGGCACTTGATGGGACTTTGAGAAACATTTTTCTGACCTCAGCTCTTCATTGTGCTCTTGGGGAACTGGAGGCCCCACTGTGTGTCCTGGGCTTGGCCGAGTCTCCCAGGGCATTTGGCAGAGCAGGATTCATCCCAGGGACTCCAGGACTCTGTGCACACTCTGGCTGGCAGTGAAAGTTCTGGAAAGGACGGGTGGACTCCCCAAGCTGGGAGTCACTAGGGTCCTCTCTTGTCCCCTAGATGCAGTCCCTGGATGGAGCCCACTGGCAAATCCCGGGGCTCCATCTTCAAATTACATCTGGATTCTGATCACTTCTTTCCACGCTGGTGCAATCTGCCAACCCTCATGTGGGGCTCTGGTGGCAGCAGCAGCGCCCCCTTCACCGCCTTCCCGTTCCTGCTGCCCTGAGCACTAGAGCCGGACCATGCGCCTCCTCTGCTCGGAGCCTCACGTGGCTCCCAGCTCATTGGGAGGAAAAGCCAAAGTCCTCCCCACCTAGGTGGCCCCTCCCAAGCTGACGGCCCCTCCCACCTCTCCGGTTTTGTCATCTGCCCATCCCTGGCCTTCCTCTCGCCCCTGCTGCTTCTTGGACACTCCAAGCAGGTCCCACCTCAGGGCTTTTGCACGTGCTGTGCTGTTCCCTCTGCCTGGAACATGCTTCCCTCTGACATCTACAGTGCTTCTTTGCTCTCCTTGTTCAGGTCTACGCCCCCTCCTCAGAGAGGCCACTACCTTACCCCAACTAGTATTTCCTGGTTCGTTCCTTCTCCCTCCCCTGCCTTTCCCTCAGAGCACTTACCGCTACCAGGTAGCGCGTTTCACCTTCATATAGACTGTGTGTGTTGTTGCCCGTCTCCCTGAGTGCATGTCAAGGGACAGGCGTTTCCAATCTGTTTTGGACTCAGATGACCCCAGCACCTGGAACACAGCTGATTTGTAAAAGGAACACCCAGGGAGGAGTGTGAAGGGTTGGGGGCAGTCACTCCCAGCCTTGCCCAGCCCCCTCTGGGCATGGCTTTCCTCTCTGCCTGCCCCAGCCCCTACCCCTCAAGCGCAGGCTGGGGCAGCCAAGCTTGTCCCTCAGGGAGAGGTTTCCAGCTGCAGAACAGACCCTCCTCCTCTTCCTCCACCCCCTGTAGCCTGACAGGAGCTGCACCCTCCACAGAGAGTCCTCTACACACGGAGGGTCTCAGGGGGACCTGCTCACTGCCTCAGTGTCCTCATCTGGGAAGAGGTAAGACTAATGAGAGTGAACAGCCCGTGAGGGGTTACTATCCTTGTCCCCTTCCACAGACAGGGAAACTGAGGCTCAGAGAGGCGAATTTGCCTCCAGGAGAGCTGCAGCTTCTGTTCCCTCCTCTGTAAAATGGGGATACTAAATCCTCCCTTCTAAGGTTCCCTGGAGGATTCAGTGAGTTAAATAAAGCCTTTAAACACTAAGGGGTGTCTGGCACATAGTAGGTGCTCAACAAATGCTGGCTACTATTGTTGTTCTGAGAGGTCAACTAACTTACCAAGGTCTCACAGCTAGTAAGTGGCTCAAACAAACTCAAACCCAGGTCTGTCTGAATCTAAAGTGACCCGCCTCTCACAACCACAACATAATAATGATATTAATAACAAAGGCAACAATAGTACCACCACCACCACCATGGATAGTGTTTTCCTCTGCAAACGGTCTCTGAGGGTTAGAGGATAAGGTGACCAGGTGGCAGCCCCTGCCCAGCACCCACGCCCCAAGCGCTGGCGCTGATCGCCCCGGCCCTCTCGCTCCTCGGCTGGGACAGGTGGGCAGCCGGCAGAGCCTCCCGCTGGGGGCGCCCCCCAATCCGGTCGCCCGGGGGGCCGAGCGGGGGCGGGGCGCCCCGGGCGGCCCAGGGAGCCCCTCGGAGGAGGCGAGCGCGGCTCTGGGGCTCTGGCAGGAGCCGCGTGGCCTGGAAGACATTACACGGCTGTCGGAGGGGGGCGTCGGGGGGCGTCGCCCGCAGTTCCGGAGGGGGTCCCGGCGGCGGACGAGCCGGGAGAGGGGACGGCCCCGCCACAAAGCGCGCTTTGTTCTGCGCTGCCCCCGGGAGCTGGAACCAATGGATTGGCGGCAGCTGAGGTCATCTGTCAGGCAGAGCCGCGGGTCAGGCCCGGGGAAGGGGCCGCGAGGCAGGGCGGGGGTGCACGTAGGGGGCCGATAACAGGCGCGAGCTTGGCAGGTCGCTGCTCCGCTTCAGGCCTCAGTTTGCCCGTGTGTCCAACCGGAAAGATCGTTTCTGTCTTGAGAATCAAAGCATGGAAACCACGATGACGACGATGATGGCGGCCTTCTTGTAACGAGCAGTCCCTATTCCCGCTCTGTGGAAGCGCTAAAGCCAGGGGCTGGGGAGGAAACTGGAAGCAACTGTGGCCTGTAACCTACAGTGGGTGCGTGCACGGGAGGTGGGAGTGGATGTCGCAGCCAAGCGCAGTCAGGGCCTCTCCTGGTTCCCTGCTTTGAGCCCGGCCGCCAGGCGTGGCCTGCCTTCTCCGGGCCGACAGGTGGAGCTGCCCAGACCCAAGTCCCGGAACCCACTGAGCCTATCCTTGGTGCCCTCTGGTCCAGGATAGGGCAGGGCCGGAGCGACCCACATAGGTGTTTTTTCTGACTGGGGTAGGTCAGGGTCTGAACACTTTCCTCTACCCCCTACAAAACTAGAGCCCATTCATTCAGTCACTCGTTCACGGTCCCCATCTGCATGTGTTCCTATCCATGACAATTACACTTCAAAACTGTTGATACAGTGTCCCCCGGGGGAGGAGTCCATCAAGTACAAGGAGCCCCAGAAATTGCCCAGAACAGGTGTGTGTTACTGGGGAAAGGGCTCGTGGCTTTCTTTGGTTCTCAACCATGTTCATGACCCTAAAAAAGATGAAGAAGGGCTGGTTGGAATGCAGGGAAGGAAAATGGGCTCCCAAACTCCGCTGGAGGATGTGGCACTTGGAATTTGCCAGTATCTTGTAAGTGGGAAATGAGCATATGTATGAGGCAGGCAGTTCCACTCCTAGATGTGCAGGGGAGGGGGCGCAGAGTGATGGTGGTGGGCGTTCACAGCAGCAAGTAACTGTAAACCCCCAAATGTCTAGTAACAGGAGTGTGACTGACAAATGGCTACATTCATGGCCTGGAACACCACGCAGCAATGAAAAGGATTGATCCAGACCTATGTGGAATTTATTCATTCAACAGATACCTATTGAACCCCTAGTATGTATCGGGCACTGTTCTTGGCACTGGACCTACAGCGATAAACAAGACAGATGAAGCCCTGCCTCGAGAATGTACACTCTAGTGGGCAAGACAGACGTGAACAGACACAGGGGATACTTCCAGAGAGTGTGATAAATGCCATGAAGAAAATAAAACTGGGTAAGGGGATGGAAGGATGGAGGAGGGGGCCGTTTTAGGCAGTATGGTTGGGGAAGGCCCCTCGGAAGAAGTGACATTTGAACAGAGACCAGAATGAGGGAGCTCTGGGAAGAGCACAGACACTACTGGAGTAGGTGGCTAGGGCACACTGCCAAGGCAGGAAAGCAATATGCAAAATAATGTCAAAAAGAAAAACAATCTTTACTTAAACACACACACATTACTACCAAGTTAGATAAAGTTCTGGAAGGGTCTATGCCAGATGCACGAAGGTACTGTCCCAAGAGTGCAAAGGGATAACCAGGGCTGGACTCATGGTGGGCTTGAGCTTGCCTCTAACACTTTAATATTTAATTATTTAACGTTTTCAAATCTTAATGTTTAAAAGGTAAATATATTTACAAATAACTTGTGAAATGAAAAAAAAATTTAAAAATCTACCATGGTGAAGGGAGTTGGTTCCAGGGCATTGAGGGCCCTAAGGGGTCCCTGTGCACTGCCTTTCATCAGATCCAAGTTTCTGGGGGCAGGGGACACATTGGGTCATGGAAGCCCAGAAGAGGCACATGGCTCTGCTAGGAGGCGCCTGAAAGCTTCTTGGAGGACGTGCTTTCTTTGCTGAGCCTGAGATTCTCTGACCTAGTGCCTCCAGGTAGACAGGGAGACGGGCCAGGTGAGGGTACGATGTGTGCAAGGTCACGGCAAGAGCAGATAAGCAGAATCTGAAACTCCAGAATCCCAGCCAGGTCTCCTTATGCCTGAACCCCCAGCTGCCCGGGTTAGCTGATGGGCCTTTCTCAGCCAGGCCCTTCCCTCCTGCCCCCTCCCACAGCAGCCGCTCTGCAGGCCTGAGACCCAGCCCTGCCCCGGGGGCAGGAGAGCAGCACCACCTACTGGCATAAGAGGGAAACGCAGCGCTCTGACCCCATCCCGCGCCACGTGCAGGTTACACAGCCTTCAAACCCTTAGCTGACCAGTCCCTCCCACTCCGAGTCTGTTCTGCAGCTCCTTCCCAGTGCCTAGCAGGGCCCCTGGTTCTGATTGGTTGGATCTTCTCTGCAAGCAGGAAAAGTTTCAGGAGGGGACGACCACCAGCACTTCCTCCAGGCCAGTGGGCGCAGGAGGTGTTTACTCACAGCCGACAGTGGCACCTCACAACAGCACAGCTCACGAAGCGTGTCCTCAGCTTCCCTGACCCTTGATACAAACCTTAGGGGTACACAGTCCAGCTGACAGTTTGGAAAAAGTCCCCAGGGGAGGGAAAGACTTGCCCAGTGTCACACAATGAGTACACAAGCTGGTCCCAGAACAGATCTCCTGGGGCCCAGCCTAAGGGGCCTTCCTCTCCACTGGGGGTGGGAGTGGGGGTGGTCACCATATCTGAAAATAACTGGTGCAGTCAAAATAACTAGTTCCCAGATTGTGGTCCCTGAACAGCTGCATTGCCATCACCCGGGAATTTGCTAGAAAAGCAAAATCTCAGGCCTTGCTCCAGATCTACTGAATCAGAAACTTTGGGGGTGAAGCCAGAAATCTGGGATTTAACAACCAAGCTTGAGAACCCAAACCATTGGTCTAAAGCAATCGCACTCCCTCCTTTTAAATAAACTTTTATTTTGGAATGATTTTAGATTTACAGGAAAGTTGCAGAGATAGTACAGAGATCCTGTATACTGGTCACCCAGCCTACCCCAACGTCGCATCTTACATAACCATGTACAACTGTCAAAACAAAGAGAATGACATTGGCATATTATGTTTAACTGAAATCCAGACTTTATTCAGATTTCCGGTTTCCCCACTAATGTCCTATTTCTGTTCCATGATCCAATCCAGGATACCACATCACATTTGGGACTATGTCCCTTTTCAGTTCTACTATTGGTCACCTCCGTCATCTTTCCCTGGGACAGGGAATGGGTGGGAGAGCTGCCGTCCTTGTTACCGAGCTGGGGAAACTGAGGCTTGAAAATGCCAAGTGACCAAGTTCCCTTGGAGAGCAGTGAGAACAAGGCCCGCCACACTCTGTACCCTTCCTCTACCTCTCCTTTCTCCCACGACTGCTGGTTTCAGAAGGCCCCCTGGAATGTTCCCCCAGCTTACCCCCATCCCACCAAGGCAGAAAATGAGATACCCCTACTAGGGTAGGTCCAGCCCTTGCAGAGACCCACTTCCTGCCCTATCGCCCCTTCCCCTAGACCCTGAGGGCCTGGACAATGTCTCAGTGCCTTTAGACTGGGCAGAGTGAAGCCCTACAAGACAGAGGGAGAAATACTGTTAATTTGTCCAGCCAAAATTATTTGTGACAGATGAGAAACGGCCACAAGTTCTTTGTGGCTCCTCCCATCTGGAGGTATAAAGAGGTACAGTCTGTTTCCATCCCTTGACTCTGGGCAGAGCCTTGTGATTTGCTGTGACCAAAGAAGTCAGCAGAAGTGACGCTGTCCCAGTTCCAGGCCCAGAACTCAAGAAGTCTTGCAGCTTCCACTCTCACTCTTTTGTAACCCTGAAGCCGTAATGTGAATGCTCCTGAGCTAGACTGCTAGAGAGGCCACATGGCAGAGAACCAAGTGACCCCAGTCTGCAGCCTGTCACCTGTCAGACAAATGAGTAAGGCTATCCTGGACCATCCAGGCCCGGCTGAGGTGGCATCTGACTGTAGCCCGACAAGGGACCCCAGGGCAAGACCAGCAGAACTGCCCAGATGAGCCCAGCCCAAATTGCCAGCCTATAGAATCGTGGGCAAATAAATGATTTGTTTTTAGCTGCTAAGTTTTGAGACGATTTGTTACATAGCAAAGGCGAACTGATACACAACTCCTCATTTCTCTCTTGGTGATGGGATCCCAGTTTGATTTTAGGAGGCAGTGTGCCAGTCTCAGTAGATGGAACACGACTGGTCTACTCAACTGTGACAATTCTGCTTGTCTTAGCTCTCTTTACAGCTAGGGGTGGCAATGGCAGCTGGCTCCGGCCAAGGAGACCTAAGTGAGAGTGTGCAGTGGGAGACAGCAGGAAATAGGCCTGACAGGTTTTACTTGCTGATAGAAGTTGACAGGTCCAGCGAGCTTGGCCCTACCTCTTCCCCTGCTCCTTTCTTCCTTGAACACAGACACGATTCCTGGAGACACAGATACCTCGTGACCATGAAGTAACAAGCAATGAGGGCAAGACAAAAGAATTAGAGATGTGAACCCTACCTTCGCTCAGTTGTTGGACCAACACCGTTAGCCACCTGTCTCCAGAATTCATGCCAGGTGGAAAAACCAACCTGTTTAAGCCACTGCAACTGAGATTTTCCTTTCCTTGCAGCTGAAGGTAGTCCATACAATAGGGCACAGAGAAACAAAAACGCAGAAAGATCCTTGTCTTTGGGAATTTGGAGCCAGCAGCACGTGGCTCTGCAAATCCTTTCTCTTTTCATCCTCTCAATAATCCATCGAGGGTAAGGCCATGACCCTGTTTTCACAGAGGTGGGAACTGAGGCTCCCATACTGTTCAGCGTGAGTCCCAGGCCTTGCAGCTAGCCAAGGGGGATGAGAGTCAGACCCTTTCCCCAGGTGCAAAAAGAATGCACCCTCGATACCCCTTCTGCATGTCCAGCCTGCTGGAGGCCAGGTGTATCTTCTGGGCTGTTGGAGGTGGCAGCAGGTGCCAAGGAGGCTGCTACTGCAAGTCTGGCGTGGATGCCCCCAGGTACACCCTTAGGTCTGAGAGGGTGGACTGGACAAGCTTGGCAGGGATGGTCTCTCGCTGTAGCTGCTGGTAGGCCGCATAGCGGTGGCAGCCCCCAAAGGAGTAGAAATAGTCACCACCCTGGGCCCCTTTGATCCACAGGACATCAATGGGGGGCACGCTGTCTGGGTCCTCCTGGAAAGAAGGGGCAAAGAGTAAGTGGGCGTGGTACGATGCTTGACAGCTGGCAAAGCAGACTTTGCCTGTGCTCACACTAGAAATGTTACATAGCCAGGAATTCTGTGAGCTGGTTGACATCACCTTGGTAGCTTGAAGGTCAGCCACGGAGAGAGTATTTACACCAGGGAAATGGGCAAGTGCTACAAATCAGGGACTCCCCCGCCCAGAGATCAGGTTGTTAACCATTTCTCAACACACCACGTGAACACTATACATCTGGCCCTGTTCCACACTCTGGGAAAAAGGTACAGCCAGAATGAGACAGACACAACCTTTGCCTTCATGGGGCCTCAGTCTAATGGGGCAAATGGAACAAAGAAGTGAATATTAGAGTGATAAACGGTACGAGAACAGAAGACAGTAAGACAGGTGACATGATAGGGATTGGGGTCCACAAGGCCACTCTGAGGTGACACTGAAGCAGAGTACTTGGGAAGACAGAGAAGCAGAATAGATTAAGGGCCCAACTGCCTGGGTTCAAATCCCAACTCTGCTATTTGGCAGCTATGTGACCTTAGGCAATTAACCTCTTTGTGCCTCAGTTGCCCCATATATTAAATGGGGATGAAGATAACAGACCCACCTCATACTACAGAATATACGTATATTAAATGAGTTACTATAATGTAAAGCATTTCAAACAATGCTTGGCACATGCAAAGCGCTCAGTAATGTACACTGTGTATTACCTGAGGGAACAGCATTCTAGTCAGAGGGAACAGCAGATGCAAAGGGCCTGAGGCCAGTACAAGTTCACTGTGTTGGAGGCACAGCAAGGAGGCCAATGTGACTAGAGTGGACTCAAGGGCCAAGCAGAAGAGGTCAGAGGGCAGCAGGAGCCAAGTGACATGGGGCTGTTTCTAAGAGCAGTGTGTAGGCTCTGAATTGCTTTAAATGGGCGGGGGTGGTATGATCCGATGCACATTCTAGAAAGTTGTCACTGTTGAAAAGCGGCTTCACAGGGTGACAAGGGCACAGCAGGCAGGACAGAGGCGAAGCCTCTGCAGGTGTTCAGCAGAAGACACTGGCCTGGACGACAGTGTGGTGGGGACAGGGAGAAGTAGACAGGTTCAGGACACATTCAGGGGGCAGATCTGAGGGGTCTGGTGGAAGGGGTGGATGTGAGGGCAAGACAGAGAGGAGAATCTGATTTCCTGTTAGGGGCCAAGCAGCCAGGGGGAGAGTAGGTCATCCTCTAAGTAGGGAAAGCCTGAGGCAGGATGGGGTACGGGGTAGAGCACGCTGGGGAGACCCCGTTCAGTGTGAGCTGCCTAAAGGCCTCCTGCCACTGGCCCACGGTTCTCTCTCATGCTGCTTCGATGGAGTCATTTATCCATAAACTCCACGAATGGTTTTTAAGAAGGCCGGAGCTCTAGAACCTGACAAACCTGAATTTGAGTCTCAGCTCGTTTACAGAGCGGATAGGGGACGCTGAACAAGTGGCCTCACCGCTCTGAACATTGTCCTTCATCTGTAAAATGGGAACAAGCCTTCCTATAGGGCTGTTTCTGAAGAGTGAGCGAGTGCATGCATGGGAGGCATTGGTGGGGCACCAACGAGGGGTAGCTGTGCCGGGCAGGCCTCGTGCTGGGTGTTGGGGGCACAATGGTGGGTGGGCAGAATAATGGCTCCCAAAGATGTCCACGTCCTAATCCTTGGAGCCTGTGAATATGTCACCTTACATGGTAGAAGGGACTTTGCAGGTGGAATTAAGGTAAGGATCTTGAGAGGGGAAGATTATCCTGGGTTATCCAGATGGGTCAATGTAATCACCAGGGTCCTTAAAAGTGGAAGAGGGAGGCAGAAGAGGTGGTCAGAGTGATGCGATGTGAGGAGTTGACCTGCCATTGCTGGCTTTGCAGATGGAGGAAAAGGCCATGAATGTGGGTGGCTTCTAGAAGCTGGTAAAGGCAAGGAAATGGATTCTCCCCTAGGGCATCCAGAAAACAACACAGCCCTGCTGACACCTTGATTTTAGCCATGAAGACCCATTTTGGGCCTCTGAACCATAGAACTGTAAAATAATAAATGGGTGCTGTTTTAAGCCACTGCGTTTGTGATAATTTATTACAGTGGCCAATGAAAACTAATACAGATGGTAAGTAAGCAAAGCAGATCTGGTTCTTGTCCTCACAGAGCACATGGTTCTAGCATGAAAGACAGGTGTCTAAACAGGCCACTAAAATCCAGTGGGATCAGAGCTATGCTGGTGAGCACACAGGTGGCTGCGAGGCCACAGGGGCCCCCAACCCAGTAGGGGTGATCAGGGAAGATGCTGACACTGAGACAGGAAGACGGAAGAGAAGTTAGAAACAATAAAGAAGAGATGGGAGAGTTTCCTGACAGGAGAAAGAGCCTGTGCAAAGGCCCAGTGGTGGGAGAGAGCATGCATGGCTAGATCCCTTCCCCCACAAACAGCCAGGCACTGTGCTAGCGTTGAGGCCAAGATGTGACAAAGTCCCTGCTCTTGTGGAGTTCACATGAGGTGGGGAAGACGGACAATAAAACACAAATGAATAACATAATTTCTGGCGGACGTAAGTGCTACACAGAGAAACACCGCAGGCTAAAGGGCGAGCTACCAAGGCCAGGGACCCATTAGCAAGGTGGTCAGGGAGGCAGAGCCCTGCACCTGGCAAGGGAGCAGGCCCTGTGGACATCTGGGGAAGTGGCTCCAGGCAGTGAGGACAGGAGTGCAAATCCCAGGGCTGAAAGACACCTGGGCTGTACAGGGGGGCTACTGGGGCTTAGGGATCTCATGTGCTCACCTTCCAAGGGTCTAGGGGAAGGGGACACAATGCCAGATAGGCCTAGCCTGACACACATGTCCTGCAGCAGCGCCCTCCTCAGCTTCCCGCCAAGATCACTCCCACATTCCTGGACACCCTCCGTCAGTGATGGGGCTGAGCCCTGTCCTCACCCACTTCCTGTTCAGACAAGGTCCTCCCAGCAGACATGACGTGCCCGGTCCCATTGCCACTGTCACAGCCATAAGCGACTGCAGGTTATCTCCGGAAAGTGTGATGACCACGCAGCGGGGCGCTGGAGCCTGGCTGCCTAGGCGTGAATTCCGGCTGTGCCGCTTTCTGAGTGCCTGACCTTGGACAAGTTGCTAAAAAATGCTCTGGTGCCTCAGTTTCTCCTCGGAAAAGAGAAACAGTATCTACCTCGCCGCATAGGCATAGAACAATAAGGGACTTAAGACAGCTCCTGGGCCACTGCAAGCGCTATAAGTTAGCGATCATTATTTAAATTCTGTCGCCCAATTCCGTCCTTGCCGGCGTGATGCAACAGGGGCCCAGAGAGCCCCAGCCACTTGCTCAAGGTCACACAGCAAAGGCCGAACGCCGGCAGAGGCTGGAACCAGTCTGTCTGGCGTCCAGCGCGCCCTCCCTCCGCCCTCCAGCTGGCCGGCCTCCCTAGGGCCTCACCCGGATCGTGTCCACGAGGCTCTGCACCTTGGCCGGGTCCAGCACAGACGGCAGCGGCCGGATGAGCACGCTCAGCGGCACGTTGTGCACCGCGGCGATGCAGCCCGAGTGGATGCTGCTGTTGTGCGCGCCGCCGCTGGGCCCGGGACCCTCGTGCGCCCCCCGGCCAGCGTCCGCCCTGCTCAGCGTTCCTCCTGCGCGCAGCCCCATCGCGCCACCGCCGCAGCCGCAGCCGCGGGACGCGCCGCCTCCCCCGGCTTTAACTCGGGCCGGGCCGTACCATTCCGCGCCGCCGGGCGGGGGGTCCGGACCGGCAAGCGCGCGTTTCTCCCCCAGCCCCGCGGTGGTCCGGCCCCAGCCCGGAGGTCCTCAGCTGGACACCCGTCGCGCTCGCTGGGAGTGGCCTGACCGACGCGGGGCTCCCGCTCTCCGCCCGGGGGCGCCCCGCTGCCTCCCCTTCCTCGCGCGGCGTCGGAGGAGTGGAAGCGCCCGGGCGGGCTGACTCAGGGTGAGTTTGCAGGTCGTGGCGCGGGAGGGGCGCGGGTGACGCACGGTCTGAGGTGACTCAAGCCCGCGGGGGCGGGGGCCGGACCTGCCCAGCAAGGATGAGTCTGCAAAGCAGCGCTTGGCTGTCCCGTCCCTCGGAGCCCTGGGGACGACAGCCACAGGCGTGATAATACCGACAACGTAATAATACTCGTAATACTACCAGTCTGCTGCTGCGTCAGGCTCTGATCAAACACTTTGCCCGTATAGTAACTATTTGAACCTCAAAACAACCCCTCAAGGTAGGTATGATTATTATCCCCATTTTACAGAAGAGGAGACTGAGACGCAAAGAGGTGTGATTTACCCAAGGTCGTGGAGTCATTAAGTGGCAGAATTAGGATTCAAAGTCAGTCTGGCTCCAGAGTTCGCTCTCTACCCCACTGCTGGCTTCCTTGGTTCCGCAGCAGTGACTGTCACAAAGTGCCTTCTGAAATCGTGCTGACTGCGCGGACACAGCCCTGAGGTTCCACACTGTCTCATTGTTTCATTGCAGCACCACTAAGAAGTAGGTGTGGTTATCGAACCACTTATCCAAGGTGGGACAGCTGAAAATGAAAGTCAGGTGGCCAGTCCAAAGCCTGGGGCCGCTTAACCCCCAACTCCAAGCAGGGAGGTAGACAGTCCCAGACTCTTCATATCTGGTTTGGTTATTTTCTCTCTCACCCTGGTTGGCACATGCGTGGGGAATGCATACTCACCCTGTCAGCTGGAGAAAAACAAAGTGGGGGCCGGGGGCAGTTTGTGGACCAGGGGGCCGACATGGCCTTCAGCCAGTTACTGACGCTTTCTGAACCCTGTCTGTAAAATGAGGTCGTGCTGCCCATCACCAAGGCGGTTGTGCGATTGAGAGTGTGCACGTAAGTGTTCTGTGAATTGTGTAACATCCCATTTTGCCGTTGAAGACCATTCATGTTGGGTTCTTAGTCTCTCACAAAGCCTTAGAACCCGAGGCCACTGTAAATTTCACTTGAGCCTTCCCCTTTCTCTTCTGCAGTTCCAAAATATCATCCCTGTGAGCAACTGAATCTTACTTTGTTTCAGCAAGTAGATCTGACACACTGAGAATTAGACAATTTCACCGAGAGGGAAGTTGTCCCTTCTAGAACTACTTCCTCATTATAGGAAGTGAGGATGGCAGAATAACAGTTTTGGAGTGGAAAAATGGAGATTTGACCTGAATCTCTGAACACAGTTTGCCCAGTGAGGCCCCACACCGCATATCAAATTCTATGTGTTAACATACCTATGGCCCAATTCAACATGGCTTGAACATTAAGGTTTTTCTCACATAATATGATGTTTGGAGGTAGGTGTATGCAAGGTTGGCAAAGAGGCAGTTAAACAATGTCATCAAAGACCCATGTCTGTCCATCTTTTTGTGCCATCATCCCCAGCGTTCTGACCTTTATCCTCAGGTTTGTCCCTCATGGTCTTGAGATGGCTGTGGTAGCTCAAAGTGTCACGTCGCTACATAAGGAGGCTCAAAGGTGGAAGTTAGGACATCTCTATCTCTTTTGCCTCTTTTTTTTTTTTTTTTTTTAAGAGACGGTCTCACTCTGTTGCCCCCAAGTGCAGTGATCTGATTGTAGCTCACTGTAACCTCAAACTCCTGGGCTCAAGCGATCCTCCTGCCTCAGCCTCCCGAGTAGCTGGGACTACAGGCACACACCACCAACCACACTCAGCTTATTTTTTTGACTTTTTTAGAGACAGGTTCTCACTATATTGCCCAGGCTAGTCTCGAACTCCTGATCTCAAGCAATCCTCTTGCCTTGGCCTTGCAAAGTGCTGGGATTATAAGTGTGAGCCATGGCACCCAGCCTGTGCCTCTTTTTAAGAGTGAAGAAACCTTTCCTAACCCTCCCCTTCTGACCCTGCCCTGCCAGGTTCCAGACCTCAACTTGCCTCTGACAAGGGGAGTGGAATTGCCGTGATTGGTTTGGTTTGGTTGGCACTCACCTCTAGGCTCAAGAGGGTTTACCCTCCCTGCAGTGCATGGCTCCTGATCCCTGAGCAGAACTGGGAAGATGTGATAGCAGCAGCTAGTTTTCCTATAGGGAGCCTCCCCTCCCCACTCTTGGGACCGTGTGGTTGCTGGGGCAGACCCCATCCCTCAGGAAGGAGAACTGGGAGGACCTGGCCAGTCCTATCCAGTCAGCAGCTCCATTAGACTGGCCCACCTATCCCCAAATCAGTGAGACCCAGATTTAAGCCTCATGTTAGGATGAAGGTGAGTCACCTTCCACCGAGGCTAATGTAAGCCTGGAACTGGAAGCTGGTGAGATTCTGGGATCTATCCAACATCTTTTTGTCTTAGTTTGGATTCTCTCAAAAGTAGACCCTGAGATAAAGATTTGTGTGCACATAGTTTATTTGGGAGACGTTCTATTTAGTATTGAATCACTCCAAAATTTAGTGGCATAAAACAACCATGTTATTATCCTCGCAAATTCTGTGGGTCAGGAATTCAGACAGGGAGCAGTGGGGACTGCTTGTCTCTTCTTTATGATGTCTGGGCTGTCAGCTGGGAGGTGACTGGATGGCTAGAGCTGGAATCATCTAGAAGTGTCTTCACTTACACGTCTAGTGGATGATACTGCCTGTCAGCTGGAACCTCATCTTGGACTGTCAGCCAGAACAACTACACATGGCCTCTCCATATGGCTTGGGCTTCCTCACACCATGGCGGCTGGTTTCCAAGAGCAAGTGTCCTGAGAGAACCTGGCAGAAGCTTCATGGCCTTTTCCAATCTAGTCTTGGAAGTCACGCAGCAGCATTTCTGCAACATTTAATTTGTGGGAGTTGTCACAAGCCCTCCCAGGCTCAAGGGATGGGGATATAGATACCATCTCTTGATGGGGGGCGGGGGTAGTAAGGTTCTAAGAGAGCCTGTGGGATGGGACAGACTAGTTTTGTGACTATCTTTGGAAGACACGTCTGCTGTGGGAGGTGATCCCAGGAGGTACTGGGGAAGGGAGAAATGCCTCTGGGAGGCCGAGGTGGGTGAATTGTTTGAGCTCAGGAGTTCGAAACCAGCCTGAGCAAGAGCGAGACCCCGTCTCTACTAAAAATAGAAAGAAATTAATTGGACAACTAAAAATACATAGAAAAAATTAGCCGGGCATGGTGGCACATGCCTGTAGTCCCAGCTACTCGGGAGGCTGAGGCAAAAGGATTGCTTGAGCCCAGGAGTTTGAGGTTGCTATGAGCTAGGATGATGCCACAGCACTCTAGCCCAGGCAACACAGTGAGATTCTGTCTCAAAAAAAAAAAAAAAAAAAGTGTGTTAATGAGAAGGTTAACTTGGTGGGCAACGGGGGCTAATTCCTGCTGGGGACTCTCTGAAGAACCATCATATATCATGCATCCAAATTGTCACTCTGAGAAACAAGGGGGCTGGGTATTTATTCACTGACTCCTGTCCCTCGCTGGTTGAGGGTGGCCTGAGGCTGTGAAATCACTGGTATTTCTGAGCTGCCCTGCACTTGAACTGAGCAAGCATTTGTGGACCCCGAGGCATGAAGCTTTCTACTTATGGAGACCTGAGAGGTGGCCCAAGGGGATAAAGAGAACAGGACACCAATAAATTCCTTTTCTGTCCAAGCCAGCCAGAGTCCATGTTTGTTGTATGCGGCCAGAGGCCCTGACTCCCTCCCCACCCAATCCCGCCCCTGGGCTCTCTGCTCTTCCCTCAGCAGGTTGGCCTAGAAGCAGTGCTCACCCCTTCACGTTCATCTTTGACAAAGAATCTTGCACACGAGTCATTCAGGTGTGCAGAGGACTCTCCTGAGTGTGTGGGAAGACGAAAGGATTTCTGTGCCACAAAAGTAACATTCAATTTTAAATTCCCTTCCCCCTAAACGGTTTTTGTCCATTTCTATGGCTTGGATTACAGGCTTCCGCCTTGTCGCTTAGTCCCCCTGTCCCTTGCTGTTTTCCTCTCCATCTCCTTTTAGTCCCCTCTACTGACCCCTATGTTCCTGTTCTTACTTCATGCAGGAAGTTCGCCTCTTGCTTCTGCAGCTTTGGTACCTGCTGAGCATCTGCTTGGGGTCTTGAGACAGTGTCACACTTAAACTGTTGCTCCTTGTAGTCATAAGATGACTTCCAGTGCCAACTGGGAGCATCCTCCTTCTATGTTCACATCCAGAAGAAGAGAGAGAACCTCTCCCACAGCAACGGTGAAATTAATGCCTTCAAAGAGCAGGGTTTTCATTCTCAGCATCACCTCCTGGTTCAAGATTGCTGCTGAAGTGCCAGCCATCTCATCCGATTTTCAGTCTAGAAGGCAGTGGAGAAATAGAAATGCAAAAGCATATGACCCTCTCCTTTTTTAGAATGCTGTCTCAGCAGTTTCATATAAAACATCCCCTTGGATGTCATTGACCAGAACTTGGTCACATGGCCACCCCTGGCTGCAAAGACAGCAAGGATACGTAGTCTTCATTCATAGTGGCAGTGTGCTCAGCTAAAATTGGAGTTCTCTTACTAAGGAAGGAGAGAACAGATAGTAATAAGTAGATAGAAAACAGCCACAGCTCCCAAGTTACTGGTGTTATGGCTCAGAGAAAAGGAAAGAGAGAAAATGTTCAAGTTCTAGTTGGATACTCACATCTGAACAAATCAGCCATGGCTGTGAGGCATAGAGATTTAAAAAAGCATAAGCCACCATTATTGATGATGACTTAAATGTATGGAGTTCATTTAAAAATAATTACTGTCACCTGCTCTTGGTTAGGCATTGTGTTAGACTCAGGGCATTGGGAAATACAAGATCCAGGTGCCTTTGTGTGTCCCCCCCCCAAAAAAAAATCAAAAAATGAAAACCCAACCCCCAAGGGAAAAAGAATAAGAAGGGGGCCCTTGGGAAGGGAATAAAACAAGGGGGCAGAGCTCTCATGAATGGGATTAGAGACCCTGGAGAGAACCCTCGCCCCTTCCACCATGTGAGGACACAGCAAGAAAAAGGCCATCTATGAACCAAGAAGTAGGCCCTCACCAGGCACCGAATCTGCTGGGCCAGGACTTCCAGGCCTCCAGAACTGTGAGAAATAAATTTCTGTTTATAAGCCACCTAGTCTATGGTAGTTTGTTGTAGCAGCCCAAGTGGACTCAGACAGAACCTGGCACTGAGAAGGGGGGTGCCACTGTAACAAATATCTAAAAATGTGGAAGTGGCTTTGGAACTGGGTAACGGGTTGGGCTGGCAGAGTACGGAAGTGCATGCCCGAGAGGCCTCCATTGCTGTGGGTGGACCTGTGGTGAGGGCCAGAAGGAAAAGAGAAGAGCTGCAGAGAAAGCCTCCATCTTACAGAATACCTAAGTGATCCTCAGCAGAATGTTGGCAGAAATATGGACAAAAAAGGCCACTGTGATGAGGAAATGAGGAACATGTTATTGGACAGTGGGAAAAAGGCCATGCTTGTTACCAAGTGGCAAAGAACTTGGCTGAATTGTGTTCATGTTCTAGTGTTTTGTGGAAGGTACAACGTGTGAGTGAGAAATTGGATATTTAGCTGAAGCTATTTCTAAGCAAAGTGTTAAAGGTGTGGCTCGGCCTCTTCTGACTACTTACAGTAAAATAGGAGCAGAAAGAAATGGCTTAAAGATGGAATTTTTAAGCAAAAAGGAAGCAAAACTCAAAGATTCAAAACATACTCAGCCTATCTATATTGCAAAAAATGGAGAAAGGGTGTTTGGGAGAGAACACTAAGGGTGTGGCCAAGTGTCTCTTTGATAAGGAGATTATTGTGGGTTTGAACCATCGACTTAATCAGCCACCCCAGCAGAAAAACTGCCCGGTATGAACCGAAGGGGAAGGAGGTGGGAAGGGATGAAGCAGGCTTCTTGGATTTTACAGGACAGGACCAGAATGCAAGCTATTCTTTAAGAAAAGGGAAGAATGACCCTGAAGGCAATTCAGAGATCATCAGCACTGCCTCCTAAGTTTCAAAAGGGAGGACCATAGCCTTGCTTACGACAGGCTGGACACCTCTGCCCAAAGCCATGGGGGCAGGGCCGCCCAGAGCCCTGGGCATCACCCCTGCTCGACAGAGCTGTGGGGGCAGGACGACCACCCCAGTGGCTTCAGAGGGTGGGGTCACTGCCCTAGTGGGTCTGGAAGGCCACCCCAGTGGGCCTAGAGGGCAGAGCATTGAGCCATAAAGGGTTATTCTTGAGCTTTAAGGTCTCATGGAGTTTGCCTCATAGTTTGGACTTAATTGAGATCTGCTACCCCTTTCTTCTTTCATATTACTCCCTTGTGGAATGGTTTATCCTGTACCTGTCCCACCATTGTATTTTGGAAGTATTACATCATTTGTTTGATTTCACAGGCTCACAGCTGGAGAGCAATTTGCCCCAGGATGAATCGTACTTTGAGTCTCACCCATATCTGATTTAGATGATATTTAGACAAGACTCTGGATTGTAGACTTCAGAGTTGATGCTGGAATGTGTTTAGACTTTTGGGGCTGGTGGGATGTAATGAGTGAATGCATTTTGTTAGTGAGAAGGACATGAATTTTGGGGGAGCCACTGGCAGAATGCTATAGGTTGAATATTTGTGTCCCTCCAAAATTCATATGTTGAAATCCTACCCCCAGTGTGATGGTATTAGGAGGTGGGCCTTTGGGAGGTGATTAGGTCATGAATGGAATTAGTATCCTTATAAAAGAGACCCTGGAGAGTTCCCTCACCCCTTCCCCCATGTGAGGACACAGCAAGAGGAAGGCCGTCTATGAACCAGGAAGCAGGTCCTCACCGGACACCGAATCTGCTGGCTCTTTGATCTAAGACTCCACGCTTCCAGAACTGCGAGAAATAAATATCTGTTGTTTATAAGCCACCTAGTCTATGGCAGTGTGTTACATTAATAGCGGCCCAAATGGACGAAGACAGACGTGAACAGATCTGCATTTTGGAAAAAATCCTTGTGGCTGCTGTGGATAGAGGAAGGGAGGTGGGGGAGGCAGGATGGACCCAGGGAGACCAGTGAGAAGGCTGGTCCAGTTGTCCAGGTAAGAGATGATGGAGACTGTGGACCACAGTGGAGACTGGGAAGATGGAGAGGAAAAATCGAAAGGAGCTGATGATGGATTGGATGGTCAGGTGGGAAGACAGAGGTGCGAGAGGTGAGCTCTGGGTTTTATGACTGCAGGACTGGATGGGTGCTAGTGCCATTCATGGAGGTGGAAAACTCTGGAGAGTCATGGCTCCAGACTTGGGCTGGTCTCTTGTGCTTTGGGGCTATCCAAGTGGAGGTGGCCTGCATGCAAATATGCACTTTCGGCTCAGAGAGATCTCAATTGAGAATGTAAATTTGTTCAGTCATCTGCATGTAGGTAGAAATTGAAGCCATGGGCATAGTGAACTTGCTTCAGGAGAGTATACAGGAACAGAAAGTGGGTTCCTTCCTTGGGTATAGGAAGGTGAATCTGCAAAGTTGCTAGGTGGAGCAGCCAGATAAGTAAGAGGTTAGAGGAGAACCAGACAGTCATGTTACGGAGGTCTTGAAAGCCTTTGAGAACACCGTGAAGAGCAGACTGGATCGATATGCCAGTGGAGGGGCTTTGGGCTGCGGGTAATAGGAACCTGATTCAACTGCCTTAAACAATAAACTGACCTCACATACCCTGGAGTTCAGAAGCAGCACACTGAGTAGGTTTCAGGGTGTTTTGTTCATTGGCTCCTTGATGTCATCAAGAACATAGGCTTTTTCAATGCCCTGCACTGCCATCCATCCATGCTGTTGGCTTCATGCTATGGCTGGTTCCCTTTGTGGTCACAAGATGACATGCTTCCCTGTGCACGTTCAAGGGAGAGAGAATGGACTTCCTTTCTGTCTCAGCTCGTTTGTGTTGCTGTAAAGGAAGTACCTGAGCTGGGTAATTTATGAAGAAAAGAGGTTTATTTGGCTGATGGTTCTGCAGACTGTACAAGAAGCATGGCGCCCCCATCTGTTTCTGGTGAGGGCTGCAGGGAGCTTCCAATCAAGGTGGAAGGTGAAGGAGGAGCAGGTGTGTCATATGGTGAGAGAAGGAGCAAGAGAGAGGAAGCGGTGCCAGCCTTTTAAATAACCAGCTCTCCCAGGAACTAATAGACTGAGAACTCACTTACTGTCCTAGGGAGGGCACCAAGCCATTCTTGAGGGATCTGACCCCGTGACCAAAACGTCTCCCACCAGGCCCCAATTCCAACATTGGAGATCAAATTTCAACATGAGATTTGGAGGGGCCAAACATCCCAACCGTATCTCTTTTAAAAGTGAGGGAGCAGAAAAGTTTTCCGTAAGCTCACGGCAACTCTCTCCTTAAGTCTCATTGGCCAGAATTGGGTCATGTGCCCATTTCTGAACCCGTGGGAGATGGTATTACTCTTACACCAGTCAAGATGCTCCCTTAAGCTGGTGTCCAGTCTCCCAGATTGCATGACTGTTAATCAAAGAAGACGGGGTGGAATGGATGTTGGATCACCATAGCTGGGCTGGATACGGCTGATGGGCAGCCAGCATCCATTCCCACCTCCCTCTAGAGTACCTTATGTATTGCATGGTTGGAGAGTTTAAAACTACATTTCCCAGACTTTTGTAGCAAGGTACCGACAGTGAATTAAGTTCTGCCAGTTCTGCACTTCTGTGGGATTTGAATGGCAGAAGGGGGCAGAGGCCATCTTCCTACTGCTTTGACTCTTGCTACCGTCAACATGTTCTTGGAGGCACTAAGTTTTTCCGTAGCAGTGTTCCAGCGTTGGGCCACCAGCATAGCAGGAGACAGTTATAGAGGCCGTGGCAAGGGCCTCCTGATCCCTGGAGTGCACCTATGGTGCTGTGTTCTTGAACTCAGTTCCAGTGCAGCCTCCTGATTCCCCCGCTGTGTGATTGTGGGAGACGCAGTAGCTCTCCCGGTGACAGCAGTTCCGGGTTCTGGGGTCCAGCTGAGGGCTCACTCCTTCAGCCCTTCCACGAATTTTGTCAGTAGCCAATTCCCCATATTAAATACTTTTTCCTTCAAAGGAATTTAATACATGTTTATAAAATCCTAATCTAGAGTAGTTTCTATTCCTGGCACCTAAAACGAACATAACGGATCCAACAGCCAATCAGGAGCACTGTGTAGCCAGAGGACTGTGTGGGTGGTTAAGGAATGCAACAGGTGTCTGGGCCCCTGAAAACCCTATTGGAGACTTTGTAGGGGACTTCCCACAACTGCTGTCATTGTTGGAAACATCTAGCACATTGCTCAGGATGCAGCCACTTGTCCAGAGGTGTGTGAAAGCAAAGATGGACAGGCAGTAGGGAGAAAATCTAAAAATTTTGTAAGTACTGCTTACAAAAGGAGGACATCCACCACGAGGCCCCAGGGGAGGTAGGTTCCAGCCTGCAACCACCTCCCTCCCCAATACCTGGTGAGTCT
Source organism: Propithecus coquereli (assembly GCF_000956105.1). Lineage (NCBI taxonomy): Eukaryota > Metazoa > Chordata > Mammalia > Primates > Indriidae > Propithecus > Propithecus coquereli. The sequence goes on from NW_012136303.1 coordinate 5,183,368, forward strand.
ATGTTGGGGGTTGAGGGGAAGTGGCACGGGTTGGTAGTCCTCAGTGAAGTTTTTAGTAAGGCAAGAACAAATTGGTATTTTGAAAGATCACCAAGACAGCTGGCAAGGAGGATGGATTGGTTCTCCAGCATCTTCCTGAACACTTTTGGTGACTGGTAGCTCACAAGCTGTAGGGGCAGCTCATCATCTTTGGGCAACTTTGCCTGCTGAACCAAAGGCAACCTTTTTGCATGCTCGCACTTGCTGTGTGCATGACCCTATCTGACCAGGGCAGAGGGGTAGCGGATGAAGTGGGGAAGAATATAGCGATTGTAAACTGGCTGTCAACAGACAAATCAGGACCACAGTTGTAATTGGCAGGTGTAGTTAATTTGAATTGAAAGAAATCTTTAAGGTAAGACAGGCTCTTTCCAATTAGTCACATGCTCCATCATTCCCTAAAGTCTTAAGGCAACTCCCTTCATTTGCTTATGTTTCTAATCTGGTACTTGAACCCTTACTTGAGGAATATTTAGGATTGAGGATGCCTGGGACCTTATGGAGGCTAAGGGACCCCTGGGGCTCTGTGACCCCCTGGTGGCAGCTACAAGCTGGTCAGGCTACAGAGGAGGAAGGAAATGCAGGTGGAAAAATCCCATCTCAGATGCCCTCCCCCTCTTCTTCCCCCCAGCCCAATGACAAGGTCTAGAGGCGCTGGTGAGTGGCCAAAGTCCCTTTAATATCCCTGAATTGCGTTACAAGTAATACTGTTGAAGGTGGGGAAGGGAGGGGGGCCTGCGGGTGAGTTGGGAGAAGAGGAAGGAGGGGGAGCGCCAAGCGCTCATACAAAATATGGCCAAAAGGCTTAGCATGCATGGAAAATTATTGCTGTCAGAAGTTCCTATTTACAGGGTCAACACCCTCCATAATTGCTTCTGCGACCCCTCTCCCCCCACCATCCCTGCAGCCTTCCTTCCTGCTGGGCCTGGAGCTGGGCCAAGGTCCGCCCACTCCTCTGAAGCCCTAGAGAAGTGCCCCTGCCCCAGGGGCCCCTCCGGTCTCCACCCTTTTTTGTGGCTAGGGTGAGGAAGAGGAGGAGGGTCCGAGAGTCCAGGACTCAGGCCCACAAGCTGGGCGCAGAGCGGTGGGGCAGAGGCGTGTGCTTAAAGCAGAGGGGGCCAGGGCCCTTGCGCGTGGAGGTGTGTGCTTCGGTCCTCGCCCGGGCATGCAAAAGCGCGGCGGAGGAGGTAGTGGCGGCCAACGGGCGGGTGGCTGGCAGCCCCGGCCCCTCTGCCCGGGAGAGTTGCATAGACGTGGCCGGGAGAGAGCGCTCCTCCCGGGGAGCGGGCAGGGGGCCCCAGCGGGTCCGGGGCTCAGTCGGTCCCTGGAACCTGGGGTCTCTCGAGAAGAGGAATAAATAGGAAACAAATCGAGGAGGCTCCTCTCTTCGGGCTCCATGGAATTAGAGTGGAAGGCTCAGGAAGGCGGGGACCTGCCCCATGACCTGACCTCCTGACGCTTCCTTACGCCCCCACCCCCCAAGTTGAGGGTCAGCAGGCTGTCCCTCCCATTCTCGAGCCCCCTTTCTTAGCCAGTTCAGGCTCTGATGAGGGTGGGGCTTCTCCCGAGACAGATGTGTGTGTATGGGGGCAGCCTGCTATGGCCTTTGCTGTCCCTCTCCTTGCCTGGCTCCTGACCTCCCAGTCCAGCTGGGGAAGCCAGACTGTCCCTGGGTGAGGCCAAGAGATTAAATAGAATAATAAATAGATAAATAAATAAATACACAAATAAATAACTGGAGGGCCCAGCCGGACCAGGGGAAGGGCATTGGCGAGGTGCTCCAGACCTTCCCCCAACAAGTAAGGAAGGGTACCTGTAGTCCTGGGGATGGGGGAAAGTGCTCAGAGATTCTGGGAGGAGGATGGCTGGGAGGAGACTGGAAGTCCAGGGAAGGGCTGTCCTGGGGTAGGAGAGGGGTTACATTAGGGGGTAGGGCCCTAAACTCCCCCTCAAGTTTTCTCCAGGTTAGGTAAACTCAGAGTGGTGAGACCTACTAGAGGGATGAGGGGATCTGGAGAGAGAAGGGTCTGGGAGTGGGTGATGAGGCCCCCAAAGACTGAAGAGAGTGGAAAATGTGTGGGTGGGGTGTGTGTGTGTGTGTGTGTACGTCCCAGGCATGCAGGGGATCTAGGACAGACCAGTTACTCCAAGAAAGGGGAAGATTAGATCCCCAGATGGACACACACGGGGAGACTCAGCAGGGGCCAGAGGGATGGTCTGGGGTTGCATTGTGGTCTGAGGGCTACAGGGCCTGCATCCAGATATGCATAGGGAAACTGAGGCAGGCATGGGAGTCAAGGGTAGGTTTGGGGTTTAGATTGGGGGCTCCAGTAGAGGAATGGTCAGAGACTCAGCTGAGAAGCGAGAGAAAAGGTCTGAAAGTTAGGAGAGCGGCGCAGGATTCGGGCAGGAGAAATTTCTGGCTCTGGGGCCCTGGAGAGGTGCGGACCTGGTGCCTGAGTTGGGAGCCTTGAAGGCGCGGACAGGGGGTCAAGGTCCGAGTGGGGGCCGGAAAAGATGATGTGGGTCGGGGGCGCTGGGGGAGAGCGCCCGAAGTGAATTTTGGGTTTGGGGGCTGGAGAGAAAAGTTCCGGGGTGGGATGGGGGTCCCCTCGAGGGGGGGTGGGCAGGGAAACACAGCTGGGGATTGGAGAGGGCGCTGCGGACGCAGGTGGGGGGCCCGGGGCGCGTGGAGCGCGAGTTCCGGGTGGGAGGCTCAGCTGGCCGGGCCAGCGGGAGGCGGCGGGGGCGGCTCGGCGCCCTTGACGCAGGCGGCCTCGCAGTGCTTGTGGAGGTAGGACTTGAGCGCGAAGCTCTTGTCGCACTGGCGGCAGCGGTAGTGCTTGAAGGCCGAGTGCGTCTGCATGTGCGCGCGTAGGTTGGAGCGGTCGGCGAAGGCCTTGCCACAGTGCGCGCAGCCGAACGGCTTCTCGCCCGTGTGCGAACGCATGTGGCCCTGCAGCAGCCAGGGCCGCGAGAAGGCCTTGCCGCACACGCCGCACTTGTGGCGCAGGTTGTGCGTGAGCACGTGCATGGCGAGCGCGGGCATGGACACGTACGCCTTGCCGCACGTCGGGCACTTGCGCGCCAGCTGGCTGTCCAGGCTGCGGTGCGTCTGCTTGTGGCGGCTGAGGTTCGACGACGTGGCGTACGTCTTGCCGCACTCGGCGCACGCGTGCCGGTGCCCGCCGCCCGCCGGCGCCCCCGTGCGCCCCGCGGCGCTCCCGGCGTCCCCCGCGCCCTCCGCGTCCCCGCTGCCCGCGCCCCGTCGCCGCCGCGAGCGCCCGTCCGAGATGAAGAAGGCGTCCATGGAGTAGCTGTCGGTCACGGCCGCCTCCCCGCGGAAGTAGCGCGCCGACAGGCTGGACTGCGGGCTCTCGGGGTCGCTGTACTCCTCCGGCGCCGCCGGCGGGTACGCGGGCTCGGCCGGGGCCAGCTCCAGGCCCGGCTTCTGGTCCGCATCGTAGCTGCTTGGGGGCAGGCAGTGCGGGGCGTAGCCTGGAGGGGCGAGAAGACGGGGAAGTTGAGGGCGAGGCGCGCGGGAGGGCTTCCCTCTCTGGCAAGTCACGTCACAACGGCGCCCCTCCACCCCGCCCTCCAGCTCGGCCTCCCTGTGGCAGGTCTTGGAACGTGATGGCTCCTCCTAAGACAATGGTCGCTGACATGCACCTCAGCTCCTCACGTCAGGCTGCGTGGGTTCAAATCCTTCCTCCACGGCCCGGTACAAATAACGGCCACCCCACCCTTGGAGCACGGGACTGGCACAGTTCCGCTGACTTTGCGTCAACTGCTTTCTTAAGTGTTCACAACCATGCAGTGAAGGTCTTAGACCCACTTTGCAAGTAGAGAAACTGAGTCACAGAGAGATATAGCAGTCAGTCTAAGCTTACAGCTAGTAAGTGGAGGAGCCAAGATTCAGACCTTGGCACTGTGACGCCAAAGTCCATGCTCTTTATTCCAGCAACACTCTGCCATTCCAGCCTTGCAACTTCTCTGAATCTCGGTTTTCCTGTCTAGGAAATGGAGCTTGTGATTGGACACCTCCTTCCAGAGTCATTGGAAGGACTGAGTAAAGTGATGATAATAAGCGTGTATTAAGCTCTTACTGTATGCCAGACTCTGCCCCAGTGCTTTACACGTGTTAACGCATTTAGTCGGCACAGACCCAAGAAGTAGGTACTATTATAATCCCCATTTTACGCGTAAGGAAATTGAGAAAGAGAGGGAGCACACAGTAATTGCTATATAAATGTTAGCAATTATAATTATGCTTTCTACTTGCGTGAAGATTATTTGTCTGCTACCCCCACTAAACTATGAGCTCCCCAGGGCTGGATCTGCGTGCCCAGCACGTGTCTGGCTCAAAGGAGGTGTGCGATGGCTAGATGTGGCATAAACGAGCACCAACACAATCCAGTTAGACCCACCTCCCAGGGTTGCTGGAGGATTTAAAAGTGGTGGTGTGTGTGGTGTGTAATAGGTGCTCCAGAAAGGGAACTGCCTTGCACTTGCTCCCAAGCCTGCTTTGCTCCGAGCTCCTCTAGAAGTCTTCCTGAGGCTGCAGTGAGAATTCACCTCCCCCTCCTCCTCCCACTTAGCTGGAGTTGGACCAGCAATCCTGCCTGCCGAGGGTTTGAGTGATTGGTGGGTGGACAGGCTGGGGCTCTCCCAGGGGATTCCACAGGGGCTTGTCATGGGCAGGGGCCACCCTGATTCCATAGGGGTTTGTCATGGGCAGGGGCCTCTGCCTCCCATGGCCTAGGCTGGCCCTGGCACCTTCCCTGTGGATCCTGGGGGCTGGGCTCCCCAGAGAGTTTCTGGCAGACATAGAACAAACTTATCATCCTGGCACTTAATTACCAAATGTTTCCATTGTCCTTTGATTCTGGGGAACAATGGAGGTTAGCCCCCTATCTGAGGTTTCACAGCTGGGGAGTAACAAATCTCAGGATGTGACCCTCTCCTCTGACCTCCCTCCGCCCCCGCCCCAGATCTGTAACCACCCTTCCTCTCTGCACCCTCCCTCACTGAGGTGAGCAGGTGGAAGAGGGCTTTGTAAGCTGGAGACAGGATCCCAAGACGTTCAGACTTATGGCTGGTACTCTGGTCAGCTTTCATTCTCAAACAGCCTGGCTGATGCAGCCTCCAGACCTTTGCCTCCCATCTGGCATTTGGGATGGTCACAGGGTCAGGTCTGTGCAGACTGTCCGCTAACCCTGAAAGCAAAGGAAGGTGTGCCCTTATTTTTTCCTCTGTCCCTTTAGCAGCTAGCACAGGGCCCTCTGCACACTGAAGTGATTGGGGATTGTGGGGAAGGACGACTCAGTAGGGAAGGGCTCTGTGGTCAGATGCAAGTGTGGGCAGTGGTGATGGCAGTTTTTTAATCTAGGGGAGGCAGTGCCTAGCCTCTCAGCAGCCCATCCCTCCCCTCCCATCTGCTTTTGGTCTGGAGGTTCCCCTACCTCCCACCCCAGGAACTAGGCCTAGTACTGGGGTTCCAGAACATTCAGGAAATATTGTTTCAGACTCAGTTAAATACCTGCTGGGCACTACTAGACCCTCTCCTTCTGTATTTCATTGCATTGTAATTACTGATGATAACACTAGCTAGTGTTTATTGAGCACTTACTGTGTGCCAGGCTCTGTGCTAAGTGCTTCACTCCCATCATCGCACTGAATCATCACAAAAATACTCTCATTACAAAGGAAACTGAGGTACAGACTGGTGATGGTACTTGCTTAAAGCGGGGAGCAAGGATCGGAAACCACTGCCCTGCCCCCCTCGTTTCCCACACTGGGGGCTCCTTGAGGAAGGGGTCGTGGCTGGGTTGTTTACCTCCATCCCCAGGGCCCTAGCACTCAGTAAGTATTTGTGGAGTGAGTGATGAAGATGTGCCAGGCCGGCCTCACTCTCCAGCCCAGCAGGGTCTGCTGTATAGTCCTGCCCACCTGGTCTCAGGACAGGTCTGTGCCTCACATGGCCTGGGCCATGGAATGGGGTGGGCGATTGGTTCCCCAACACAGATGCTAGCTGGGTGACCTTGGGCAAGCCATACATCTTTCTGTGCCTGGGGTCATTTTTCTGGGAATGGGGATAGTATGGGATTTATTTGGAGGGGGTGACTGATCATGTGAACCAGTGTCTCATATGTTCTGTTATTTAAGAAGGATGACATATTGGCTATGAACACAACTTGGGTGCCAGACTGCCCATACTGCGTTCTGGCTTTACCATTCCCAGCTGTGTGACTTTGGACAAACTACTTGACCTTTCTTTGCTTCTACAGTTTCAGTAAGGCGCCCAGTAGTGAACAAACAATGTGTAAACAAGTAATAACCCAGACTCCGAGAGCACTGTGTCAGACACTGTTATAGAGCTTTGCACACGTGAATGCGTTCTACCCTCATGACTCTAAGGCAGGTACCATTTTACAGATGAGGAAACCAAGGCACAAGGAAGTTCAGTACCATGCGTAGGGTTGTGCAGCTAGTCAGTTAGAGCCAGGATTCCAGGCCAGTGCCTGGCACTTGGTAAATCCACAATACATGTTGGCTGTTGTTACGAATAACCATAAGTCTCCCCAGATGGGTTTCTGTGCTGCAGTTTTCTTGGCGCTCACCCCAACACATCTTGCTGCTCCTCTCTGGGCCTCTGGTTCCTCACCCAGGATGCGTAATTTCTACCTCACATTCTGATGAGAAAATTTCTGTGCATAGTAGGAGCTCAGTGAATCGGGCAGTTCTCAACTGGGTGCTCTTTCCATGGCGCCCTCTGCTGGCAGCCTTCAGCACTGTAGCACCTTATTCCTGTTGCTAAGGACTCTTTATACAGAAATAGGGTTGCCTCAAACAAAGGCTGCTTATTTGCCTAGGGACCGATGTGGAATTATCTTCAGGACAGGAATTGTCGGCCCAGACCAGGTGCCCATTCTGTGGATTTTGGCATGGGTTGGGAGCATCACATGAGTTTGTTGGTCATGTAAGGCGCAGGTGGTTCTAACTTGCTTTGTGACTGTGACCAGATTGCTTAACCTCTCTGGGCTGGGTCTGTACACAAGGTTGACTGGGGTGCTCTGAAGACCCCTTCTGCATCATGGCTGAATCAGTCCCTCCATGATGCTCTTTGTGGATGGGGGGGGCGTTCCTCCTCCAACTTCACCCTGTTCTCTCAGATCCACGGCCCTCTCCATATGTGGCAAGTTACTTACTTAACCTCTTTTTGCCACATCTGTATAAGGGAGTTCATAATAGGATTGAATAAATTAATGCGTGTAAAGTGCTGAGTACAATACCTGGCACATAATAGCTGGCCTCTCAAGCTGTTATTATTATTATCATTATTATTATTCCTGCATTTCCTGGTGGTATCCTTCTAATCTTCAGAGAGTAGAAGGAGGTACACATTGGTATCTCAGGCTGCTGCATGACCTTGGGCAAGCCACCTCCCCTCTTTGGGCCTCAACCCTGGAGAATCCTTTAGGGTACTATAGGCCATGCTCAGATCTTACAGATGGAACCCAGACAGGTTTTGGGTGTGTTCCTCTGCCCCAGTGGTGACTCTAGAAAGCTGAGTTGCCTGCCCTCCAGCTGACAGGGTGAGACAGGACTCCTCTGTTTGGGTCCTGATAGAAGTAGGGAGGAGCTGGGATCCAGAGAGAAGAGATCTGGCTCTTATCCTGGCCCTTGTACTCAGACCCTAACTGTGTGACCTTGGGCGAGTCACACAGCCTCTCTGGGCTTGAATCCTCCAGTTGAGCGATGGGGACCAGAGCCACCTCTGCCATGTATGGATATAAGTTGGGCCCAGGAGCATTTGGAAATGTGCACATGTCACCTGAGAATGACTTTGGTTTTTCCTGCCCAAGAGTCTTGATATTTTAGACTTAAGGTCCAGAATCCATTAAAAAAATTCTGTACCCAAAGGAGTGGTGGGAAGGGAAATTTATGACCCCCTGGGGCGGGGGGCTCTGTAACAAGTACTACTACTGTTACTACTAGTGTTTCCAACTAACATTAACCCTCCCTGTGAGCCAGACACCGCACTGTGCCCAACACCCGGAGAGGGGAAAGGATTTGCCAAAGGTCACCAGAAGGGGAGTCAGGTGTGCAACCCCCCAAAGCCAGTGTTTTTTCCAGAACACCAGGGAGGGCATGGAGACCTGCTGGGGGAGCGAAGATTTTCAATTGGTTGGGGAAGGGGTGGTAGGTTTCCTCAAATAATACCTCGCATTTGGCCTGTGTCTTATGGGAGTGTTTGGGGAATGAAGTAGCTGTTGTAGAGAATACTGCAGCCCCTTGTAAATATTTGTAAATAGTACTTAATAACAGTAATGACTAACACTTATTGAGCACTTAGTGTGTGCAAGGCACTGCTGAGTGCTCTATACACATCAGCTCATGTCCAAGTTCACTCCTACGCCCTCGTACTGCAGAAGCTGAAGCCCAAAGAGGGGCCTTGACCCACCGCAGGTCACCACACAGGTTCTCCTCAGGGCTGGGCTGGCCTCCTTTTTTTTATAATAGAGCCAGTCCAGGTCTCCTTTCCTGGTCTCTCCCTGACTCTCAGGGTGCCAAACTTCCTCCAGGGAGTTTCTAGTCCCAAACCCACCTCCCTGTCCTGAGATGGGCAGGAAAGGAGAGGGCCCTGGTGGTGGGCCAGCTTCCCAGGCAGCCCACTTTCCTGAGGAGGGCCAGGCCTGCGGGCGGTGGGGCTGGAGGGCTGCTGCTCGGGTATATTTAGAGCTGCCTCTTGCTGTGCCAGGGCCTCGGGCCTGGAGAATCAGCTCCAGCCAGCTGAGCAGAAAGCCAGGTCTGTCAGCAGCAAAGCGGGATAAAAATAGTTTCTCCTGTCTGCTCACAGAGCTGGGCAAAGGGGCTGGGTACCTCCCCCTCCCCTTATTATAGCATCTTTGTTAGCGGTTCCCTGGGCACTGGACCAGAAATGACACCCACCTCCTCCAAACGCCTGGCAGCTGGTACATCTGCCCATGGGGGAGGAGGTCCCTGAGTCCAAATGAGCAAGGCACAGAATGAAGTCTGGCCCAACATGACCAAGGCTGAAGGGCATGGGGCTGATAACCACTGACCCAGCCTCAGGGAGTTTCTAGAGAATTCCAGGGCCTTTCCCCACCACCCCCACCTCTTAGAATTTCCCCTATTCTGATCTTTCCTGACTGTGACCCAATTCCCGTGGCCCACAGGGAGGTCCAGGGCTCTGCAGGAATCAATAGGAAAGATTTTTCAAGGGGCTGTGGAGATGGCAGTGAGTGGCTCGGGGTCTTGAATTGCCCAGCCCTGGTTGGTGGAACAGCTTCCTGCTCCCTCAAGGGGGATCTCTGGAGGCAGGATGTGTTGCACAATGCCCCACGTCCCTCCAGTTCTGCTTTCTGCTCTACCTTCTCTCTGCCCCAGAAGGTGCAATCGGAGGGCCCATTCCAAAGCCCTCACTACCCACAGGCTGGCAGTGGACACCTCACCCTAGTGGCATCCACAGCTGGAAGGAGACCGAGAGGTCTGGTGGCCTGATCTCTTTTGGCAGAGGGCCTCCAGGCTGTGGGGGACCCTGGAACCTGTGGGTGTAGCACCCACCAGGACGGTGTGACAGGGCCCGCCATTTGTGCTCCTGTGACTTTGGGCAAGTCACGGGCCCTCCGTGACCTCCGTGTTGCCTCTGTAGGTTGCAGCTAATCATTCCCTGCCCTCTCCGCCCTTCGCCCACTGTGCGAGTGTGAGCTGAGAGCCTTTGGGGTATATAGATTGCTACACTGACATAAGGGACTTGGTACACTCTGCTGCCCTCCCTCAGCAATCACTGACTGATCCTGTCCAAAGCATGGAAGCTCGGCCTGGGCCCCACATGTCCTCCTGGTGACCCCAGGATTTAGGGGCAATCATGAGCCCCCAGATTCTGTATCTCACATGGGCCCTGTCATTCCACTCCCACCGAGCCCTGTTAATTCATAGGAAAATTGGATTTCCGGATCGCCAAGGTCAGAGCTGAAAGAGATCATGTTCAACTATTCAATCTCATGAGAGGGAAACTGAGGCTAGGAGGAGGGGGAGAGATTAAGCCAAGGCCATAAAGAAAGCTAATAGTGGGTCTAAGACTTGAACGCAGCCAGCCTTGAGAATGAATCTGGACATGACCTTGGACTGGAAACTGGACCTGGATCTCATTCCTGGACCCAAAACTTTTACCTGGACCTGTTCCTAGATGTTGAAACTTGAACTTGTATGTAGATTTGTCCTGGAAATCGGACCTGGACCTATAACCTCAGACGTTGACCTTGGACCTAGACCTTGGGCCTGATCCTAGACCTGAGGTTTGACATAGATATAGGAACTGGACCTGAGATCTGTACCCGGATGCTGGACTGGATGTTGGGCCTGGACCTAGACTTTGAACCTGGACCTCTGCCATATCTTTAACCTGGACCTTGGACTTGGACTAAGACCAAGATGCCAGGAGAAGAGGTGGTTATGGAAGACTCAGAAGGGCCTGCTGTGTGTCCTTGAGCACCTCCCTAGCCTTCTCTGGGCTCCCTCTTCCAAGGGATTGGGGAAGCCCTTTTGCATCCCTGCTCCCCAGATGGACTTTCTGAGGTGTGGGGTGGATGTGTGGCAGCTGGGGACATTCGGCTGGGCTCCCAGGCCTGGTCTGGGGCGACTACCTGGCGCCATCAGAGGGAGTGAGAGGAAGTGGGCACTGGTATAATGTGGTCAACTAGATAAGCCCATGGGTAGAAGTAGGAGAGCTTCCTCAGCCTGCTGGGTGAGGCTTAATGTAGCTGCAGAGGGCAGACAACTGCGTTATTGGATTGGCATTGATCCCTCCTCTGCCTGGGTCAGATGCACTCTGGGAGGGGATGGGGGTGGGACAGCGGCTGGGGCTGAGGAAGGGGGGCCTGGCTCCCAGCTGGAGCTCAGAGTTACAGTGTGAGGGGAGGTGGCCTCTCCAGAAGACATGCTTGGCAGGGGCTCACAGAGACCACTGCCATGCAGATGGATGAGCCGCCTGCGGTGGCTGAGAGTCCAGCATCCCTCAGGATGGGGCCCAGGTCTGGGAGGGGTGGGCTTGGTGGAGCTGGAGGGTGAGGTCCCAAGAGGGTTAGGAGGATGAGAGTTGGCAGCACCTCACGGAAAGACTGAGTCTGTGCTCAGAATCACCCCGCGGGGGAGAAGGGAGGGATTCCAGTGGAGGAGCAAGAGAGGCAGAGGCGAGAAAGGAAGCGTTTTATTGGAGGGGACAATGCAATTAGATCTTATTTCCCCTTGTCGGGGGTGGGGAGGCTCTGCAGAAGGACTTAGAGCTTTCCCCACTTGGGGAGTTTCCCTTCTCTATGTAGGGGTTCTGTGGGTTTGAGGGAGCCTGGAGCACAGACACACCTGCTGCGCCCTTTTCCCTGCCTGGCAGCAGAGGCTGAAAAGGAAGGGAGCAGGACGGCAAAGTGTGTGTGTGTGTGAGAGTGTGTGTGTGTGTGAGAGTGTGTGAGTGTGTGTGTGTGTGTGTGTGTGTGTGTGTGTGTGTGTGTGTGTAGGCATCCTGCAGTGTTTCCAGAGCTAGGGGTAAACCTCTCTAATTTGGGGTCCTGCATCTTTATCAGTCAGGAGCCTGTGGTTCCTCTAAACTCCACATTTACAAGCTCCCCCCACTCCTGCTGGAGCCTCCCCTACCCCCCCAGGGTCCCCTCCCACCAGCCTCATCCTGACCCTGCAGCCAGAGCTGCAGGAATGGCTTGTAAGAAGATCTTTCTAATAACTGGAACTATCTCCAGCCCCGGGCCCTCCCCCTTCCTCCCTCCCTCCCTGGCTCCCTCCCTTCCTTCTTCCTCCCTCTCCTCATCTTCCCCCCTCCTCTCTTTCTCCTTGTTTACCCAGCACACTTACACACGCTGGGAGAGGAAAACGTCAGCTCAGCAATTTTTCACACTTCCCTCAAATGCTCAGCAAGGTTATTTCCGGCAGAGCGGAGACAACGGGCCACCAGAAGCTGGCAGGTTCTCCGAGGACCCCCAGTGCCCTCCACCCACCCACGGATTGAGGGATCCCTTACTGCCCAGTGTGGCCACACCCCAGGGAGAGGAGAGGCTCCTGAAAACAGGACACGGCAGACCCTGTATTTCCTAGTCATACCCAGGCTTGAAGAGTCACCCCCCCATCTCTGGCACTGACCATCCACTGCAGACACTGCCAAGGTGGCCAGGCCAGGGTGCCTGTCCTCACCATGGGGCAGCCTGCAGAGACTGAAGCCAAGAAAATTGCCTGATCCCAGAAACTCTGCCACCCTCAGCCAGGTGGCGTATGCTCAATGGAGCCCTAAGGAAACCCTGACAATGGCCTCCCCGCATTCTGTTAGACCCTCATCCAATACCTCCCACCCCATAATTGACCTTCACAGAAGCTGAGCTTGTCAAAGTTAGAAGGACGCTTAGTTCATGCCATCTAAACGCTTTCACTGCTGGGAAGGCTGAGGACCAGAGAAGGGAAAGCATTTGCCCAAGGTCACACAGCAAATCAGAGATGTTAGAGCCCAGGCTTCCCGAGTTCCACACCAGGCATCTGGCAATCAGGATAGCCTCAGGATCTCCTAGAGGCCAGGAAGTTGGTCTGGAGCCCTTTGGGGAAAGGGACAAAGACAGAGGTGGTTCTAGAACGTTAAACCTGGTGGAACCTCCACAGAAACACCCTGTTGGTGGCTCTGCCCCCACCCGGCTTCCCACCATTCACTCAGGGGCTCCTTTCAAAGCTTTTTTGGACTGAATTCAAGGAAAGGCATTCTCTTGCCTCCTTCCTGAGGAACAGCCTGCAGTTTTGGCTGTGCATGGGAAATTCTCTGGGCTTCTCTGGGTTTCCTCTGCTGGCCTAGGGACAGGACCAAGGGCTGGAGGGGGGGTGGTGTTCAATGGGTGGGAACCCAGAGCTTTTTGTCAGTCCCCTAAGGGATCCCTATCGCAGTCTTGCAGATATTTCAGTTTCTACCACCCCCCAGCACACACTCCCGAGCCTTGGCATAGCCCCAGGTCCGCCCTCTGTCCTGCCAGCCCTCTGCCCAGCCATATCCCTGGGCTTCTGTCCTCGACCTGGAGAGGCCCTGGGGTCAAGAAAAGAGGACAGTAGAATAAGGGACAGGGGGCAGAGGAGAAGGGGGTTCTGTTGGAGATCTGGGGAGGCCAGAGGCTGAGGGGCTGTAGCTGTGTCACCAATCACTCCCTAACTTCTTTGACCTTGATGAGGTCACAGAGCCCTTTGCCCAGCACCCCCTCTCTACCTGGCGTGGCAGAGTGACAGAATGTGGGCGAAGTGCTTGGAAATCCCTGAGGTGGGAGCCCCCACCCTCCCAAGCTCCTGTCTTTGCCATCTCAGCTCCCCCCCAATCTTAAGCCCTTTCTTTCCTCCTTTTCCTCTTTTTTTCTCTCTCTCCTTCTTTCTCTCCCTCTCCCTCTCTCTCCCCCTTCACAACACACACACACACACACACACACACACACACACCCAAAGCTGATGCCACATGTGATGTCAGAACTCTCACTACCAAGGGACACCTCCTCTCCAGACACCTGCCCTGGTGGGGGCCCTCAAAGGAGAACATTTCTGTAATCCCCTGCATGGAGGATGGGGTCCACAGAAGCAGTCTCTACTTCGTCTCCCTACCCTCCAGACATCACCCCCTTCTGGGCCGGAATGACCTCTCTTGTCCCCCAAGCCCTTCTCCCTGCAGGAACTTGTTCTGAGAAGAGATGGAGAGTGTGGGGGGGGGGCTGGGGGCTTGCGAGGAGCAGCAGGGTTGGCTGGGGTGGTGGTGAGAAGACGGGGATGGGGTGGGAGTGCAGCCCAGGGGAGCGGGAGCCACTTTGGGGGAACCCCTCCCAGATATCTCCTCTTCCTTGCAGTCCCCAGGACAGGCACAGCCTTTGGCAGGCATGTGGCTGAGGGTAACAAAAGAGTTGTTGAGAGAGGGGGTCGGAGAGCACTTGTATGGCATTGCCAGCGGGAACAGGTTTGAAGGGAGGGAGGGCGCCCCCAGCTACCCCCAGGGAGCCAACCCCAACTCCCCAGGAACTGCTAGTCCGGGCCCCTTTCCATTCCCCACCGGGAGGGCACACTCAGGCAGCCAGCCTCTCTTTCTCAACCGGGCGAGGGGACCCTCGAACTGCCTTGTGCATTGGCCCCCTCAGCACTGGCCCTTCCTGAGCGGCCCTGTCTCTCTGTTCTCTCATCGCCCCCTCACTCCAGCCCTGTTCTAGGGCCACAACTTTCAAAGTCCCGGCTAGCGCGTGGCTGCGGGATGGGCCGACCCTGCGACTTTCCCTTTGTACGCCCTAGCCCCTGCCCCGCCCGCCTGGCCCTCGGGAAGCCTGGGAGGCGCACACGGCCAGAGAAATTTTCTCCCGGGGTTTCCTACCGCGCGCGCCCCTCCTCGTGGCCCAAGTTAGGGAGGGTCCCGGCTCCCCTCGCGTCTCCCCCTCCCGCCCCCGCTGGGTCCCACTCACCGTTGTCCCCGGGAGGCCCCCGGGCGCCAGGCAGCACGTAGGCGGTCTCCAAGGGGTGGTAGGTGGGGGCCGGCACCCCGCTGCACTGGAAGCCATCCCCTTTGATCTTCTTCACCAGGAAGGAGCGCGGCATGGTGCAACCGGCGGGGGGCTCGGCGGGGGCAGTTGCGTGGGGCCCCGGTGGGGGGAGGCGGCCGGCCGGGCGCGATTGGCTGTCCGCGCGGGGTTTCAGCACTGGACAGCTCCCAGCGGGCGGGCCGGCGGGCGGCAGCTCGGAGCCGGCACCGGTGGCGGCGGCCCGGGCTGGGGCTCCGGCTCCCGCTCGGGCTTGGCGGCGGCGGCGCACAGACAGGCGATCGCTGGAGCTGTGCTCAGCACTCCGGCTGCCGGCTTTATATGGGACGCAGGCTGGAGGAGATCAGGTGGTCCCCTAGCAATGGAACTGTTCAGCGCTCTAATCCATCAAATGTCCCCCAGGACAATCGCTCCGCACACGTTCCCCTGAACCGGCGGCGGTGGGGGCAGGCCAGGCGCAGGGAGCAGCGGGCAGGCAGGAGGGGAGAAAGTGAGGGCGAGAAAGGCGCAGAGAGACAGAGAGACAGAGAAAGGGGAGTGGGGGGAGAGACGGGGAAGAGAGACACGGAGAAAGACAGAGAGACATACAGGGAAAGAAAGACGCACACGCTGAAAGAGGTAGAAATAGAAGCAGAGAGACCAAGATAAGGACAAAAAGACACAAGAGAGAAACAGAGAGAGAAGAAAGACAGAGATGGAGAGAAGTAGCAACACACACACACACACACACACACACACACGCACACACACGGAAAAGAGGGATCCAGACACACAAAAAGGAAGCCCCCCAGGGATGCAAAGAAAGGAAAAGAAAAGTGCAAAATAGAGGGAGAAGCTAAGGGCAGCGGAGGGAGAGCGTCCGAGCACATGGGGACCCAGGGCAGGCGACGCGAAGGAAAGAGGTGCGCTCGCCGGCGCAGCCCTCCCGCCTCCAGTCCTCTCCCGCTCCCCCCGTCCCGAAGTGGCCGCTGTGGACACTCAGCTTTAACTAGAGGAAGTCTCCCCCACCCCTCACTGCTTGGGCTGGCGCTGGAGCCCCCTGTTGGGTTTGGGGTTCAACTTTCTTCTCCCAGAACTGGTGGGGGAATGAGTCCCCCACGCCGCCGCCTGGCCTCGCTCAGCCGGTCCTGTTCCGGTGCCTAGCTCAGGCCGGCGCTGCAAGAGGAAGTGAAAATCGTCCAGTAATTAATTTTCCTGCTGCTGGGGGGGTGGTGGTTTTGACACATCCGAGGCTGTGTCTTTCCCTGAAGCGGGGAGCAGACAATAGAGACACGTGGACCGGGAAGGGAGAAGGGGGAAGGGAGGGGGAGCGGGGCTCCTGCTGGAACTCTTTGCAGGTCAGCTCCTTTGTCTCCGGAAGGATCTGAGCAGACCCCCTCCAATTGCACCAAAACCTGGGGGAGCCCCCATATCTTGGCAGGACCAAAGAGCAGGAGAACTCAGCATTGCTGGGCAAAGCTCCATGGTGGAGGGCCGGCCTCAGCAAGCGTGGGATGGCCAGTGCACAAGAGTTCCCCAATGCGACTCTAGGAATGCCAGGCTCTCACTGGTCAATGGCATTTCATTTATGGGCTGCAAGGCTGCTGGAGTGAGGATATCCCTTTGGGACTGGGTCATCCAACACCAGTCCGGAGGCTAAGACCTAAAGAGGGCATGGAGGTGCCTGAGTTCACACAGTGAGTCAGCAGCAATTGCCAGATAGCTCAGTGGCTCTGGGTACCACTGCCTCAGCCTACCATGCTCCTTGAGGTGTGGCTTAGAAGCCTCAGAATGAAATTTGGGCCCTTGATCTTGCCAAGGCCCTGCCTTATCTGGAGGTTCCTGACCATCTTTCCAGTTGTATTGCCTCATAGTTTGTCCCCAGGACTTTTTTAACCTCAGTCTCTGAGAGTTGAGGTGACCACACCCTGCCTCAGGGCACACCCTGTATTCTCTATTCCAGCCACAGGAGCCAACTTCCAGCTCTTCAGTCTTTGTGTTCTCTTGGTCTGCCCCCATTTCTGCCGCCCAGAGTGTCCTTGCCTCCATTTCATCCTAGCAAACCCCTACTTGTCCTGAAGACTTAGCTGAGGCATCACTTCCTCCAGGAAGTGTCCCTGACTGCCGTCACTGTGAACTGGACCAGCTCACCCATTAGTCCCTGAGCTTCATGAGGACAAGGACTATGTCCCACGTATAGCTCAGCACTCTCTTAACAGTGTGCACTAGGGTCTTCCAGCTCCTCTACTTACTAGCCATGGGATCTCGGGCAAGTCACTCAACCTCTCTGTGCCTCAGTTTCCCCAGCTATAAAATGGGAATCATAATTAGGGCTACCTCAAGGTTGTTAGGAGCATTACAAGAGTTGCTACATAGAAAGGGCTTGGAATGGTGACTGACGTATAGTAGGTGCTCAGTGCATGGGGGTTCTATGTATACAGTTGTGCCTGTATATATAGCACTCATTTATCACATGTTTGTGGGATTCTGGGGAATAAGTGGTGAACTAGACATCCTTGTCTCTGCTCTCTTGGAGCTGATGTTCAAGGGAAAGTGGATGGACATAAACAAGGAAAACCTTAAATCAACAATACCCTTTCAAATATTTGTCCAGGGCTGCGAGGGACACAAAACAGGGTGAGATGATGGAGAGTAATGATGCCTTGAAACAGGGTGGTGGCCAGCAAGGGTCTCCTGGGAGGGATCACATTCGAGCTGAGACTTGAGCCAGCCATGGGAGGATCCAAGGAAAGACTGCTCCAAGTAGAGGCTTCACAAGTTCAGAGGTGCCAAGGCAGGAATGAAATCGGGCCAGTTGAGGAACAGCAAGAACTGGAGGAAGATGAGTTCAAGAAGTTGGCACAGCCCGAACCTGGAGGGAACTCAGTAAATCCTGAATAAATGAATGAATGAATGAATGAATGAATATGATGGTGAGATTCAGCCTATATCTACACACTATAACTATAACTAGGTAGACTTATTGGTTGGAGAACAACTTTTTGCTGCTCGCACAGAGCAAGTTGTTTATTTGTTCAGTCATTGTGGGTTATTCATGGTGTAGCCCTATGTTTGAGTTTGTGCTGGTATTGGGATCTCTGACCTCTGGGGATACCTAGTCCGGTGAGGGTAGATAAGACAAGTGGATACCAACGAGCTCATCTCTGCCTGTCTGTTGGTCCTACCACTTCAACCTCCTGCATAAGAGATGGCAAAACTGAGCCAAAGTGCTTAACAGGGAACTTAGATTCACAGCAACTTAGGGACAGAGCTGGGACTGGACTCTCTCATTATGTCTTCTCACTGAAGGGGTAATCCATCCCTTAACTGATCAGAAGAGTCCTCATAGAAGTGACATATTAAGGTCCTGCAACCCATCAGTGTCAGGATGAGGATAAGATCTCAGGTCTCTGACCCCAAGGTGGCAGGGGCACCTTTAGCAGATAAGAAGAAACCTTCAGCCCAGACGCTGGGGTTCCGAAATGCTTTCAAGGGAGGAGGCCTTAAGCGTGGATGAAATACACAATGGCCAGCACAGTGTCATCACTAGGACACCAAGAAGGGCTTTCTGTCCCACGAACCTCCCCCAGTCCCAGCTTACTGGTTTCAGAAAGTCCTGTTAGGAATTCATCTCTCCAAGTCACATCAAATAAGGAGAGAACGTTTATTTCCAAGGATGTTTCCCGCAGCATCGGAGACTGGAATAAAAACCCCAAGCTGGAGAAAGTGAGGAGGGGGTTGCGAGGAAGACATCCGCTCGACAGAATATTCTGTAGCCATTCAACATTGTCATGGGGAAAAGCTCATAGAATTATGTTGAGTGGAGGACACAGAATCCAAAAATCTCTCACGGCATGTTCACAACTGTGAACCAAAATAAAAATAAACATGCATAGAAAAGTGAAAGAAGGGTGTGGGACTGCAGGGCTCCCCCACTGCTTTTTGTATTTTCCAGAAAGATCACAAAATATTTCAGTACAGCAAACGTTTATCTTGAGCACTTGTTGATTATCCACTTACTTCTAAATAGAAGAAATGACAGAGTTTAGTAAAACACATCAGGGTGTTCTTTCTTCATTCTCCTGACTTTTGGGAAGACAGGGTTGCCGGGGGCAAATTTTTCCAGTGACAACGATGGTTATTGTTACCTCAACAGTCATACCGCTGAGCAGCTCCCCGTGCCTGGCGCTGTGCGAAGCACTTCCCCTTTGGAGAAGCCGACCTTGCCTGGGCTTTCGGTTGAGGGGTTTGGAGGCAGCCTGTTTTAGTTCAGATTCCTGTTCTGCCATTTCCCAGCCCTATGATTCTCTGTGCCTCTATTTTCTCATCTGTGAAATGGGGATATAAATAGAATCCATTTCATAAGGTTGCAGTGAGATTAAATGATAATGTACCTGTAAAGTGCTTAGAGCAGTACGTGAGACACAGGAACTTGATAAGTGTTGACTATTGTTATATGTTAATATGTATCGTCACTCATCTCTATTACTGGCCTGTTCTACAGGTGGGGGTGAAATGACTGGCTCAAGGTACATGGCCACTGTGTGGAGGAGCTGGGGAGGGTCCCATGTCTATGTGGCCCACCACCTGCCTCCCCAGGAGCCCCAGGCTTGGCATAATGGGTCTAGCTGGGGGGGGGGTGCACACAGGTCTGCCCCTTCCTGCCCTGCTGAGCTTGCTATGGTGTCCTTCAGATTTCACCTGTGCCCTGCCCATGATGTAGGAGGACAGCCACCAGGGTCTGGGTGTGAATCTCCGGGCTGTGTGACCCTGGATGGCTGGCAGAGCCGCCATGAGCCTCGCCCGGCACATCTATAAAGAGGGCATCAGCCCATTTGCAGGCTTCACCCTGCGGTGCCAGGAGGGAGCACCGACCTGGGAGACAGGAGCCCCATTCCAGCCCCAGCTCTGCTCCCTCTGTTCTCCCTTCTGGGCCCCGGCTTTCTTGTCTGTCAAATGGGAATGGGACAAGACGGTCCCTGAGCTGCTGTCCAGAGCTGATAATGGAATTCTGTACGAATTCCAAGGAGGAGAGTAGCCACAAATGCATTCGCTCCGCGCTGATGGGGCTCTTTCTCCAGTAAGCTTCACTTACTCTGCCGTTTCTCCAGTGTGTTTTAGCAGACCTGCCTCCTCCGAGCCAAAGAAAAGCGGGTAGGAGAAGGATGCAACTGGAACTATTTCACAGCTCCTGCACCCAGGCTCACAGAGATGACTTGCCCAAGGGCAGGTGGCGGGTCCTCTGAAATTTGACCAATGCTGTGTTTCCTCTTGTGTCACTTTGGTCCTCTGGGAAGCAGATGTGAAAATGGAGGTGGGAGTGCAGGAGACCTGTGAAAGCAGGAGCACCTTCAGCCCAGGTGCAGGTCTGACACTGAGAAAGGGGAGGTGGGAGTAAGGAGTGGTGGGGGAGAGAGGAGCCTCAGGCATGGTGCGGCTCTAAGGAAGTCTTGGCCAACCCAACAGGGAGCGCCAGTGCACAGATTTCCTGTAGGGGAGTCCCATGCTGGGCTCGCTGTGCTCAGTCACCAGCTGGGACTGTCCTGGAAGAGACACTGACTGATTGAGAAGGTGCTGCCACTGGAGGCTCTCAGCGACAGCAGTCCAGGGGAGATCCGAGTGGCACCTCCCCGTGGCTGCCACATACTTTTCTTTATTCATTTAATAAACACTTAGGGAGCTCTGGGCTGTGTGCCAGGTACCAATCTATGCGCTTTACAAACATTACCTGAGTTAATCCTCACACCCACCTTTTGAGGCAGACAGTGTTGTTAACCCCATTTTACAGAGGGGGAAACTGAGCACAGAGAGGTTAAGTAACTTGCCCAAGATTTCACAGCCAGTAGGTGGTGAGCCATGATTCCAACACAGGCAGTCTGCTCTAGAGGCTGTGCTCTGACCATTCTGCCATGCTGCCTCCTCTCTGCAAAGCTGTAAAGGCCCTGGAGGCAATCGCTGGGGACCATTTTCATTCCTCATTGACCTCAGAGCCTCGGCAGACTTCAGAAAGAGAACTACTAGGGTGGTTGGGAGCATGGCAGAGTCCCAGCCCCTCCTGAAACTTCTACCCTGGTCCGTTAAAGACTCCAGGCCCAAGGCCTTTCCATATACTGTTCCCACTGCCCAGAGCACACCTCACTCCCCTCCTTGCCTATTAACCCCTCCTCCCATTGCTCCCCTGCCTAGTCCCTGGATCTAGCCCAGGACAGGGGTGGTATGTGGTGGGAAGGAGCATATTTCAAAGTCCCAGAGGATAATAAGGCCAGCTAACACTTACCGAGCACTTAAGTGCTAGAAGCCAAGTCCAACCCTTTACATAGATCACCTCACTTAACCATCATAATAACCTGTGAGATGTGGCCTTCTGCTATCCCCATTTCACAGATGAGAAAACTAAGGCTCATATAGGCAAGATGACTTGCCCAAGGAGACCCAGCTGGGAGCCAGTGGTATCAGGAGTCAAACAGGCTGTCTGGCTGCAAAGCCCTGATCTTAAACCACGAGTTCTTCTAAGACGGCCAAAGGTGCCAGTGCTAGGGCAGGGAGGGGAGGGTCCTCCCAGGGAGTGTCCTTACCCTTCTCCCCTGCCAGGACTGACAACTCCCAGAGTGGGGGCCTGGCTCTGCTCCATTTATTTTCACACTCCCATTAACTTCCCCAGTGCCAAGCAAACAGTAAGCGCTCACTAAATACGTCTCTTGAATGAATGAATAAATTTGTGACTCCCTTCCCCTCCCCCCACTCACCTTGGTCCCCTTTGGCCAGGGCCAGGCTGATTTGTCAATCTCAAGATTTCCCTGTGCTTTGGGGGATAATTGGGTTCCTATCTTGACTGTCACAGACACTGATATTCCCCATTAAGATGCCTTTCCTTCAAAGTTGGAGACATTCCTGAACATGCTAACTCCTGTCCCTGACAAGGTCACATCTCAAGCAGCTCTCTGAAACCTCTGGAAGGGACTGGATGGCAGGGATCAGATAACTAGGCTTCCTGCAGGGTCAGGGGATTTGGGACAGGCCCCTGGCGTGGGTTGGGGATGGGGTGGGTAAAGGCCCCTACACAACAGCCCCACATTCGAGCAAGTGAGATGGCTTGGCATTTGGGTCATACTGAGCCTAGTTGTAATCCTGGCTCTGCCGCTTCAAGCTGGATGACTTTGGGCAGGTCGCTTCGCCTCTTCGTGCCCCTATTTCCCCTCTATAAACAGAGGCCAATGCTAGCGCCTGCTCAGTAGGGCTCTATGAGGCTTGGAGTAAGGCAGCCCTCAATGAATGGGAGTTCTACTTGAACGGCCTTCGAGATATCAGCATCATCCCTTCCCCACCCTCATTTGACAGTTGGGGAAACCGAGACAATTGGGGAAACTGAGGCACGGGACAGGGAAGTCCCTTCCCTGGAACGCTCAGGCTTCCTTGCCAGGTCCAGGCTGGTTCCCTCACCCCACAATGGCCTCTCCTGCCTCCCTCTCTTCCCTCCCAGCCAAGCTCAGAACCAGCCCTGGCAGATGCTGAGGCAGCTGTCAGAGCTGCAGAGTGGGCACTTCCGGGCTCCCAGGACTCCTGGCACAGAGGAATCAACCCCTCTCAGCACCCCCAGCTCTGCCTCCTGCACCCTGCCTCTGCTCGTACACCAGCTGGGACCCATCAGCTAGTGCAGAAAGCCAGGAGGTGGCCCAGGTGCACGGAGGCAGGGGGCTGTCAATATTGACCTGTGCTTGACCCCAGGCTTTGCACTCACCTTCCCAGCCTCCGTCTCACCCCAGCTGCAGAGGGGCAGGGGGGCACAGGGGTTAAAAGCATGGATGGTCAGCGTTCAAATCCTGCCTCGACTACTTACTGACAAGTTATCTGTGCTGGGCAGACAAGTTACCTATCCCTTGTCCTTGGTTTCTTTGACTGTTAGACGGGGATGTTGACACTAATGGCACCTACCTCACAGGGCAGATGACAGATGCGTGAGGTGTTTGCACGCAGCGTTCAGCGACGTCAGTCATTGTTAATTGTCAGTTCCAAGTCCATCCTCAACTCCAAGAAGCCCCTCTTCTTTCTGACTCCTGTGGCTCTAATGGTTAAGATCCTGAAATGAAATTTCACTGAAACCTTGTCTAGGCTATGAACTATTTTTTATTATTTTTTTTTTTTTAGAGACAGGATCTTGCTCTGTTGCCCAGGCCGGAGTTCAGTGGCATCATCATAGCTCACTGCAGCCTTGAACTGTCGGCTAAATTTTTCAATTGTTTTGCAGAGACAGAGTCTTGCTATCTTCCCCAGGTCTCCGACTCCTGGCTTCGAGTGATCCTCCAGCCTTGTGCTGGGATTACAAGTGTGAGCCACCATGCCTGGCCTAGACTATGAACTCTTTAAGGGTAGGCACCAACGAGAGTCCAGGTGCCCATACTGGCCTGGCACAGAGTAGGTGCTCATCAAAAGGTCTGCTTGGCTGTGATATCACATTAACTTATGGAATCCTCACAGCTACATTTGGGGGTGTGTAGTATGATTATCCTTTTTTATAGAGGGGGACACATGGTACAGAGAGATTGAGACTTGTCCAAGGTGGCTGGGCAAGGTGACTCATGCCTGTAATCCCAGCACTCAGGGAGGCCGAGGTGGGAGGATCACTTGAGGTCAGGAGTTCGAGACCAGCCTAAGCAAAAGTGAGACCCCGTTTCCACCAAAAATAGAAAGAAAAAAATCAGCTGGGCAACTAAAAATAGAAAAAATTAGCTGGGCATGGTGGCACATGCCTGTAGTCCCAGCTACTCGGGAGACTGAGGCAGAAGGATCGCTTGAGCCCAGGAGTTTGAGGTTGCTGTAAGCTAGGCTGACACCACAGCATTCTAGCCTGGGCCACAGAGTGAGACTCTGTCTCAAAAAAAAAAAAAAAAAAAGAATTGTCCAAGGACTCACCGCTGTTAGGCTGCGGTTATTTACTGAGCACTTACTCTGTGGCAGACACTGTGCTAAGGGCTGGGGACACAGCAACAAACAAGACAAAGACCTATTGTCATGCAGTTTACAGCCTACTGAGTCGAAGGTAGGCAGATAGCTAAGGTCCTATTGTAAAAAGCATTGGGAAGACAAGTGACCTGGGCAAGGAAAGAGAGAGGTGAAGTGAGAGCCATTTCAGGTGGGGTAGTCAAGGAAGACCTCTCTGAGGAGGTGACTTTTGTGTCCAGAATGCAGCAAGTGCTTGGTTGAGACTCAGGGAATTTGATTTAACATTGCTGTGGCAGGGTCAATCTGGAATCCTAGAGATTCCAGGGCTGGTGGTGCCTAGAACTCAATTGCCTGGGTCAGCTTCAAAGTGGATAAATGACTCCCCCACCCCAGTTGACTCACCTCTGTAGAGCAGTTAAAAGAACAGGACAAATAGATTCTCTGAGCCTCACTTTTCTCATCTGTAAAATGGGGATTGATGAGCACAGGACACGCTCAGGAGAGCTGAGTCGATCAACAGAGACAATCCATGTAAAATGCTGGGCATGGAACTGGGCAGACCAGAAACCCCTGGTTCTTGGTGGCTGCAGTGGGCAGGTGGCCTTCCTTTTGGCTGCCCAGCACCCTCTGACATCCTTGCCACATGAGCTCCAGCCTCTTACTAATGGAGTCCGCACTGGCCTTCTCAGCCTCCTGTGCAGTCAGGGGCAGTCACGTGACCCAGGCTAGCCTCCTGCCATTCCGGCTAGAGTGTGGTGGTTGCCACACTGAGTGTCCAGAGGTAGCTGGGACAAAAGTCCTGGTGTCAGCGTCCAGCGTTGGTGTCATGAGCTCTGGTCTTTTGGCCTCATGATTTTAGCAGCGACGTCTTCCTTAGGCCACGGCTTTGGTCTGATTTCGAGCTTTTTCTTTTCTGGATATGAAGCCTTCAAGCCTGGTTTCTGACCTTCTTGGAGATTCTTCAAGCGTGTCTGCAGCTGTGGCTCCTAGACGGTTTGGCAGCCCATGCCGTGGTCTGGAAACTAGTGGTATAATAATATTTGCCTCATGCTGGCCTAGAATCTCCCTGTCCACAGACTCCATCCTTCTGGCCCCCATGGCCCCCTGGGGATAGGCGGATGCCCAGTTCTTTCCACTCCCCTCACCTCAAGGGCAGGGGCCTGGGGTTGTTCATTTTTGTGTCCCCAGCTCCTAGCACAGAGTGACTCAGAGGAAAGTCTTCATACATGTTCATGGCGTGAACAAATAAGTGGCCCAGGATGTGGTTTCCACACCTCTGCCCACCCTGTTGCTTCCCTGAACCGTGTTCCAGTTCATCAATGTTCTGAAAGTACAGGACCCACAAGTGAACACAAAACTCCCAGAAATAGATGAGCGGAGCCGAGCAGAATAAAACTGTCACCTCCCTCACTCTAGATATTGGACTTTTAATTACATGGCCAGACATTTCTTTTTTTTTTTTTTTTTTGAGACGGAGTCTCACTCTCTTGCCCGGGGCTAGAGTGAGTGCCGTGGCGTCATCCTAGCTCACAGCAAGCTCACACTCCTGGGCTCAAGCGATCCTCCTGCCTCAGCCTCCCGAGTAGCTGGGACTACAGGCATGCGCCACCATGCTGGGCTAATTTTTTCTATATATTTTTTTTTAGTTGTCCGAATAATTTCTTTCTATTTTTAGTAGAGACGGGGGTCTCGCTCTTGCTCAGGCTGGTTTCGAACTCCTGAGCTCAAACAATCCGCCCGCCTCGGCCTCCCAGAGTGCTGGGATTACAGGCGTGAGCCACCGCGCCTGGCCATGGCCAGACATTTCTTAAGCTTTTTGTTTCCTGGGCTGACATACATCAAGCTACTATCAAATGTTTTGTTTTCATGCCTCTCCCTCACATAGTGTTGCAAAATCTCATTTTACTACCTCTCTTCCTTAATCTCTTTCTCGAAATGGCCTTGCCCCCTCCCTCAGCCCCCAAGGAATGGTGAATCGATCACAGCCCAAGAGCCCAATCTTGATTGGTCGATAGTGGTTGTCTGGAACATGGTGTTGCGATAGATTCTGTCGCTGAGTTTGGGTTCAGTGAAGAAGAGTGCTGCAGTTGATTAACAATGTCTGCCAAGCACAGGAAGGGAGGTAACGTCAGTGGTGTACTTGTCATTCCCTGTCACAGGCCCTCCTAACCTGGGCTCCATAGAACAAATTCACGAGGTCTATCATTAACTTGGATAGGAAAAGTATTACATCTTTAATTTCATTAACCTCTATCTGAAACTTACCATTCCTTCAATGATGACTGCAGGCAACAGATCACAGTGGTATTGGCAGGACCTGTGACATTGTCACGGACAGAAATCCCAGATATTTTCTTATCACATTGCAGATGTTCCAGATATCTTGAAATATCGACTTGGAAATTACAACAGTTACTTGCTAAGCATTCATTTACTCACTCACATTGCCTTAGCACCTGGTCAATGGCCTGGTAGCATGCCAGGACCCGGGCTGGGCACCAGGCAAAGGGAGGTGCGCGAGACTCAGTCCTTCCCTCAAAAGAGACAAACAGTGACAATGACAACAGAAAGGCCTGATGCTTTGATGGGGGAGGTACATGCAGCCCCTAACCCAGCCTGGAGGGATCAGGAAGGCTCCCTCGAGGAGGCTGTCTCTCAAATGAGGAATGAATCAGGGGTCCCTGAGTGCTAAGGAAGGGTGTTCAGGAAGCAGAAACTGCCAGCTGGGAGAGAAAGAGAACACAGGGCTTGCAAAGTGCTCCATCAGGGGTGGTGGAGGAGGGGGTGGAGGACCGCTGGAGGGGATGTCACTCAGGCCCCTGGGTGTCATGCTTGGATGGTGCCCGGGCTGTAGTGAGGAAAGGGTGCTGGCCCCTGCTGCCCCATCTGTCTCAGTGGCACTGAGCTGTGACTTCAGTGGCCTGGGGAAGTTCAAGGTCACTGTCTGGGGCTGGGGGAGGTGAAGACCATCTCACCAGGGCTGGCAAAGGCCAACTGGGAAGCTGGGGCCAATGCCTCCCCTCATGGCAGCCGCCACGAAGGTCCTTCTGCTCGGAGGCCTGAGTGGGCCCTGTTCCTTTATTTATGGGCTGTGTGAGCAATTTACTCCTTGCCGGCCGGCTGGCTGGGTGTGCGATGCGGGGATTACTCACGCCCCAGTTGTGGTCCGGCCTCTGCAGGCTGCGGGGTAGTGAGTGAGGTAATTAAGTGTAAAAGACGGACCAGGCAGGGGAGGGCTGAGGGGGCCGAGCAGTCGCTGGTTCTTTTCAGGAGCAGGGGAGTGAGATAATGTAGGATAATAGCCTAGCCGGGCCCTGCCCAGGCAGCCCGGCCTGTGCTGAGAGGTGCCCCCCAAACGGCCAAGACAATTCAGCCTTTTCAGGGAAAATGGGGGGGCTCGGGCAGGGCTGGCTCCCAGGGACAGCTGTATGGAAATGACAGCTCCTCTCCTTCATCCTGTCCTGTGCTGGCTGAGGGTGGGGCGCAGGCGCTTTGGCTGGGGGTAAGGCTGGGGAGCAGAAGATGGGACCAGGAAAGCAGGTGAGGCCAGATGAGGGGTCCCTGTGGGGCCGGAAGACGGAGCTGCGTGTACACAGCCGACTCACCTGGGTGGAAATGGTGGCTTGGCCTTGGTTAGTTGTGTGACATCAGCATAGTCGTGGCCCTTCTCTGAGCCTCAGGACTCTCATCTGTAAGATGGGGCTGTCAAATAGTCACCCCTTCCCAGGGGTGCTTGGAGGATTAACAAGAGCTGCATAGCACCTGGCACACAGTGGGTGCTCCATAAATGCTTGAGATAGTCACATCCAGAATCAGAGCACAGCGATCATTTGTCCATTTAGTGAATAAACGTTTGAGTGCCTACCATGCTCTTACGGTTCCTGGTGCTGGGAAAATCGCGGGGAATAGAAAAGGTTACATCGACAACTCCACTTCTGGAAATTTATTCCGTGGAGTGTGTGCACACATGTGAAATGAATACATTCAATAAAATACATTTATTGCAATTTTATTTGGCATTGCAATCTTAGTGACAATGTAAATGTCTACTGTCTATGGACTGACTAAATATTCTATACCTTATTTAAGGTATAGAACATCCAAACAATGAAATACTATACAGCCATTAAAAAAGGCAAGACCATTTTTTTATGTACTGATATAGAAAGATCTCTAAGATGTATTGACAAATAAGAAAAGGAATGTGGGGAATTGTTTGTGTAAAGAAGGGGAAGATAAAAATGTATCTATATTAGCTTGGATATATAACAAACTAAAAGTGGACAGGACTAGGGTTGGAATGAGAGACAGGGTGGGAGGGAGACATTTCACTGTATACTTTTCTACGGCTTTTACTTTAATACCAGTGAATGGATTACTAGTTCAAAAAGGTGAAATAAAATAAAAATATTCAGCTTCTTCTTTCCTCCTTCTTCCTTCCCTTCCCTAGTATTTGTTGGCGGTGGCTGGTGTGGTTTGGGGCCAGGCAGGGAAGACAGCTGAATGAGGCCGTGGCTCAGTGTGCTGGGGCATTGAACAAACATGCACATGTATCAGGGATAACGAGAGCCAGGTTACTCGCCATCGGAGAAGGGAATTACAAATGTGGAAACAGAAAAGGCTAGAATGAACCCTGTGGTGTTAGAATGGAGTTGGAGGAATCAGTGTAGACATGTGGCTTTTGACGTATAGAGTTACATCCGCATGCATGCAGTGTGTGTGTGGGGTGGGGTGGGGAGAGACAGACACATATATGTATTTCCCGGTTCCATCCGCAAAAACAGACTAGGAGCAGTAATGAGCAAACCACGTAGCGACGAGTACACGCAGCACCCAGATCTTCGTTTATCAATCCCGCCCTCCACTGAAAGGAGCCAGGGCTTGGGAAAATGGCTAATCTGAGGGCTGGGGCAGGGCAAGTCCAACTGCTTGATACCTTGGTACATGACACATCTTGTGCCGTAAATCAAGGAAGTGCTCAAGTAATGGTGAGGACATATCAAAAGAGCAGAGGAGCCAACTCAAAGGTGTTCCTAGTGTCAAATCCAGGACAATGTGAGTTATCAAAGTAATGACAGTAACAGATTATAGCCCATTAAATAAAAATAGAACTGACATACATACATACACACATATGCAGGAAGAGAAAGCTCTTCTCACATTAGAATGCCCAATAATCAGTGTAGAAGGAAGGATGCAAATATTATCGTAATAATTGATTCAAGCAAGAATCATTCATTACTGGATGCTAAAACTAAAGCTATCATGTGAGAATGTGTTGAGGATAGGATATTTACATAGTCTGAAAGTATCTTCCCATGAGATATAATCATTGGAGAGGGAAGGAGGGTGACTTTATAGTGGAGAAGCATGGCAGAGACTACCTTAACCAAGTGATCAAAGGTTGTATCACTTCTGGGACAAACTGACATGGGCCTTCTGATGTTGTACACAGAAAAGGGCAAAAAAATCGCTTCTGTGATGTTCCTGCCTAAGACCCCAAACCTAAATCCAGCCATGAGGAGCCATCGGATAAACCCAAACTGAGGAATCTTCTACAAAGTAACTGGCCTGTGATCTGGGCAAGTGTCAAGATAAGGAAAGGCAGAGAGAAACTGAGGGACCCTCACAGATAAGAGGAGACTAAGGAGATAAGACAACGGAATACAATGAGTATTTCTGGATGGATATTTTTGCTTATTATAAAGGACATTATTATTGGTACAATGGACGATATTTGACTAGGCTCTAAAGATTGGATGATAGTAATACATCACTGTCAACTTCCTGAGTTTGACAGCTTTATTGTGGTTATGTAGGAGAATATCCTTGTTTGTAGGAAACATACACTAAAGTATTCCAAGGTAACAGGGAATCAGGTCAGCAGTTTACTCTTGATGCTTCAAAAAAAAATAATCTCTTTCTCTCTCTAAAGAGAGAATGATAAAGCGAATACATTTAAATGTCAACATTTGGAGATTCTGGGTGAAGGATCTGTGGGAATTCTTTGTACAATGTTTGCAACTCTTCTGTAAGTTTAACATTATTTCAAAATAAGAGGTTTTTCAGATGAAACTGAAACCATATGTCAGGCAGTGATAAGTGACACGTAGAAAAATCGAGTGGGCAGGGGAATAGAAAATGAAGAGGTGGTATTGTTCTAGACGGTGTGGTCAGCGCAGGCCTCTCTGGGGGAGGACGTTTTAGCACAGGCCTGGGGGAAGGAAGGGAGTAGGCCTGGGGGGAGCCTTTCAGGCTGAGGGACCCATCCCGAAAAGGCCCAGAGTGGAGCCAGCTTGGCATGTGTATTGGTGTCTATTATTGTGTAACAAATCATCACAAACTTAGTGGCTTAAATCAACAGCCAGTTAGCTCGCAGTTCTGTAGGTCACAGTCTGGCACACAGTGTCTGGGTTCTTTGCTCAGGGTATCTCAAGGTAGAAATCAAAGTGTAGGCTGGGCTCGGTTCTTGTCTGAAGACTCTATGGAAAGATCCACTTCCACGTTCATTCTTGTCATTGGCAACAATTCAGTTCCTTGTGGTTATAGGACTGAGATCTTTGTTTTCTTGCCAGCTGTCAGCTATAAGAGGCCACCCACATTCCTTGACAGGTGGCCCCTCCATCTACAGGTGAGCAATGGTGGGTTGAATCTTTCTCATCCTTCAAATCTTTGACTTTCTCTTCTGTGACCAGCCGGAGAAAACCCACTGCTTTGTAAAGGGCTCATGTGATTAGGTTAGGCACACCAAGAGAATTTCCATATCTTAAGATCACCTGTGCCAAATAACATAACCTAATCATGGGAGTGAATGCCACCACATTCACAGCTCAGGGGATTTTGCAGGACACGTACATCTGGAGCAGGGAGGACTGGAAATCTTGGGGACCATCTTAGAATCTGCCTACCATAGCAGGGGGTTGGAGGAACAAGGAAGCCAGTGTGGCTGGAGCAGAGTGAACAAGGGGGCACAGGGTAGGAGAGAGCATAGTGCATAAGTGAAGAGATACACCATATGGCCCAACAGAAGACTGATGAACCCAAAGTGTCCTTGTGCCATTTGAGAAAAGGGAGGGTCATGTCAGCTCCTCCATGGACTCAGTTGTACTAAAGAACCGTGGGGTAGGAGCCCGTAGACAGTTAAGTGAAAGGAATGCCTGTGGCCGAGTAGCCGGAGGAAGAGCAGTGGGCCACTGAGCATGGGTGATGAGTGGATCTGCTTCACGCAACTGGCCCGGTAGGCACAATGCCAAGAAGCCCCAGCCTCATCAAAGATCTACAGAAAAATCTAAAACCTAAAAAAGTTGTCTGGGAAAAGATTTTAAAACTTTCCAAACTTGAAAGCAATAAGATTTAATGAAGCACCTACCAAGTAGCATTATATCAACTGGTGATGAACAAGTCAATTCTCGTAATAGTTACATATGTATTAATATTATATCTAATGTGATGGCATTTTGTTTCCATTTTTAAGTTACTATGTTTATCTATTTTTCCACAGTGTCATGTGCAGTGTACAAATAGAAAGGTACAGAAGGAGATGCAGCCAAAAGGAAGTCTCTCTCCCACTCCTCAACCAGCCACCCACCCCTTCCCCCTGAGGCCAGTGTCCTGTGCTCAGGGTTATTTTATGCACACACAGGTGAACATGTACTTATACACTTTACCCCTCCGTTTTCACGATGGTAGCCACTCGGCCTGCTTTTTCTCCCTGGGCTATGTATCTTAGAGATATTTCCTGTTGGCTCACATGGAGCTGCCCTTTTGTGCCGCCGCAGAGCAGTCTGTTATTTGGATGAATGTCATTTATTAACCAGCCTTGTCCACGACCCTGCCGCCTCTTTTCCCAACACCCCAGGCAGTCTTGGCCTCTCCCTGGCCCTGGGGAGGGTCACTACGTCCACACAGATGATGTCCCAGATGCCTGGCTCTGTGCGTGGAACCTGGCTGGGCCAGTAGCTGCCAGACAGAGCACCCAGAAGTGTAGGAGAGCTAAAGCCCCACCCCTGGGGCAAATGTTGTCCCAAGAAAGTCAGAAGGCAGTGAAGAAGGAAGAGGAATTTCTCAGGCGCCAAGGGCAGGGGACTGACGGAAGGGCTCGGTTCTACCAATCTGAACACCATTGCCTATACTTCCTGATGCACACATGCAAGCATTTCTCTAGAATGTCTCCAGGAAAAGATTGCTGGGTCATAGAACAAGTGCAAAATAATGCCAAATTGTTCTCCACAGTGGTGTACAACTGACTCCCCTATCACCAGCGTCGAGGCGTCCTCGTTCCACAGAATTGATCACATTTGGATTTCTCTAACTTTAAAATTTTATCAATCTAGTGGACATGAAATGAGCTTTTAATTTGGATTTCTCTAATTACTCAGAGGTTGAGCATCTTTTGAAATGTTTATTGGCCATTCATGATGTTTTCTATTCTCTATGTCTGTTCAAGTCTTTAGCCTATTTTTCTTTTATTTTTTTTGAGACAGAGTCTCACTTTGTTGCCTGGGCTAGAGTGCCATGGCATCAGCATAGCTCACAGCAACCTCAAACTCCTGGGCTCAAGCGATCCTCCTGCCTCAGCTTCCTGAGTAGCTGGGACTACAGGCATGCGCCGCCATGCCTGGCTAATTTATATGTTTTTAGTTGTCCAGCTAATTTCTTTCTATTTTTAGTAGAGATGGGGTCTTGCTCTTGCTCAGGCTGGTCTTGAACTTCTGAGCTCAAACAATCCTCCTGCCTCAGCCTCCCGGAGTGTTAGGATTACAGGTGTGAGCCACCGCACCCGGCCAATTTTTCTTTTTGATTGTTTGCCCTTGTGTTGTTTATTTGTAGAAGCTCTTTACATATTTTGGATGCCAATTTTGGTCAGTCAAATTGTTACAAACATCTTTCAGCTTGTGACTTGTCTTTCTACTTTTTTAAATGGTGAATATTGATGAACAGTGTCAATTCTGATGTAGGTTAATTTATTAATATATATCTTCATAGTTTGTATTTTTTGTTTCTTGTTTCAGAAATCCTCTCCAGCCCAAGCCATCTCAATCTTTCCACAAAGTATATGTATATATTTTTAAAAAGGGATCATATTGTACATTCTGGGTTTTTGTTTGTTTGATTTTTCTTTTTGAGACAGAGTCTTGCTCTGTTGCCCCGGCTAGAGTGCAGTGGTGTCATCATAGCTCACTGCAACCTCAAACTCCTGGGCTCAAGTGATCCTCCTGCCTCAGACTCCAAAGTAACTGGGACTACAGGCACATGCCACCAGGCCTGGCTAATTTTTTCTATTTTTTAATAGAGACAGGGTCTTGCTTTTCCTCAGGCTGGCCTCGAACTTCTGAGCTCAAACAATCCTCCTGCCTCGGCCTCCCAGAGTGCCAGGATTACAGGTGTGAGCCACCGTGCCCAGCCTGTACATTGTTTTATAGCTACTTTTCCACGTAATATAGCATGCACATTTTTCCATGGCTAAGTATTCTACAGCATCATTGGCAAATGGTTGCATAATTTTCCATTGCATGTAACCAATGTCCTATGATGAACATTCAGGTTGTTTTCAACTTTTCACTATGATCGATAATGCTGCCAAGAATGTCCTGCAGCAGTTGTGGTCCACATTCATGATTATTTCTCTTAGACAAAGTCATAGGAGTGAAATTGCCCATTGAATTTAAGGTTGCTGATACATTTTACCAAATTTGCCGGAGGTTCCACTTTTGATTCCTTTTTAAGCAGCAATATGCCATTGTGTTAAATCGTCCTTCCCAAGAGTCTGGAATCAGCAGAGTCCGGGTCCTGGAGAAGGCGCAGTTAGCAGGCATGTTCTGCTGTGTGCATGGAAACAGTCACCCTGGCAGATGAAGATTTTCCCCATCCCCCTCCTTCCCACCCGCACCCCGCCCCGCCTCGGCCCCAGGTAAGTTGCCATTATTAGGTAGTGTTGAGAGAAAAGAGCCAGAAATCCCCAGTTCGGCCTGCTTGGGTAATGATTCTCGGCTAATTAATTATATTTCCAGTGGTGTACGCTGCAGCCTCAACTAGCGCCTCTATATGTTGAGGGTGGGAAACAGGATCCCCTACAGCTGCTGCCTCCTGGGCTGGGCACAACATGTTCTCATGAAATGTCTGTCCGGTGAACAAAGGAATTTTGTAAAAAGTCCACCAGAGAAATTTCAGCTTGAGAAACTCAAAACCCTTAGATCAGGACTCTGTTCTTGTGGGGCTTGGGGGGGCACCAAGCTTTTAATACTTAAGCAATTATTTTATTTTATTTTGTTTTTATTATTTATTTTTTCACCTGGTTTTTGTTGTGCAAAGCATTTATTTTAGTGAATATCAATGTAGACCTTCTTTTTACAGCAATTGATACTCGTGTTCATTTATGGAAGTAGTATAACATTTCCCACTAGCATGAGTTGGCTTTATTTTTTAAAAATGAGGCAAATGAAAGAGAAATATTAAGTAGTTTGGTGAAAGACAGACTGCAGATGGGGGCGGGGGAGAGGGTGGTGTGACTATGTCCGGACTCTGAGGGACACTGCTTCAGTGGAGACCGCTTCCTTGGACGAAGGCCTAAGACATGGCTGGTTGGATCGGGGGAAAGCAGGGCCTTGGGACTCCAGGCTGGGGGCACTGGGAGGCTCTGGAGGGTGAGGCTGTCACCGTCAGAGGCCAGACAGTTGGGAGAGGCTCATGGAGTTCTTTGTATTGAGATTATACTCAGGGATTACAAAGTGGGCTTCCCTTGTTATGTCATTTGACACAGCAACCCTGTGAAGTTTCAGGCAATGAGGAGATCACCTCATCAGTTTACAGAGGGAAACTGAGGCACAGAGGAAGAAGCAATTTGCCTACGGTCTCCAGCGAGTGAATGGGGGAGAGGGGCTTGGCCCCAGCGGTGGGTGGGCACAGCATGGCGGGAAGGTGCAGAGTTTGGTGTGGAATTTGTGGAGATGTGTCAGGAGTTGCACCTCTGGGACCAGGACACTCACAGCCCTCTCCTACTAACAATTAGCATTTATTGAGTGCTTACTGTGTGCCAAGCAACTTTGGCTGTCTCACTGAACACTTGACACTCGCCCGATGGGAGGGGATATGTCATTATCCCCCAGAAAGTGTCAAGGGCAGGAGTTATTGATTCATGGTGTCTGCTCTTGCAGAAACTTGCATTCCAGTAGGGAGAGGGGAGCCACAAAGTAACCATGGGAAGACATAAATGAATGAGATGATTTCGCAGAACGATAAATGTCATGAAGAAAAACCAACAGGGCAATATGATATGGTCTCTGAAGGCAAGGAAGGAACATCAGGGAAGGCTTCTCTGAGGAGGTGACTTTAGAGCTGGAGCCAGTGATGTACTAGATTTGACCCTGGCCTGCGACATTCGAGACTCCTGCTCCTGACCCCAGACCTCCCCTCCCTCCGTCTCATGTGGATGCTTCTGCCAGAGACTCAGTCCCTTGTTAAGAATCCTGGAGCCATGGCTTATGGCACAGAACGTCAGGGACATAGGAATGGAAGGATGCTAAGGAATCCAGGTGGGAAGAGGCCTCGCTTGAGGTGCTGCCCTGCCTGGCCCCAGGGGGCTCCTTGCACTCAGCCTGCAGTGGAGTTGTGGAACACTGAGGGTCTCTCCAGGTGGTCTCCCTGGCCAAAGGGGAAACCAAGTCCCAAAGCCAAGGGCTATAGCTTACAGCTGTGCAAGCTGTGCTGGGCTCCAGGGATCCAGCAGGGGGCTAAGGGGATGCCTTGCACCCCACTGGGGGGCTGCCACCCCAGGAATAAAGGGTACCTGTTTCTAATTCACACAAAGGAGTGCTATGGGCTAGTGGTGACCCTAAGCCTCGTGGAGGATGGTGACAGAGATGAGACCTCACCTTGTGTAGTCCTTCCTCTCTTGTCTCCTGCGTGCCTGCTTTGTTTCTGCCAGCCCCAGAGGGCAGGTGGGTGCAGCATCGTCACCATTTGAGGGTTGCCTTCCTCCTTAATTGTGGCAAGGGGGCCTTTGCAAGCCCTTGGCAGGCCTTATGGGATGGTGAAGAGGAAGGGAAGCTAGCTGCCTGGGACTCCCTGGGGTCTTTGTGGAGCTGACAGACTGAGGGGTGGGCAGGGCCGAGGGCGGGGGTGGCCCAGAAGCGCCTTATCTCCTCTGGGCCAGTGTCAGCTCTTGTCCACAGCCTGCAGCACGGGCTGGAGCTGCCAGCCGAGACTGGGGACCGCAGCGAATTTGCATTTATATTGGAGACTTATGTTTCCAGGGCCTGGGGGGAGGAGGGGTGGCCACCACGGTCAGCTGAGCTGAGATGCGGAGAGGAGGGGCCTGTAGCCCTGTCCTGCCAGGGGCACAGGAAGTGGCCGGTGGGCTGGGCCTGCCTGGCTGAGGGAACCATGGCACAGAAGGTTCTCTGGGCACATGGCCGGCCCTGACAGCCTGCCTGTCCACCCTCCCATCCGCTCGCCAACATCAGCTGGGAGTTGGCTCCGCCCCACAGGCTTGGGAGAAAGGTCAGAGGCTTGTGCCAGCAGGGGACCGGGCAAGGCTGAAGCACTCTGGTGACAGAGTGCAACTGTGTGTCTCCAGTCTTACCCACCTCTGAACCTCGTGAAATAGTTTCAACCAAAAAACTGGGGCTTGGTGGGGCTCAGCCATTAGTCCAAGGTGACACAGCTCATAATCCATACCCCAGGAACACCAGGACACTCCCATGCGCTGGGAGACACTTTGTACTTTGGTGGCGGAGAGAAGTTGACACCCTTTTTACACCTGATTTCTGGAGTATCATGACACTGTTAGTACTAGTTTTGTGACAGCTTAGGAATCATGTTTCATTTTATGGTGACATTCCGTGGTCACGGCCAGGCTCAGGCCAGCTTTCCCCTTGCCTGTGGGGAATGCAGCCTCTCCCATCTGTGGGGTTCCATATGGGGAGGGACTGCAAGGAAGCAGAAAAGAAAGGAAGAAGGGAAGGAGGGAGGAATAGGGAGGGAAGCATAGAAGAAAGAAGTGCACGAGAGGTTAGAAGGAAGGAAGGAATGGAAGGAGGGATGGATGGAAAGAAGGAGAGAAGGAAGGGAAGGGAAGTTGGCAAGAACGAAAGACAGAGTCATCCTGTCCCCTGCAGGTGTGCGGGTTGTCCCAGTGCTGTCGGGAGCACGATCTCTGTGGCCTTTTCCTGACTCTTGCATGGAATGGTGCTCCCTCCCATCCTCCTTCCTGTCGCTCTGCAGCTGAGGCCTCCTGACCTCCAGGATCAGGCTGAGCCCTGCTCCAGGTGGGAGACCAAGGACAACCTAGTTGGGGCTCCAGGGAGCAGAAGTCAGGGCCCCATCGTGACAGGACCGTCGGGCTCAGCTCCGGGCACCAGGGCTTTATCTCCCAGGGCTTTATCTCCCTTCCTTTGTGCTTTGCTGCCTCTGGAGGGGGCTCTGCCTTGCTCTCTGAGTTCTCTCCACTCCCTCCCTCCTCCACCCCTCCAGACGGAGGTCTTGGCCCCATTCCCCCAGCCTGTGGCTGTGGGCTTGCAGCTGACAAACCTCCTGGTCCTGGCTCTCCGTCCAGCAGAACAAGCCCTCCCTGTCTGTCACCAAACAGTCAGGACGGCCTGTTCCACCTGGCAGGCTGGACTATTGCCCAGCTTAGTCTCGGGAAGTGAGGACCTGCTCTGACAACCCACTGCCTGGGTTCAGATCTTGGCTGTGCCTCTTCCTAGCTGTGTGGCCTTGGGCAAGACCCTTTGCTTCTCTGAGCTTCTGTCTTCTCATCAATAAATGGGCACAGTGATAGCAGCTGCCTCTTGGATTGCTGTATGGATTACATGAGGTCATTCGTGGAAGGTGCTTGGCTTGGTGCCTGGCGTAATATCAAGATATAGTAGCTCGTGTTATCTGAGATCTATCCTTTAGTGCCTGTCCTGGTCTAGGGGGGAATGTCAGGTTCCAGGGACCTGTTCCCATGCTTCCTCCATTAACCCCTTTATGTCTAGTGTCACCCAATATGATTGTTTCAAAGCACATAGGATTGAACCTAGTAGTATAATATTGTACCACTGCTAGCTACCATTTAATGGGAGCTCCTGAGGAGCCAGGCACTGTTCAAGCCATTTTAAAATATGTCTCCAGGCTGGGCGTGGTGGCTCACGCCTGTAATCCTAGCTCTCTGGGAGGCCGAGGCGGGCGGATTGTTTGAGCTCAGGAGTTCGAAACCAGCCTGAGCAAGAGCGAGACCCCGTCTCTACTAAAAATAGAAAGAAATTAATCAGACAACTAAAAATACATAGAAAAAATTAGCCGGGCATGGTGGCGCATGCCTATAGTCCCAGCTACCCGGGAGGCTGAGGCAGGAGGATCGCTTGAGCCCAGGAGTTTGAGGTTGCTGTGAGCGAGGATGACGCCATGGCACTCTAGCCTGGGCAACACAGTGAGACTCTGTCTCAAAAAAAAAAAAAATATGTCTCCAAATGCCTTGAAATTCTTCCCCTCAAGGAGTAGGGGCGATGTCCCCTCCCTTTATTGCTTCCAGGAATAAAACGTGGCAGAAATGACACTATGCGAACTTCCAAGGGTGGTTTAGAAATGGCTATGCCACTTGTGCTTGAGTCTCAGGGGACGCTCACTCTTGGAACCCGGCCTTCATGCTGTGAGGAAGCCCAGGACCCACAGAGAGGCCACATGTGGGAATTCTGGTCTTTAGATGGTTCTAGCCTTCAGCCTTCAACGCTCCCCAGCTGAGGCCCCAGAGATTATTGAGTAGGAGGAAGTGACCCCCAGCAGGCTCTGTCTGAATTCCTGACCCAGAAGAATCTATGAGCGTAAGAAAGTGGTTAACAGCCCTGTGTTTTGAGGTTGTTGTGCAGCAGCCAATCACCACAACCCTGTACTGACTCCTGTAAGCTTCACCACCACAATAGGGAGTGGTCCTTATTATCACATCGTTATTATCACGTCTGTTTCACAGATGAGGAAATTAAGACCCAAAATGCTTTAGCAAGTTGCCCAAGTTCACGGAGCTCACGAGAGGAAGAGCTGGGATTTGTGCCCGTGAGTTTGACTCGAGGCTGAGGACTGAAGAATCGCCAGGGACCATGTCCTGCAGGGCCTGGTGGGGCAGATTAGTGAGTGGATGTCATCTCAAGGCCTTGGCGGGCTGTGGGAGGACACTGAGGTGGAATTTGTCAGGTCCGGGGTGGGTGCTAATAAGCTTGCTGGGGTGCAGTGTGGAGGGTGGATAAGAAGAGGCTGGAAGTGGCCCAAAAGGACGGACAATGTCACCCTGCCATTGTCCACCATCCTCTTTCTGTCCTGCTCATTAAAGCTATGAGGGCAGCACCAGGAGGCCTGGTCTTAGGCCCAGCGAGCTCTGCACCTGTCAGAGCTTGGCCCAGCCAGAGATGTCAGCCCATTCTACTGTATTGACCTGGACTGTGCCCTTGGATGGGCAGAGATGGGCAGTCAGGGCCAGGAGCCTCACGGCCAGTATGGACAGGAAGGCGAAGGCCCAGGACATCCTCTGCCCCGTACACCTCAAGGTGGCCACAGCTCCAAGGTCTTCTGTGCCAACCTCATCTCTCTGGTTTAGAGTTGGCTGTGAGTAGCAGTGAGCCCACAGGAAGAGTGACTTCAGGGAGACAAACACTGATTTCTTTTTCTTATAACCAGTCTGGAGGCAGGCAGTCGTGGGACTGCCTGGTCGCTCCTTGATCCTCAGGGACCCAGGCTCCTTCTATCTTGTTCCATCCTAATACTTCATGGTCCAAAACGGCTGCTCTTCTCCAGCCATCATGTCCACATTCCAGCCAGAGGCAAAGAATGCTCCGCTCTCTTTAAGGACTCTTCCCGGAAATTGTACTTGGTACTCTGCTTAATTCCTCTTGGCCAGAATTTAGACACATGGCCACACCTAACTGTAAGAGAGGCTAGGAAGTGTACTCTCTGTTCCGGGTGTCCCTGTGCCCAGCTACGTCTGGGAGTTTGAATACTGAGGGAGAGGGAGGTAATGGACGTGAGGAACTACTAGCAACGCCAGCCTAGCACTGGGAAGCCAGAGTGAGTGAGTGTTTTGAAACTTGAATCAGATAATTTTACTTCCCTTCTTAAAACAACCCTCCAGCTCTCACTGCTGAGGGCTGAATTCTCACCCAAGCCTCCGGGCTGCCTGGTCTCTCCCTGGCCCACCTCTCCAGCCTCATCCCCTGGGACCTACAGCCCCATCCCCCTAACCCGCCCCCAACACTGACCTCAAACCACGACCACCCCACCCTCACCCGTGTCTCCCTTTGTCCTCTGATTGTCTGGAGAATCCAAATGATCAGACATGAAGAGCCACAGAGGCACTTGATGACAGTGGATATAAAGCCCCTACTGGGTGCCGGACCCTGTGCCGAGGGCTTGGCATCCATTTTCTCATGTTAATCCTCACAGCAGCCCCTTGAGGTAGGTACCGCGGGGAGCCCCTTTTACAGATAAGGAAACAGAGCAGGTGTGGGTGGGGCGTGGTGCGGCAGCCCCGTGCACCACCTTGCTGGTGAGACGAGACACTTAGGGGCGTGGTGCTGTATGTTCTGCGTGGCACTGTGCCTGCCATTGTTTCATGTTGTCCTCACAGTCTCTGTGCCCCTTTCGCAAATGAAGAAATGTAGGCTCAGAGAGGAACAGTGATTTCCCTAAGGTCACACAGCCAGGTGGTAGCCATGTCTCGACTGGAACCCAGGTTTGCCTGCCCACTGCTTTCTGGCAGTCACACCATCTGCCTTTCCTGGGGAGTGAGTGAGGTCAGGACATACTTGACCCTCCAGGGAGCTGGTGAAGGTGGCAGGGATTCCAAAGTCCAGCTTTTAAAGAAGAAACCGAAGGACCCAGAGGGGAAGGAACTTGTCCTCGTTCCTACACTCCATCGGAGGCAATGCTGGGAACGGACTCAGGTCTCCCGACTCCCTGCCCAGAGCTCTTGCACACTTTGCTCATGCATGCAGCAAATATTCACTGAGCACCTACTGTGTACCAGGCACAGTCCTAGCCCCTGGGAACACAGAGGTAAACACAACAGACACAAATCCCTGCCTCTGCGGAGCTGAAGTCCTAGGGCAGGGCGGGGAGAGGGAGACACACCAACCAAGTAAGTCAGCTGCAGCGACTGTCTTTCTTCTTTATTTCTTTCCTGCAACAAATATTTATTGGGGACTTTATTTCTGCGAGACAGACACAGTCTGACTCTCCTGCAG
The DNA here is from genome assembly GCF_000956105.1 of Propithecus coquereli. Lineage (NCBI taxonomy): Eukaryota > Metazoa > Chordata > Mammalia > Primates > Indriidae > Propithecus > Propithecus coquereli. The sequence continues at coordinate 5,224,100 of NW_012136303.1, forward strand.
TGAGACTGTAGTGGTGCAGACGGGCACTAAATGAGGAGGTACAGAAATAAACAAGAGAAGTTCAGATTGTGATCCTAGCTGCTAAGAAAGCGAGGTTGAAGAGGCAGGGAGTCGTGGGAGGAGGCAGTGGTAGCTACCTTAGGATGGGGTGGTCATTGACCCTTGAGTTGAGACTCAAAGGGTGTGAAGGGGCCAGGCAGGGTATTCCAGGTGGGAGGAACAGCCAGTGCAAAGATGCAGAGGTGGGACTGAGCTCCGGGTGGGGGGTTGGGGGAGGAACTGAAAGACGGCCAAGATGACTGGGGCAGGGTGAGGGGGGCAGTCCAGAGGGGGAGGTGGGCCGAAGGGAGGGGCTGGAGAAAGTGCAGGGGTGCCGTGGAGAGGCACTGAATAGGGAGAAGGGATGAGTAGCTCCCAACAGGGGGGCTAGTCCTCTCTGCGTCTGAGGGTTTCTCAGCCAGACCACCAAGGGGTGGGGGCTGAGCACCTGCCGGCCTGGCACTGCCCGCCTCTGCCGTGATAAAGCTCCCTGCCCCCCTTCACCAGGGCCCCCCTCGGTGGCGCCTCCACCTGCACAGCCGGGCAGGGCATTGTGTGTCGGCTCTGGAGGGCACACCTGGTGCTCTCACCAGCCTGCTGGCTGCTCTGATTTAGGGGCTCATCCTGCCTGGCTCACAGGCCTGTTCCCTAAAGTCTACCAGCTGGGACTAGGCCGGCTGGGGAGGAGGAAGCAGGCTTGGGTAGTGGCCCGAAGAAGGTACCCTTCACCCTCAAAGGCCCATTGGACCACTTTTGAAACCCCAGGCCTCCCTTCTCCAGCCATCCTTCTCCTTCTGGGGACTTGGGCAGAAAGTAAGTTTCAAGCAGCAGTTTAGTTGCTGTGCTTAGAAATTTTCTCTCCCTCCTTGGGCCTCAATTTCCTCATTTGTAGAATGGAAAGGTTGACCTGGATAAACTCACAGTGTAGACTCTAGAGCCAGACTGCGTGGGTTTGAATCTTTACCATGTAGTGGCTGTTTGACCTTAGCTAAGTACTTGACCTTTCATTCTCAGTTGACCCATCTATAAAATGGGGATATAATAATAGCACCTATTTCAAGGGCTGTGCGAGGATTCAGTGAATTATGTATGTCTGGTGCTTAGAACAGTGGCTGCCCCATGGGAAGTGCTATATATTTAACTCTGATTGTTGTTATAATATTATTCAAGTCTTTAGAGAATGTTGCCCTGGAAAGACTCAGTGGAGAAATCTGAGTCCATTTGTTTGCAAAGTTTTTGGTCTTTGTTTTTAACAGAGGAGCCCTGCATTGCTCAAGAGAAATTTTACTCAGAGCCCCAGCTGTTAGCAGGGTATGGAAGGGGGGTGCCTGCCCCACCTGCTCCCCCGTCTCTGTGTCTGCAGCCCCCAAGGGGGCTACTGGAGCACAATTTGAAAACCCCTGCTCAGTTTGTCCCCTTCAGCTCACAGTCAGGGAAACTGGGACTCAGAGGGGCAGGGACCTACCCAGAGCGAGTGGCCCAGCTTAGCCAAGAACCCAGATCTTCTGGTTCTCTCAGTGCAAGACAAGGGCAGGGGCTGGGGAAAAAGCTAGGACCAAAATCCTCTCTTAGGGAACTGGGTGCATTGTGGCGTCAAGTCATTAGTATGCAAATGGCATGTAAATGAATGCAAAACAGCATGTTTTATGCTAATTTGCAGAGTTGAGAGCGACGACATTTTTGGTAATAGGGCAGCAGTCCTGGTCCCTGGGCATTGCCGAACACGCCACGCGTCCTTTTTTTTTCCTTTTCTTCTTTTCTTCTTTCATTACTACGATCAGGCCCATAAATCTTGGTTAGGCTGTGACCCCCGCCCCTTCTCACTTGAAAGCCTAGCTCCTGTCACCCTCAAGGGCTCTCTTGCCAGTCCCCTGGTCATGCCTGGGTCCAGGGACAGGCCTGGGCAATGGCTCAGGGAACTAGGATTCGGGAGCCACCAGTCAGAGCCAGGACGTGAGCCTGGCCAGTCTGGCCTGGAAACCGCTTTTGGAGGAGGGGGCCTTGGCACTTCCTCTGAGCTCCCACAACCTCAGTGCATGCAGTGCCATTGTCTGTCTGGGGCTGGCCCGCCTCGCTGGGTGAGCCACTCAGGGAGGTCAGGCCTGCTCTTTTTCTTGTCAGGTGACATAAGTTCAGGATAGGTTTGGTGTTTGAAGACTGAATGCGTATATGGTGAGCTGGCCGTGCACCTGGTGGTAAGCCTGTGGTCTCTGAAATCACGCAGACTGAATTCAAATCCTGACACCACTACTCTCGGAGAAAATAGTAGTATATAATCATAGCTCACATTAAGTGAGCACTTACCATGTTCCAGGTGCTCTGCTTCGGGCTTGCTGTTTACACCCTCACTGATAATAGCATTCTATAAGGTGAGTATCCTTACCATCACTCCCATTTTATGGAGGAGAGGTTAAACAACTTGCCCAAGGTCACATTCCCTAGGGGAATGGCCAAAGGGGCGTTTATATTTACTGAGGATAGGGTTCCTCACCAGGCAGTGGCTTTAAGCCACTCAGCAAAGCTGCCGTTGCAGGGTCCCAGAGGCTCTGCCTGTGCTATTAGCCCATCTTTTGACGAAGTTAAACTTTACCTGAGCCCTGTGCTCCTGGAAAAGAGCGATTGTTAACAAATCCCTCTATCTTTGGTTTTCTGAAATCCCCCTGCCCTTTTCTGTTCAGGGAAATGTCTTACCAAAATAAGCCACCCTGCCCCACACGACTCATATAGGATACACTGTCCACTCTTCCTCCTGACTCCCATTTGCAGGGAGGGAGGGTGTGTGTGGGGGGGAATGGCTCCCTTGTTTTCCTGCGATCTTTCCCCTGGACCTGCTGACAAGGCCAGACAAAGACCCTCCCACTTCCCATTCTTTGTCTCATGGTTGATTAGCTGAGATTAGAACCTTGTGTCCCCTTTGAAACCAGCTAGACACAGAGATAAACATTTCCTCTTCAGCTGACTGATGGAGACATCCCCTGACTGCAAGACAGTCCTCCACCTGTAACCTGTCTGCTCCGCCCTGTGAAAGCCTAAGGCAAACCCACCCTGCCCAGACGCTCTGATCTTGGGGTCCGGGGTGCTCTCCCTATTCCAGTAGCTTGAATAATATCATCTCCCCATTTGTCCCGTGTATTTTATCTTTGACACTTTTCACCGTGCTGTTTTCCACCTAAGACGCTGGGCCGGGTAAGAGCCCTGTGACCTTGGAGCGGTTCCTGAGTATCTGCGCACCTTGGTTCCTCCTCGGCAAAGCGGATGCTCGCAAGCGCTGCCTCCTCAGGTTGTGAGATAAAAGGAGACCACGCCAGGGAAACGCTTGGCCGCTTGGCGCAGTGCCCGGCACGGAGCGAGCGCTCCAGAAATGTCAACCGTCGTCAGTCCGGGAGAGGAGAGCGGCGCTCAAAGGGGGACGGGACCTGCCGGAGACTCACAGCGGGCGGAAGTGGGGGCAGGACGCGCGTTTGGAAACCTCTGCCCCCAGCACTGGGGGTGCCCGGTGTCCCCCCATCCCACCTCCGGATCGCAAGCTGGGGCAGAGGGGCACCCTCCTCGCTCCTCAGCTCTCCGCCGCCCGCGTTTGATTGTGGTGAGCAGCGAGTCGCGGAGCAAATTAACTTTTTGCACACTTCATTATGCGCCGCCCCGCGTCCCCCGGGGCCGCGGCCCCCGCCCCCGCCCCGCGCCGACAACTTGATTGGGCAATTAATCTTCGCGCCCCCACCCCCACGCCCACCGCCGGCCTTTGTGCGCCCGAGCGCGGGCCGTGGGCGCCCACCCGGCCGCCCGGTCTGCTCGCGCAGATAAGGCGCCCCGCGCCCCCCGCCCCGCCTTTGTCAGGGCGCCGCGAGGCCGGGCCGCTGCCGTCTCGCACCCCGTCAGCGCGCCCCCGCCCCCTTGGCTCGGTCCATCTGTTTGAGCTTCACAATCCTCCCGCGGCCGGGGCTGGGGGAGGGGTCTCGCTCTTGGGCAGGGAGCCAGCACCCCCCTCCACCTGGCCACCCCATGTGTGAGAAGTGACCCCCCCAGCCCCAGACACGCGCGCGCGCACACACATATGCGGGGCTGCCCAATTAAGCAGTATGGTATTAATTAAGAAGGGGGGTGCGAAGCACAGCAGCAGTTTGAGGAATTGGGGGGGGTTCCCAGCAGTGTCCAGAAAAGAGGGAGACCCTGCCACCCATTCTGTACCCCAGGTGTGTAACGCCTGGTTATTGGCTTGGGGGGTCTGCAGGCTCCAATGGCTGGGGGTTGGGGGGAGGGGGGAAGGGGAGCGAGCGTCCCTGGAAATTTGTTCACGGCTGATAAATAGTGCCTCTTTGTGCATTTTTCTGGGGTTTTGCCAGCAGTTGACCCAGCCTCAAAAAGGCAGCCTATGATTCAGGTGATGTTAAGAACCAAGGGCCTAGAGGAAGGGTAAATCCGGGGCTGTTTTAGAGGCCAATAGCTCGGAGGTTCAAAAAGTCCTCCTGCCCACCCTGTGGGGTTGCATCAAGTTACGTCTCTGTGCCCAGGGTTGGTGGAGGTGAGGGGCTGAGGCTATGTCGGCACAGTGTGGGCAGACACTGAGCGCTTGCTCACAAGGGTTGGTTCTTGGTATTTCCTGCCCTGGACCGGCACAGGGAAAACCGAAACCTGATGTTGCTGGAAAGAGGCCCTTGAGTTCCATCTCACACCTGGGCCGGTGGGGTAGAGTGGGCTCTGGCTCCAACCCTGCGGGCTGTGCAGAACTCGGGTCTGGGGGCGGGGGACGGTGTCTGTGGTCCTAAGGAAGTGTCTCCACCATTGAGTGAGGGGTGTGAGTTTCTGAGTAGGGAATTCACAGCCTCCACTGGTTCCCACAAGAGGGCTGTGACCCGGTGTGTGAAGGACCCTGTGTACCGGCCTGGGAAAGAGCAGAATCGGTTGAATACTTACTGTGTGCCGAGGGCACAGCAGCGCCACTAGGTGCTAGGGACGGCCCTGAGCAAAGCAGAAGCTGTTGGTTCCCTTCACAGACTCACAGTCAAGTTTAGGAGGTGGATGAAAAATAAAATAAACACGTAAGACATGAGTTAGGTGAGCGGGTGGTAAGAGCTATCGACAAAAACAAAGCAGGATAACTGGGGAGGTGAGTGGGCCCCACCAGAGTGTACCATTGCCAGGGCAGTGAAGACCACACCCCCGGGCCTAGAGACCCAGGGCCACCTGACCCCATGTAGCCTCTTTTCCCCACCCCCAGGGACCCAGGCTTCAACCAGTTCTGCAGCCATGGGGCAGGGTCCCTGGGATGATGGACAGTCCTCTGGCTGCTGCAGCCTCTCCCCCTTCGCCCTGAGGTGGTGGTGGTGGCAGTGGTTCTCTCTGATAATGACAGACTCCAGTCTTGCATGACGGCAATGCCTCATGAGCCCACAGTCCAGAAGGGGCCCAATGAGCAGGAGCTGAATTAAAATGGAGAAATACAGCTTCCCTCCCCCCTCCCCCTCCCTCCCCCCTTACTCCTCTCATTCCTGCAGCTCCTTGGGTGCGGGTGAATACTTCTCAGTCCTCTGCCTCGCTGCTCTGGCGTGGCTGGATGGGCACCTCCTTACGGGTAGCAAGGTTAGGGGACACCCAGAACCAGAAGGTGGGACTAAAAAAAGTGCTGTTTGGCTCTGAGCCTCCCCTCTACCCCATGCACAGAGTTCCGTCATCGACTCTGGTCCCTGGTCCCTGATTCTGATGTTCTGCCTCTAAACATCTTACTATTCTAATATTGTAGTCTTTTGACCTTCTAGACTTTTGATATCCTATGCATCTTACACAAACATTCTGGAGTTCTGTAATTTCTGCTCTTATGTTCTAGAATTCTGAGCCTCCACTATTGATTTTGTTGGGGTCTACCCATTCAAATAACAATAGAGAAAGACTATATACACAGTCACATAACACTAGGCATAGTAATAGCAACTAATATTCTTTCAATCTTGTTTTTATTCAACAAGTACTTTTTGAGAATCTTCTAAGTACCAGACATTGTTCCAGATATTATACAACTAAATAAAAATTAATTAATAAGTAAATATTATGTTAGAAGGTGACGTGTGCAGAAGAGAGGTATAGGGAGTGAGGGGGTGCAATTAAAGTTGATGGTCAAGGCAGAACTCACTAAGAAGGTGACATTTTATTTTCTTACTACTTGTTCTCTCAATTATTGAGATTTGAAATCTTAATTGGTAATTGTGGATTTATTCCTCCTTTCAGGTCTTTCAGTTTTTGCTTCATGTATTTCAAATCTCTGCTATTAGGAGCATAAATATTTGGAGTTGTTATATGCTCTTGATTAGTTGACCTCCTTATCATTATGAAATGACCATATCTATCTCTGGTAACATTCTTTGCTCTGAAATCAACTTCGTCTGATATTGAACTGGCTACTCCAGTTTTATTTTGATTAGCTTAGCGTTAGTTTTCATCCTTATACTTTTAACTTGTGTCTTTATATTTAAGGTGTACTTTTTTGTAGGTGGCAAATAGGGTCTTTCTTTTTTTAAAAAAATCCAATCTGACAATCTCTGTTTTTTAATTGGGGGTGTTTAGACCATTTACATTTAATGTGATCATTAATGTGGTTAGATTTAAGTCTATCATCTTGCTATTTGTTTTCTACTTGCCCCATCTGTACTTTCTTTCCTTTTTCATCTTTTTCTGCTTTCTTTTGTATTAACTATTTTAAAAATTATTCCATTTTACCTCCTTTGTTGATTTATTAGATATAATTCTTTGTTTTGTTATTTTAGTGGTTGCATTTATAGTATATATCTCTAACTTATCACAGTCTATCTTTAAGTGATATTATACCACTTTATGTGTTGTATAAAGAACTTTGTAATAGTATACTTTGATTTCTCTCCTCTTGGCCTTTATGCTATTGTTGTCATACATTTTACTTATATATGTGTTACAAATTGCACAAAATATTATTATTATTTTGTTTAAATGGCAAGTTATCTTTTAAATGATCAGAAAAAAATATTATGTATTTACTCATGTAGTTAACATTTCTGGTGATCTTCATTCCCTTATATAGATCCAGATATCTGGTATCATTTTCCTTCTGTCTGAAGGATTTTTTATTATTTCTTGTAGTGCAGGTCTGTTGGTGACAAATTTGTTCAGCTTTTATATATCTGAAAACATTTTTATTTCACCTTCCTTTTTGAAAGATATTTTAACACATTGACTGCCACCCCAGAAAAAAAAATTTTTCCTTGGGGCCATGGTTTTTTATTATGAAAACAGAATAAAAACTTCAAAAACAAAACGATCCTGTCTAATTTAATGAAAAATTTATTTTTTTATTGTTTTCTGTGTTTTTTCAATAAAAAATATATAAAAACTCGAAAATTAGTAATGTAAAAGGTAATGTGAAAACTTGAAAAAATAGTTCATAAGGGTAAAGTGTTTTTCTTGACTTGTCAGGCTTAAGTATAATTTAAAGGTAAACATAAATGGAAACATGAAATTTATTGAATTCTATTCATTTAATCCATGTTTTTATTTTATTTTTTTATTTTTTATTTTTTTTGAGACAGAATCTCGTTCTGTTGCCTGGGCTAGAGTGCCGTGGCATCAGCCTAGCTCACAGCAACCTCAAACTCCTGGGCTCAAGAGATCCTCCTGCCTCAGCCTCCCGAGTAGCTGGGATTACAGGAATGCGCCACCATGCCCGGCTGATTTTTTCTGTATATTTTTAGTTGTCCAGCTAATTGCTTTCCATTTTTAGTAAAGATGGGGTCTTGCTCTTGCTCAGGCTGATCGTGAACTCCTGACTTAGAGTGATCCTGCCGCCTCGGCCTCCCAGATTGCTAGGATTACAGGCGCGAGCCACCACGCCCGGCCTAATCCACGTTTTTAGAATTAAATTGTCAGTATTAATTGTAACCATAAGAACATCAACAAGTAAGATTTTCATGAACCAACTGCAGGGTTTTGCCCAGGGGGCCACCCATCATTTAACACGTATGTTACAGCAGGGCAGTGTGAGTTGCCTGTGTGCCACACAGCTCCCAAGATAAAGAGACGTGTGATTTATATATGCTTCCCGAGGCCCCAAGCTCAAAACTAGCGTGAGTTAAATACAACTCACATGGCAGTTCATGTGTTAACCGGGCATAGAATTCTAGGTTGGCAGGTTTTTTCTTTCAGTGTCTTAAACGATGTTGCTCACCTCTTTTCTACCTTATGTTGTATCCAACAAGAAATTGCCATCATCCTTATCTTTGTTTCTCTATACTTTTCAGGCCTTTTTTCCTCTGTTTTAAATATTTTTCTTTTTTAGAGGTTATGAGTAATTTGATCATGATGGGTAATTTTCTTCCTATTTCTTGTGCTTGAGGTTTGTTAAGCTTCTTTAATCCATGAGTTTATTAATTTGCATCAGATATGGAACATTCTCAGCCATTATTTTTCAAATATTTCCTCTTTTTTGGGGACTTCAATTACATGTTTACTAGGCTTCTTGAAGTTGTTCCACAGCTCCTGAAGCTCTTTTTTTTTTATTCTTTTTTTTTTCCTCTGTGTGCTCAATTTTGGATAGTTTCTATTTACTATGTCTTCAAATTCACTGTTTTTCTTCTTCTGCCATGTCAGCATATTTTTCATTTCAGACACTGTAGTTTTCATCTCTAGAAGTTCGGTTTGGTTCTTTTTATATCTTGCATGTCTCTCCTAACTTTCAAATATGCAGACATATGGAATACAGTTTTAATACTTGTTTTAATGTTCTTGTCTGCTATGCCTGTGTCAGTTCTGGGTCAGTTTCTATTGATTTATTATTCTCCTCATTATGGGCCACATTTTCCTGCTTCTTCGCATGGCTGGTAAACTTTGGATGCCAGACATTGTGAATTTTACCCTTGTTGGGTGCTCTATACTTTTATATTTCTATAAATCTTCTTGAGTTTTGTTCTAAGATGCAATGAAGTTATTTGGAAACAGTTTTATCTTTTCTAGTTTTGCTTTTATGACTTGTTGGGTGGGTCCAGAGCTGTGCTCTGTTGAGGACTAATTATTTCCCACCACTGAGAAAAGACCTTCCTGAGCCCTCTTACGTGGCTCAGGAATCGTAAGTTTTTTCTGTCTGGCACTATTTCTGGTCCTGTGTTAGTGCTGGGCACTGTTCTCTAATCTTTTCAGATGATTTTTCCCAGCCCAAAATAGTTTCAACACACAAAAGCACCAACCAGTGCTCAGCCTAATACTCAAGGGGTTCTTTCTTCAGTTGTCAGGAATTGTCTGTCTGTGCGACTCTCTGCTCCTAATACTCTGTCCTGCAAACTCTGCCGTCGTTGTCCTTCCTGGACTCTAAGCTCTATTTCCTTAACTCGGGAAGTCTGCTGGGCTCTGCCTGGGTTCCCCCTGCCTGCACTAGGATCTGAAAACTCGCTCCAGGCAGTAAACTGGGGCAATTGTAGGGCTCATCTTGTTTGTTTCCCATCTCTCAATCCTTCATTGCCTGTTGCCCAATGTCTTGAAAACTATTGTTTCATATTATTTTGCTTTGCTTTCTTATTTTTTTTTTCTTTTGTGGTTATTTCAAGCAAGAGGGTAAATCCAGCCTCTGTTACTCCATCTTGGGTGGAAAGCAGGTGTGAGAAGATGACATTTCAACACAAACTTGAAGGAGGTGATGGCGTGAACTATGAAGTTATAGGGGTGGGGAGGGGACGAGGATTCCGGGCAGTGGGAACCGCGAGTGCCATGGCCCCGTGTGTGCCTGCGACTGAGCCCAGTGCGTCTGAGGGAAGAAGGAAGCCAGTGTGGCTGGAACAGAGGGTCGTCCGGGGAAAGTGGGGAGAGAGAGGGTCAGGTGCCAGCTTGTGAAGGACCTTGCAGGCCATGGTAAGGATTTTGGCTTTTACACCAAATGAAATGGAAGCCATGGGAGGGTTTTGGGCAGAGGAAGGACATCTTTTGACTTACATTTTACAGAATCTAGGAATCGACTGCAGTAACTGAATTAACTGAAAGAAAGGGGCAAGAGAGAAAGCAGGAGACCTGCTGGGAACTGGTGCACTAAACTGGCGAGAGATGCTGGTGACTCGGGCACATAAGAGGACACACTCTGAAGGGGGTTATTAACTGGGATTAGGGGGTGAGGGAGGCTTCTGGGGCACTGTCAGTGTTTTGTGTCTTCTCTGAGGGAGGTTACATCATGTGCTCACTGTGTGAGGATTCACTGAGCTGGATGTACACGTCTGAATATAGTACTATATACAGATACTATATGAATATGATGCTTCAAACAAAAACAAAATAGAGAGATGAGGGTGGCTTGGACCAGGCTCTTATCAGGGGAGGTGGGGAGAAATGGCTGGATTCTGGATCTCTTTCATATGTGGATCCAACAAGGTTTGCAAATAGATCTGATGTTAGGTGTGAGGGAAAGAGGACAGTCTAGGAAAATGTCAAGGTTTTCGGCGGAGCTACAGCAAAGACTGAGTGCCTCCTGTGTACCAGGCCTTGGATTCTGGAGCGAGTGGTGGCTACGTTTGCCTCCGTGAGGTTAGAGCCTGCCCGAGGGGGAAACCAACAATGAAGCTATCAGGGCCCAGATGGGCAGTGGGAGCCGCCATGGCCCTACAGCCATGCCTACAGCCAGTAGCTGAGCTTCTCAGTTATATAAATCAATAATTTCTTTTTTCTTTTCTTTCTTTCTTTCACTTCTAACTGAAGAGTCCAGATTAGAACTTCTTCGGATGCCTTCCTGTCTGCACCGTCCTGTGGCCCCTCTACAGCGGCCACGTCCCCTCCTTTCCATTTCTAACACCTGCTCTGCACTTTCCTCCTCTGGGCCTTTGCTCCTGTGGGTCCCCTTTCCAGAACGCCTTTCCTCCCCTTGCCTCCTGCCCTCATGTCAAAACCGTCCTGTCCAAAGCTATCCTGACTCCACCAGTTGAAAGTCGGAGCTGGCAGAGCCCTAAGACTATTCCATTTTACAGATGGTAATACTGAGGTCACTGTGTGAGACAGGGGCAGATTTATGGTCAAAATCCCAGGGTCTCGACTCCCTTAGGGGCCTTCCATGAGCCTCCCTGGTCAACCTCTTCTCTCCCACCCCCTTGCTGCTGAGGTTGAACATCACTCTTCACAAGTTACATTCTCTCTCATACCTCAGGCCTTTGCACACGCTGTTTCCTCAGTGTGGGATGCCCTGTTCCACTCTGTCCTTCTAGAAAGGGTCCCACTTGAACTTGGAGATTGAACTCAGAGATCAGACTTCCAGAAGCCTTCCCTTATTCCCAGGGTGGGTCAGTGTACTTCCTGGTACTCCCAGGGCTGCCACTGGTACCTCCACGAACCCATGTATTACTCTGTATCTTGGGTGTCTCTTTCCTGTTTGCCTTGCCTTTTGGGCAGGGCACTTGCAGAAGCCCTTCTGGCCAAAGAAGGCCCCAGTCAGTGCTTGTTAATGCACAAACTTGGAGTGAGAAAGAGCACTGTGGGGGAGGGGAACCACTACTGGACTTGGGGGCAGGAGACCCCCGCTCCAGTCTGGCTCCCCCACTCTCCAGTGTGTGGCCTTAGGCAAATCTTGTCCTCTCTTTGGGCCTCAGATTTTTCAGCAGTAAAAAGGGCAGGACAGGCCGGGTGCGGTGGCTGCCACCTGTAATCCTAGCACTCTGGGAGGACGAGGCAGGAGGATCACTTGAGGTCAGGAGTTTGAGACCAGCCTGAGCAAGAGTGAGATTCCGTCTCTACTAAAAATATAAAAGATTAGCCGGGCATGGTGGCACGCACCTGTAGTCCCAGCTACTCAGGAGGTGGGAGGCTGAGGCAGGAGGATCGCTTAAGCCCAGGAGTTTGAGTTTGCTGTGATCTAGGCTGACGCCACAGCACTCTAGCTCAGGCGACAGAGTAAGACTCTGTCTCAAAAAAAAAACCAAACAAAAAAACGGGCAGGACATCATAGTGGTTAATGTCTTAGGCAGCCTGGATTTGAATCCTGGCTGTGTGACCTTGGGCAGGTGACTCAAGCTCTCTGTGCCTCAGTTTCTCATTTGCAGAATGGGGATAACAAACATAACTGCTTCATAGGGTATTTGCGAGCATGAAATGAGTTAATATTTATCAAGCTTTTAGAACCATGCTTGGCATATTGTATATAAACATCCCAAAGTGATAACTATTAAACAAAAGAAGCTCTTGCCTTCCTGAGAGGAGACGAGAGCTTGACAAACTATGAAGTACTGTACGAGCGAACTGGGGTTACTCTCATTAGGTGAGCTGCCTGGGAAAGGCTGGTTCTGACACTGCCTAGTGTGTGTCCTAGAAGAAATCAGGTCACCTCTCTGGGCCTCAGCTTCCCCATCTGTCAAATGGAGGAGTTGGTCTCGGGCGGTTGAGGTCGAGATCCTTGGTCTCTCTTAGCATCTGTGTCCACGCAGGTAGAGTGGGGCTGACAGCTGCGCGCCTGTCACGTGCTGCTCGTGAGGATTAACTAGGATCATGTCTGGGGAGCACTTGCCAGCCGTGCCTGCCACATGGTGAGTGCTCAATAAACGTGTCTGTCTTTATGTCACCGTTATTCTGGCCCTGACATTCCAGGGTTCCCTGAGGCAGGGCTGGATGTGTGCCGGGCTCCGTGCAGAGCTTTACCTGCGTGGATGCAGTCTCAGATCAGAGCAGCCCGGCCCAGATATAATTGCCCCCCTCTTTAATAAATGTGGAAAGTGAGGCCCTGAGGGATTAAGTCATCTGCCCAGTGGTGAAGTCAAGATTTAACCCTTCTTGTGCCTTAGCGCTCACGCCTCTCAGCTTCCCCGGGAGGTGAGGAACATCGGCCGTTCACAGCTGAGGGATCTGAGGTGTGGAGGGGCCAGCGACCTGCCTGACCTTGCAGATGAGGTAGGTGGAGGCTCTGGGACTTGAATGCTGCTCTGACCCCACTCTTCTAATTTCACGATGCCGACGCGAGAGCAGACTCTTGGGGCTGGACGGGGCCTCACTGACATTTGACAGGTGGGGACACTGAGGCCCAGGGAGGTAATCAGACATGTCTCAGTGACTCTCTGGGCTCTGGAGGGGCTCCCTGTTGTGCACGGGGTGCGGCCCACCCATCATTCGTGCACTCAGCACACAGCGATGGGCACCTCCTGTGGCTCAGGCCCCCAACCAGGGCACTTGAGGAGCAGTGGGGAGGCAGACGCAGGCACAGGTGTCTGTGCAGCTAAGGGGGACACACTGGGGATTGGAGGGGGCAATTGAGACATGTGGGAGTGCATGCAGGGAAGCTTCCTGGAGGAGGTAGCCTGAGAGAGGAAGAGGTGAGAAGGGCGTTGAAGAATGAGAAAAGAATAGAAACAAAGGCTTGGAGGGTGGGGGAATTCATATTGCCTTTAGGGAACTGATCAAAAATCCTGCAAGTCTGGACTACTGAGATAGTGCGGGGAACATATGGCCAGAAATGAGGTGGAAAGCGGAAGATTGGCCTGGGGAGCACGGAAAGCTCTGGACTTGAAACATAACCCTGGCTCTGGTCAGGGTGTGGCTACTCTCTGTAGGACACCTCTGATCTGCAGTGCTCTAAATACTCCAGATTTTCCTCTTACCTCTCTGATATCTCTGTGGCCGCCAGGCCCCAGTATGGCACCCAGTGATCTTTGAATTCTAGTTAAGTTGACCTGTGTAACCAGTAGGATTTTGTGGAAACGACAGAGTGTGACTTCCAAGGCTAGGTTGCAAAATGTATTGCAGCTTCTGCCTTAGTCTCTGAGTTTGATCCCTCTGGGGAAGCAGCTGCCGTGCTGGGAAGTCACTCAAGCAACCTGCAGCAAGGCCACATAGAGAGGAACTGAGGTCCCACCTGCAGCCAGCACTGACTTGCCAGCCACATGAGTGAAGTGGATTCTCCAGCCCCAGTCGAGCCTTCAGATGATGACAGCCCAGAACCACCCAGCCAGGCCGTTTCCAAATTCCTGACCCAGAGAAATCGTGAGACATAGTAAATAATGATTGTTGCAGTAAGTCCCTAAGCTTTGGGACGGTTTGTCATGCAGTACCAGATAATGAGGGCTTCTCCGTGCCTTTCCTGGCTGTAGCTGCCATCTGATGAAAACCAAAGAAAAGTTCAGGTGCACACAGGATGAAATTGGGGTGCCATTGCAATGGGATCCCAGGCCACCCAAAACTAAGCCCTAGCCCCCCGGTCCCAGAGTCCCCAGCTGGCCCCCACTGGACATGGAGCCTGAGTGAGGAATAAACAGCATCCTGGATGCTGAGCTGTGGGGCGCGGCTCTGCTGACTGCTGCTGGGTCTTTGGCTTGGTCGGGGCTGGGTACACGTGGCCTACACTCCTTTCTCCTCCTCTTCCCTGCACCCTTGGCAGGCTTCCCCTGCAACGGAGGCTGGCAGGTGTTCACATTGAGTAGGTAAGTGTAGCTCTAAGAGGAACAGGTCGAGAGAGCCTGTTGGTTGTGTCTAGGCGACTTCTCCAGCCACACTGTGTTGGTTGCTGATGCTGATATTTGGCTCAAGCCTCTGCTTCTTGGAGGCCAGAGCCCTCAGTGTATGGAGGCTGAGCACACAGCTTATGGAACCAGTCTGGGCTCAAGCCCTGCACCTGGGGCTTGTCAGCCACTAGCCCCGGGGGACTTACTTCACCTTCCTGACTTGGACGTTTTCAACTTTGAACCGGCAACAGTAAGTCCACCCTGAAGGGTGGCTATGGGGTCGAAGCAGGCCCTCTGGCAGGGCTGTGGGAAGACTCCTTGCTTGGCAGCCCCTCTGGTCCTGCAGCCTCTGGCTCCCCTCTCTGGCTCTCGGCAGCTGCTGGCTCGCCAGCCCCTCTCATGGAAGCCACGGCGTCCAGGGTGCCAACCTCTGTGGTGGTCGGGGCTGTCCTGAGCCTAGTGTGCAGCTCCGGAAGCAACTCGGTGCAGGTGGGAGGGGGGCAGAGGTCAGCCTCCTCTCCCAGCCCCCCAGATGGGCCTCCCTCCTTCCTTCTCCCTCCTCGGTGTTATGTCTCCTTTTCTCTTTTTTCCTTCCTTTGTCTTCCTTCTCCTCTCTTTTCTCTCCCCTTCCTCCCCTTCCTTCTGACTTTCTTTAGTCTTTCTTCCCCTCGCCCCTCCTCTCCCTCCTCTTCATCTTCATAATGACTCAGAGCCTGGATTCCGGTGTCAGCCTGCCTGGGTTCCTGTCCCAGCTCTGCCACATGCTGGCTGTATGACCTTGGGCACGTCACTTCATTCCTCTGTGCTTTGCTTTCCTGAGCTGTGCAATGGGACACTAACAGACAGTGGTGAGGAGTAACTTGGGCCAGTGCCTGGCTCCGAGGGTGCTGGGTGAGCGTGAGCTGTTCCTCTTCTTTGCCTTCCTGTCTGCACAATCTCTCTTCCTCCTTGGGCCTGTCTCCAGCCCCTGCCCTGCCGCTGTATCCTCTCACCCACAGACAAGGTGGGGAGCCCAGGCCTGGTGCCAGGCTGCCCCAGGAACAGTTGCAGAGCCAGGTGGCTGGAGCTCTTCCCTTGGGCCCTGCCCACAAGGAGTGCGAGGCCTGCCCCCATGCACTGATGACAGCCTCTCCTGGCACCTCGTTTGGCGGAGTTGTACATCTGGCCTGGTTACCGCAGTGGCCTTGGAAGGCAGGGTGCTCTGGGGCTCCCTTGTCATTCATCCACCTGCATGACCCTGCATTGAGGGTGTTCCTAGCCCCCAGCCGGACTGCCAGCCCCAGAGGTACCCTCGGCACCCAGCACAGAGCCCACCATGCAGCAGGAGCCTACTGAGGGCTGGGCACGAACAGTGACACCAGCCAGTGCCTCTGAGTCCTTGCCGTGTGCCAGGCATAGTTCTAAGTGCAGATTCCTTTCATCTTCACAGCAACTCTGGGGGATTGACTGTTACCACTCCCATTTTAGAGACGAGCAAACCAAGCCACAGAAAAGTGTAGGACATTGCCCTGGGGTTGAATGAATGAATGGCATGACCACTCAGGAGGGAAGGCATTTTACTGAGGAGGAAACCAAGACGAGTGACCTGCTCATGGTCATGCAGGTAGTAAGTGGAAACAAATCAGGGCTAGAACTTGGGAATCCAACCCTACCTGTCACCCGGAACCCTAGACAGCAGGGCTGGCGCACAGACACGCCTCCCTCCCCACACCTGGCTGAGGCTAATAAGAGCTGCCTTTGCGGAGCACTGGCCAGAGCGACCCCACTGTGCTAAGGGCGCCTCAGCCAGCTCTCTCAGTTCTCCGAGGCCCAGAGAAGGCAAGCAGCGTGGCCAGTGTCACAGCCAGTAGGGTGACTCCAAAGTCCCACCTTCTGCCTTCCATCAGTTGGCACTACTGGCCCTCCACCACTGAGGGCATGTTCCACTGGGAGAGGCCTGGAGTAGAGGGCAAAGAAAGAGGGGCCTGCCCGACACCATCCCCCTTCTGTTTCTGCTATCAAGGCTAAATCTTTGTGTCTCTCTGCCCACTGTTTGTAGAAGCCTGGGCACCAGCCTCTTCACTTTGTCCTGGGAGCCAGGCCTGGCAAGGATCACTGTGTTCAATTTTCTTTCCTTCCTTCCCTCCCTCCAGCTTCCCTCTCCTCCCCTCCAGCTTCCCTCTCCTC